>NW_027176816.1:3218062-3283062 GCF_023349555.1 Cebidichthys violaceus
TGGAAAGTTTTGCGCTGGAGAAGCGATGAAATGGTCTGGCATCAATCCTGTAATTGCAGGATCAGAAGAGGGGGAGGAGGTGTGAGACTAGGATTCAGAGGAGGTACGCGAGCCGCCGTGAAGGAGCGACTTGTAGATGCTGGAGGAGAGGAATCGTGGGTAGGAGTCCCTGTGCATCAACGTGTAGATCTGTAGCTGGGCGTCTTCGAACGACTGAGTCGTCGGGTCCTGCATCTTCCTGTTGATCACCTCTCGAACCCGGGCGTCCAGACTCACCTGGAGGGACATTCAATTTAGTTTAATGCAGAGAGACGACAACACAATAAAAGGACATGGCAGTTTATTTTCTGTTGATAGACTCATCCTTTCACAGTTTCTAGTTTTGACAATCACAGTTGGGGAGAAAGGGGGTTTTAAAACTCAAACTGCACCTAAACATTTGTCTCTGAACCCTCAGACGTGGACTCGCAGGCTGATTAAAGTCTGAAGTTGTTTCGTGCTCTGTAGTTTGGTTTATTATCTTCCACAGAGGCCTGAACACATACAGTTATCAGCACTGGAACACACACACACACACACACACACACACACACACACACACACACACACACACACACACACACACACACACACACACACACACACTCAAGGGCCCCACAGACACGGCACCAGCAGATATTTATAGCACAACAAGCTGTCTCCTATGTTTTCTCTCTGCTCTTATTTAGGAAAGACACACACACACACACACACACACACACACACACACACACACACACACACACACACACACACACAAAGAGAGATAGGCATCCTACCAAGGTCATACATGCAGACAGACAGCCAGGCATGCATCTTCTCTGCCAGACTCACACGTCTAGATATCTCCGTATTCTAATGTGTGTGTGGGTCTATAAAAAGCCTCTACTGCCAGAAGTGGGTGAGAGCAGCAATTTATAGCTTCCTATAAACACACTGTGCGCACACACACACACACACACACACACACACACACACACACACTAACACAACTGTACATACAAACACACCCGTGTCTAAACATGCTAACACACACACACACACACACACACACACACACACACACACACACACACACACAAGTACACACTTGTGATGGAGCCTGAGAAGCAACCAACTAAATAAAGCAACCGCACGCACGCACGCACGCACGCACGCACGCACGCACACACACACACACACACACACACACACACACACACACACACACACACACACACACACACACACACACACACACACACACACACACACACAGAGTGAGTCAGTTAAAAATAGCAGTAAAGCCAACAGTGCTTCCCCCAGTTCTCAGCAGCAAGAGAACTTGAACACATTGACGGTGTGTGTTTGTACTACAGTATGTCTAAGTCCATCACCATCAATCAGCAGGGCTCACGTTTCTTGAGGTGGGTGTCGGTGTGAACACTGTGCATAACAGATGACAAATCAAAACCACTAAATGTGCAGCATGAAAATAAGAAATTCAATGCAAAAAAAAAAGAAAAGAAAAAAAAAGGTGCAGTGTGGAACATGTAGCTGCATGCTCCAAATATATAGGTGTCAGCATTTCACCTCTACAACTGGGTCCATACAATCTTGCTTTACAGTAATCAGTTAAAATAACTTCACTGCAGGCGTTGGTCTATACTTTACATTAGTCATCTGTGAGTTTGTTCCACTAACCGGACTGAGGGCTGTAAGGTCTGTGTACGCCGTGATAGTTTGTTTATTGGACTAAATCCAAAGTGACAGATAAGGAGTGGGTCCTTTTCCCTTTCCTGCCACTTTGAATTGAATCCAATAATAAACGATCAAAATGTACACGGAGCCTGTACCTTCAACGTGACTGACAAGCCTTCCGGTCAGCTCTACTTCTTTGTCCTCTCGTGTTGGACTGAGGTCAGACTGGACGCTACAGCGCCTCACTATCGCCTCTCAAGGTACAAGTGGTAAGACAGGAAGGGACGGCATGTTTTGTTAGGTCACATTGACATTTGTCCACCAAATTCGAATATGTTCATCCTCACGGTCAAGTGGACGTTTGTGCCAAATATGAAGAAGTTCCCTCTCGGCGTTCTAGAGATATTGCATTCACAAGAAAGGGACGAACTGCCAACGAGATAATATAATGTCATGACTAACGCTGGCGCAGAGGCATAAAAAAACCCCACAAAGGATTCATGATCTGGGGAGCAGGGACACGCTCAGTAAATTTTATAGCATGACGTCAATCCATTTCCCAAATAGGAATTCTTGCCTGATGACGGCTCTACTGGAAATCATTAGCTCTGTGGTCCGTATAAATCAATAGAGCACATTTTATGACAATAGTGATGCTGTGAATAAAAATGTTGGACAGACTGACAAACTGACAGTCGGGCACAGATGAAGCCACAAACCCACTGGAAAAACAAAATGCATCAGCCAGATCTTACCAAAGAAAACATTGTTGGTCCATTAATAAAAGACCTCCAGCAACGTTGCCTGATCGTCCTGAAGTGATTAACTTGCAATAATCTTCTTAAATCTTCCTCTGAAACAGTTCTTGCAAGATTTAACCCGAAGGTTCCAGAGAGCATTGCGTTTGTGAGCTACGTCATGAAAACAAATCTAAAAGATAAGAGTGTTCTGTGCGCTAAGAACCTTCAGTTTGAAGGAAGCTGTCACAGCAGCTAAAACTCCTACCTCTTTTGGCGACAGTATGGAAATGTAGTCCTCGTAGATGGAGTTCGCTTTCTCCTCGATGGCGCCCTTGTTGATTTCCTGTTTGAGATCTTCGCAGGCCAGCCAGAACAGCATGTTCTCCTCGCTGTACTCCGTCCGAAGGAACTCCCGAAAAACATTTCGACCCGCAGGGTTCCTCATCAGCTTGTCGAAAGACTGAGACCACAGACGGATCTCTTCCACCGACGGTCTGGCGCTGAGGAAAGAAGAGTGGGAAGATGGTTGGACCAACATGTTGTTGGTCCTTGGACACAAGACACATAACCCCCAAATTGGTGTGTGAATATGTGTGTGAATGTTAGATGGGCAGGTGGCACCTTGCATGGTAGCCCCTGCCATCCGTGTATCAATGGGTGTGAATGATGACATGTAGTGTTAAAGTGATTTGAGTGGTCAAATCCTGCATCCGCACCAAAAAAAGAATCATGGTTTCTTTGTGCGATAACCTAATCTACAAAATGTTAATGTTAACACAAACTGATCGTGTGTTCGTGCTTGCGGACTCACCAAGCTTCACAGTTTGGTATGGTTTCCATCTTGGTGTCCTGTGATATTCTCTTCCTCCTCCTCCGCCTCTCCTCTTCATTCCTGAAAGTGAGACTGACATGATGAAACTGCTCTCAGGCAGGACACACACACACACACACACACACACACACACACACACACACTTAACCACAGCTGACAGAAGAGTAATTGCTCTCAGAACTATGAACACATGTACAATCACCTTCAATGATGTTACTACCCCATTTAATGACAGCACTAACCAAAGCTATGTTAACAGCAGGGTAAAGCAGGAGCTACAGGTGTCAATACCTTCAGTGTGTGTGTGTGTGTGTGTGTGTGTGTGTGTGTAACAAAGAGCGAGAGAGAGAGAGAGAGAGAGAGAGAGAGAGAGAGAGAGAGAGAGCGCTATAAATAATGAGTTACCCTGTGGGAACTACAGAGACCTAATCACTGTACAGCTACTTTCTGACTAATGTCTGGAGACTCAGTGTGTTTAATGGTGAACACTTCTGTCCGATGTCTTCCTGTGTGTGTGTGTTAGTGTGTGTTAGTGTGTGTGCATATAGCCACACTGGGATGACTAAAAACAACACAGACTGGTCTACCACAGTACATCACAGGCTCTGGTGGAGGCCACGATGGTCTAAGGTGAATAAGCTCTGTGACTGGTCAGCTTGGGCTGCTTATGTTCGCGGTGTCTGATGCCGGTAGAGATTGTCGCAAGTGACACACTGTTCAGTAGAGAGACAAGGCAGACGAGGGTCAATGGTCTACAGCGGGACAGCTGTAAGTACAACCAAAGAACAGTCCTTATTTCATTGTTGTTGCTTCATGAATACATAAAGAACATATACTGCTGACACACACTGCTGACGTTTTACTGACGCCGATTCTGCCACGGTTTTAAAGAATGCCACTCTCTGCAACAACACAAACACGTGCGATCACCGGAGCGCAACAAAAGCATTTCAGCGGAACACAGACCGGTCTTGGTTGTGAAATACCGACGTTTTGTCACAGCCCTCTGGATCCGGTACCGACGCACAAGGCACACTTCAACGTCTGTGAGACGCACTGTGCTTTCTAGTAACACGCATATGTAAAATCCTTTTTTTCAAAATAGCTTACCTAATAGTAAAAGGCCTCATCAGCTCTTTGAATTTGTGATAAGATACGACAAATACAAATACTTTCACAGGTTTAGTTACAGGTTGAAGCGTCATATATTAATAATATCATTATAATATTATATATATAATAAAGCTCAGGAACCTGAAAAATGCAATACATATGGCTGCCTAGTTTCACATTACACCAACTCAGTAATGATCCATGCTACTTCCTGTCTCCTCAGATTAATGTAGTGTAATGTAGGGGATGATGTGATTTGAAGCTTCATTCAAAAGCCTCAAGAAAGGAAAGTAAAAAACCGGTACAGCCCTGCAGGACAACAGTACTTGCTCCAGTGTGTATTTGCTTACATAAGAGGTTTCACAGGTGTGCCAGGTGTGTGTGTGTGTATTTGTCTGTATAAATGCAGTGTGTGTTCCCGTCTCCTACCATGAGCAGCTGCAGCAGCAGCACCAGCAGAAGCAGCAGGCGTTGGGCCGTTGGGAATTCTGCGTAGTGGTCATGCCCCGCCCCCCTCCCGTCCCACTCAGTGCCGAGGTCTCGCTGCGACCTCCCCCCATGGCCAGCTCGCCCCCTCGCTCGGCCGGGATTGGGCCTGTGTACTGTAGAGACACAGACAGAGAGAGAGAGAGAGAGAGAGAGAGAGAGAGAGAGAGAGATGTTGTGATTTCTTCTTCACTGTCATTTATAGTGGTGGAATAAGTACTATCCTTTAATTACTGAAGTAAAAGCACCAATATCACAATCTTAAAAATACTAAAAGTTTCAAATCAAAAGTAAAAGCGCCAAAGTATTATCAACAAAATGTACTTCAAGTATCCAAAGTAAAAGTACTTGTCTATTATTATATATTACATAGATTTTTTTGTTAATTAACTATCATTATTGTGGCTGCACAGGCTCGTCTCGCTGCTCTGCTGGTCCCCAACGCCTACACCACCCGGCTAGAGGAAAGGGGGGCACAGGAGAACCAGGACCAGGACTGTGCAGGGTAGACTGTCCCACCCTGCTGATGAACAATTAGGTTTTCTAAAGGGACAGTGGTGCTCAGGAACACTTCCGCATTTGTCCACAGGGACCGCCAATTCATTTTCATAATGTTCTTCAAACTATTCTTTCATCATATGTATTTGTGTGTAGGATCTTAGACTGAAAAGTAACCGGTAAATATAGATGCAAGTAAAGAGTACAATATTTGTTCCATACTTCTACTTGTAGGGAAGTAGAAGTATGAAGTAGCAATAAGTGTGAATACTCAAGAAAAAGGACTTAAGATGTGACATGTGGCATTTTAAAGTCACTCCACAGATCTCAGTCAGCCTCCTGCTGCATTAATGCATTTGTGGAGCTTGGACCAGCAAGCTTTTGCTGACAGTAGATGGTTTTCAGGTCAATCCAGTGGACATGAAAGGTTGAAAGAAGTTCTGGAAAAGAAGAGGACTTTTAACATGTTTCTGATGTTCCAACAGAGTGTGAATGTGGAGAAACTTGAGCTCTAACAACACCACTCATGTTCGACAGAAGCTAGAAATGGTCTAAAAATGATCATCTTTGTTGACAGTAATCATACCAAGGTTACACAGTTTACGTGTCTGTCAGTGTTGACTACACATAGCATGTTTGTCTTTAGAGATGATTGATGAGTTCACAGTGAAGGATCTGAAGTCAAATAATATATAATATATATATAATATAGAAAATCATCTGATTACATTAGTCTCTATTCTGAGACAGTCTTTTCCATACTACTGTCTCTGTGAAACATGCTAATAGTAGTACTAATTAAATTATAAATTTAGAGTTTTGTCAGTTAAATGAAGAAGCACATTTCAGTGACTTGAAGGCATGAGCACTGCTTTGCAGTGAAACCTGTTTTGAGGCTTTAAAAAAACAACATAAACCTGCTGTTTTAGATTAAGATGAACAAAACACACTCAGATGGGGAAGGGCGGGGATTGAAGAAGAAAAAAGACAAGGGTTTATCTGATGTGAGACAGCGAGAAAAGGGGGAATAAATAAATAAAACAAATTGGCAGAGGGAGATACAGAGAGAAATAGAAAAGGGTGAGAGATGTCGAAAGATGGCAAGATTATAGAGAGGGAGAGAGAAAGAGAGAAACAAGAGATTTACAAATTCAGAGAGGGTATGGAGGAAGAGAGAGACGCCATGTAGAATAGAGGAAGTGAAAGAGAGCGGGTATGGAGACAGACCGGGCAATGTGATGCATCATGTGATTGAGCTGTGATCACACACACACACACACACACACACACACACACACACACACACACACACACACACACACAGATTTCTCAACTTTAGGTTCTGGACTAAGGACACCAAGTTTCTTGAATCGCTTTATTTATATTATATATTATATTTTTAACATGTTTAAATACGGTCCCTTTTTATATATATTCTGATTAAAGCTCCCTCCATCGTCTTGAAAATGTCCAAAGAATGTTACGGTACTTCTTGGGACGAATGGGCCAGAAAGAGTTAAGAAACAGACATATGGGGAAATATGTACATACTGTCCAGCACACAGTGTACATCATGTGCTCACACACACATGCATAATGAAAAGGCACATAAGTGACATCCATACGCAAACATAAAAGGTGCATTCAGACGTAAAAGACACAAATACACACCAACAGTATGTGTGTGTGTGTGTGTGTGTGTGTGTGTGTGTGTGTGTGTGTGTGTGTGTGTGTGTGTGTGGAGAAGATAATTCCATCTAAATGCTATCATCATCAGATTGGGTGCTGTTGTTATTTTTCCATTTCTCTAAAATGTTGAAACTACAGCTAACATTAGCCTCCAGCTGTCAACTCTGTGTGTGTGTGTGTGTGTGTGTGTGTGTGTGTGTGTGTGTCTGCCAGCACAGGGACAGAAGTGGGCAGCTGATCTGTGTGTGTGTGTGTGTGTGTGTGTGTGTGTGTGTGTGTGTGTGTGTGTGTGTGTGTGTGTGTGTATGTGTGTGTGTGTGTGTGCACGCTTTATGCCAACACTCAGAGCGGGTGAATGTGGTGGTGATACCGGTAATACTGTGGATTAGTGAATGAAAGCAGTAACCTGCAACATGTTCATGTTCTGCTGCCTGTTGTGGCGGACTGACTGACTGACTGACTGACTGACTGACTGGCTGACTGACTGACTGACGGCTGGAGCAATGAAAAAGTAGCATCAGTAGTATCAGTGAGGACCAATCAGGACCTGGCAATTTTAATGAATATATTATTGATCTTGTTTTGAGTCAAAGGAAACGCTTTATGATGACACCATGGATGTATAACCCGATCTAGATACTATTCTTCAAGACGGTGCCCAGTTATTCCAATCAAAGATTCTCACTCATATGGGTGCATATTGTTTAGGCTTTGGAAATGTTTTACAAACTTTTTAATCCAGTTTTAGTTTGAGGTATCCTTTCAACAATTGTACAGATGTTTCTTTTATGATGGTGGTTTCTGGGAAACGTGTTGACCTGCAGTACTGTGGTTGGCCACCGGGGAGCAACTTGGCAGCACCACGGCGTCTCCAGCTCTTCTTACACCCACGGAGAAAACCCACTGAGTTACAGTTACTATTGGATTAGAGGCTGACTTTGAAAAGGGGGACAGGTCTTCAGGCTGTATAGTGACCATAACATTGCCAACGAGAACAGAAACCTGACTTAAAAATATTAAGTTAACTGGTATTTTTCTCTGTTAATGTGCTCGAGAAAGGCAGCCAGCTGTGGGGCCTCTAAAAGGGTGTGTTCACTGCTGAGACACACACACACACACACACACACACACACACACACACACACACACACACATACACAGACATATACATCACACACCTTCAGAAACACACCCACACACACTAGCACTGGTGTCACAGTTTACCTGCACTCTCAGAGCAAAGACAGGAAAGACACTCCCTTCTTCTCTTTTATAACACAGAGCTATCATGTTTCTGCCTCTGTGTGTGTGTGTGTGTGTGTGTGTGTGTGTGTGTGTATAAAGGCAAGTCTGTACGAAAAGTGTGTGCGTGTGTAAATTCATGTTTTCCGGAGGTGATGACTGAACATGGGAAAGTTCATTACCAGTTTAGTTTAGAAAGAAGAAAGCAAGAACAAAAGAAAGAAAAGAGATTACTGAGAAAAGGACATGAAGAAAGAAAGATGCTAATGTGTACAGTTCCTTTTGAGCAGATGTCTCACTTCCTCTTGCTCCACATGAATTTCAGTGTGTGTGTGTGTGTGTGTGTGTGTGTGTGTGTATGTGTGTGTTTTTAACAGGATTTGGGTCGGAGTGTTAATCTGATTAAACTAGATGACATTAGAATGCTGAGAAACTGCACACACACACACACACACACACACACACACACACACACACACACACACACACACACACACACACACACACACACACACACACACACACACAAATTAGTTCACTTCCTTCTCATCTTCACTCCATCTCTGAATACTTTTTTAACCTGTATTTATCCTGGTGAGGTCGACGGAACACAAATGCTGATTTCCTGCACCGTCCGGCTACACAGCGATTGAGAGGCTTCACTTTTGGGGAGCTGTCATGTTAAAATTGTTTGCAGAATGTTGCAGCTGCAGTTCAGAGTAGAACAGCAGTTCACTGTATTACACGTTTTGCCCCATTTTGTATGTCAGAGACGGTCAAAATGCACTGAATTCAGACAAAGAAGACCTCACTGTAAGTCTTATTTTGATGAAAAGATGTGTTAATTAGTAGGAATGTGGCACAACGTGAAAGTGAAAGCAGTGCTCTGTTGAGTTTACTTTAGATAAAAAAGTGTTGGTACAATTTGATTTTGCTTCTCGGAAATGCACTGTGAATAAGAGCCAGTCTTCTTTGACGCATTAGCGGGAATGTAGCGCAACAGTACAATCAATTTGCATGTGAAAACGCATGCAAATATTTTGTCACTAACTTCAAGGGATAATCGTGAGAAATAATCATATTGATCAAAGTAACGGGGATTCCCACAACGTGACTTTTGTTTACTATATCTGGACTGTTTGATCAGTTGTAAAATGTGCCGCCTTGGTTCGGTTCAGTAAATGTAAATTATTTTGTTACATTAAAACATTAACAAAGCTCTCAAACTCTCAATAGCTTGATGTCTGTCGTGTTTGATGACCTCACTGACACAATGTTAAAACACATTTTTTTAATCTTTGCAAACTTTATTGTATTAATAAGAAAACAAACCTAGCATATTTCAGTATATTTAAGGCTAAATGCATGCAGTGCTGTGCATGGCCGTCATATATCTATAGGTCAGCTGCGCTGGGATCACCTCTTTTGTACTGTACACATTTGCTCGCCATCTCTGCGTGCTTTGGCAGCACAGATGGACTCGCATACCATGCCAATAAAGCAAGATGACATTTAAATTCAGAGAGAGGCACTGCCGGGCATTTGTGTAATGTACGTTTGTCTACCAACACACACACACACGCACACGCACACGCACACACACACACACACACACACACACACACAGACACACACACAGACACATCTGCACCTGTCAGCAGGGTTTAAGTAATTAAACATTCATTTTAAGTATTAATCTGAGAGATTACTGCTCCGTAATCTCACCACCTGATT
Organism: Cebidichthys violaceus; assembly: GCF_023349555.1. NCBI lineage: Eukaryota > Metazoa > Chordata > Actinopteri > Perciformes > Stichaeidae > Cebidichthys > Cebidichthys violaceus. The sequence continues at coordinate 3,228,116 of NW_027176816.1, forward strand.
GCCAACAGCCCTCTGTGAGTGTACGTGTGTGTGTGTGTGTGTGTGTGTGTGTGTGTGTGTGTGTGTGTGTGTGTGTGTGTGAGTGTACGTGTGTGTGTGTGTGTGTACGTGAGTGTGTGTTACATAGTGGTGGGGGTCACGTTGATAGATCGACAGAAAGAAAGATGAAATGAAAGGGAGATATATGACTGAAACTATTGTATTGTTGTGATTTAATAAAACTGACTGAGGGTGGCCATCACCAGTAAGTCATCTCTCAGAGCAAAAGATTTTTTTAACAATCTCTGGACAAATCTCCATGGGAGCGATGGTACCAAGAAAATTACTCCCATCAACCCTTTCTCTAGTGCCTCAATCAGACCAAAATGTCCCCTTATAAACAGATGTATGTAGAAAGCAGCGCATGGATGTGTGACATATGATGTGTTGCAGTGTTTGAAGGCGCAACAGCAAAAGTAGGCGCTGCAGGGTGGTTGTTAGCTGCAGGAAGGGAGTGAGAAGGATTGAACACACGGCCCAGCTTTTATTGCCTAAAGACCCAGGTGAGTCTAATCAGCTGACGACGCTCACTTGTCAGACAACTGCCTGTTTTTTTTTTTGGGGTTGACCAGGACAGCCTCTGAGACAGTGGGAGGAGCGTCACAATATAGCAATAGGCGCCATCTACAGGCAATGGAAGTAAAGGCGTCTGCGTTTTAGACCAATGTGCAACCTGCAGGTGACCTGTGCATCAACTGCTGGTTGGTTTTTTTTGTTTACTGCTGTTGGCTTGTCTGTGCATGTGTGTATTTGAGGTTTAATATTTTACATTATAGAATGCTAAAAAAAGTTTTGTTAACTGTAGCATATTTTTTTGCTGAATACTGAGAGTGCAGAGTTCACTCTGTACTGTGTCATTGAGGACACAGGACGCACTGGTGAGGAAAGGAGGGGAACCGCCACCTTTTTTTTTCAATTCTCTAAAATAAATGAAAAGAGTCAAATAAAAATGTGAGCTGGGTTTGTTTTGGTTTTTATTCATCATATTTGTGATGCGTCTGTGTGTTGAATGCTGCTCTGCGCTGCTTTTAGCGTTTACTTTGCTCAAAAATGAGGCGGTTGAGGATATTATATGTTCATCTAGAAGTTTCTGTAGTGGGCCCAGCAGGATTTGTTCCTGTGTACTGAAGTGACATATCACATGACATGATTAAGCTATGTTTGAGAATGAAAATATATGATATAATGATGTAATAAATGTCTTGGAAAACAATGTGATTCACATATTTAAGTGCTGACATGCAAAATAATAGTTTATTTCAGTTTTTCTTCAGTTTTCAGTGGTATAATATAGGGTTCAAATTACAATAATATTTGTATTATTTATATTTTTTTATATTTATCTTTATTTAAGTATTTTACAAAGCATTGTTGTCTTCACTTCACACTTTATCTGTGGTCATGTACAGAATGTCAAATACCGTGATATCAACTCGGAGGTTTGAATGTTGTTGTTGTTTTGTTTTTTTAAATGAACGCTGCAAACATAAGCTTTTTTGATCAGTCCGGATGTAGTGAACACATTTAATAGCTTGCAGCCATAGATGGTGCCGGTATTTCGGTTTAATTTAAAGAGTGACCGTGTTAACGCTGAATGCGTTGTTGCATGTATAGGTGTCCTCTTACAAGGCTTCACTCAAGTTTAAATACATACTCACCTGTGTTTATTATCTACGGCAACCATTTACGTAAATTACTACGAGCAACCACGGTCCTATTCGGCTGAAAGTCACAAGTTAACACGGTCACTCTTTCAACTGACACACTTGGTGCTCCGAAACGGTCGTGATCCAGTCGGAATTCTGTAGAATCACAGGACACATACTCAAGCTCCTCCTACTTCACACTGAATAATGGGTGAAGATCTTTTCTTTAGTTCACACTGGCTAATCATTTTTCTTGACTTATGCAACACTGCTTTTGTGGAATTTGAACAGGCAACATACAACACTGTATATATCGCACCCCCCTTACACCTTTAGGCGTTATTACCTCACAGCTGGAAGTAAGAGGCACATTTTTCGGAAACTACCTGTCATGCTCTCTCATGTTTTATATTGTATATATTCTTGGAATTATTCTAGTGACGTCACAACGCTATGAAAGTCATCCGGTGAGGAGACACCGAAGAATCCTCACCAGAGGAGCCTTCATGTCCGGATTTAAGATTTAAAGTGAAACTAAAACAAGCCACAGCCCAGAAGTCTACAGTCTACCCCAAAAGATATTGAATTAAAAAAAAAGCACAGAAGACCAGCAAATGTTCACATCAATGTTGTTTTTTGATGAACAAACAACTGCAACAATCAAACATGTTTCAGTTCTGATTTCAATCCACAACACACTTATGTCGCTTCACTCTGCTGAACGACTATGTTGTATGGAAGTCTCCCACCTCTTATTTTCAGCACTAGAATGACCTCACCTGAAATAACCGTATAGAATGACCGGTTGTGACCTCTAGGATAATCACAGCCTCATGAAACCTGACAACCACAGACGAGAGACCGAGGGCATTCACAGTGTGTGTGACAAAAAAAGCTTTTCTGAGCAGTCTACAAAAGAGAAGTGCAAACAAGTTTTTGATACCGATTCCCAGTCAGGATTTTTCTACAGTGTTCCTCAAGTTCTTGGTATCTTAACCCCAGATCTGGTGCAGGAAGACAGGAACATGTTTTATGGAGGAAAGGAGCTTTGCCAAGCTCCTGCCCTGACATGTTTAACACTGCTAAAGGTTCGCTAATGCACTGTTTAACACATACACACACACACACACACACACACACACACACACACACACACACACACACACACACGTTGTACAGTGTGCTCCTCTCCTCTTGCTCTTGATATGTCTCTCTTTATCTACTTTCTTTGAAAATCACACACACACACGGTCGCTTTCACACTACTCCCTCTTACTTAACAACAAACACACAAACACACACACAAACACACACACACACACACACACACATACACACACACACACACACACACACACACACACACACACACAGTAAGTGGCTCTATAAATCCAGCCTAACAGCGCTCTGTGGTGACAGATTCAAGTTTTTTTTTTACCAGAGGGCTGCGCCGACAAGCTCCAAAATCGATCTCCTCTCCTTACCTTCTATGGACAAGCCTGGCTAAACACACGCACACACACACACACACACACACACACACACACACACACACACACACACACACACACTGACTAGACACACAATAAAGCTACAACTGCTCCCATGTGCATTCAAAGTTACAACACACAATCGCAACAACATACACGTGTCCACTTATAATCACACCACAACCACACACACACACACACACACACACACACAAACGTCACCTCAATCATACGAGCCACGCGTCCATTTCTAAAGGATCTCCCTTAACCAAACAAGAGGCTGTTTACATCCCATTAAAACCACTTTAAACCCAATCAATGTCCAAATGAGCACAAAGAAACATACAAGGACACTTAATGTGACCAAAATTGTCAAATTCTCTTTTTTCAGTGCCTCACCTCCATTGTCATGGGGGTGGAAGCACACATCTCAGAGACAAATAAAAACAAAACTCCATCTACGGCTCTTTTGTCATTTGGGTGAAGTAATCCTTTAAAAGCAACATCTTTTCTTTGTCAACTCAAAGGTCTGATCTCTGCAGCGGATGACAATAATGTTACCATCCACAGCCATATGTTCTGGAGACACTGAAGCTCTACATGTTCATTCTCTGTTTGTACCTCTGGACCAGCTGGAGGTTTAAAATGGGGGATAAACATGAGCAATAGCAGTGTTTAGATCATTCCTCCAACACGTTCATTATCCACTTGCAACACTTCAATATGTTCTATGCCAGCACCAACAACACTCTAAGGGGTCCGGGTGCATTGTTCCCCTTAAGAAAATTCTGTACATTTTAATGTTGCATCAATGGTGTACTTTGAGAGCATAAACAAGAGGTAAGAGCTATGAAGAACTAGGTATACAACTTAGGCTTAATTAGGCTACTTTAGTACCGTTTTTACATACAACTTTGAAGTATTAGTACTTCACTTGAGTACTTCCATGTAACTATTTACATCTAGCCCACTACATCTCATTGGGAAATAGTGTATTTTTAACTTCACTGCATATATTTGACAACATTACTAGTTAAGCTACTCAATTGATGAGCTATTAAACACACTCTTTGTGTTTTAGCCTGTTGGTTGTACACGAAATTTAATGCAATCACCTTGGGTTTTAAAAAATTGTGGTGATTTGTTATGGGACCAAAAAAAGTCTTCCATTAATGGAGAAAATATTCATCAGATGAACCAGTAATGAAAGTAATTGTTAGTCTTACAATAAGAACACATTAAAACAATCATGTTTCTTTTGTCCTTTCTTGCAAAGCTGCCAAATCAAACTCTTCAATCTCAGATGTTGGAGCATCCAAAGCTCCCTGTCAAGCATCCGCATGTCAAGTTTCATTGAATGCTGAAATTAAAAGATTATAAAAATGACAAGATTATGTTTAATTGAATGGTGAAATTGTTACTGTAGTATTTCCTAGTTGTATTGTAAGTGTAATAATTAAAAATGTACAAATAGCAGTTGCTAAGGCATCAAGATAAACGATAAACAATGAGCTAAAGAAAGCCAATGTCTGAAAGGTGTGAAATCCTTCTGAAACTTATTATTGTTATTATATGTCAAAATAGGTTATTTGTCGTTTATCTGCCCAAAAAATGCAAAACTGCATATATCCTAAAGATGCCCACTTTTCAGGAACTGAGACAAACAGTCTGGTGTAAAGCTTGATGACGATGCATTTTCAAGTTTATCTAACGGGGGGGGGGGGGGGGTGTTGAAAGAGTTTCATCAAAGAGACAACAGAGAATGTTCTCAATAACCCACAGAGGCGTCGTTGAATCGCATACATTTGAGCAATGAAGCAACATTCACTTTGGTAGAAACTCCTATCAACTGCATGGGCAGCCAGAGAGCAAATCAAACCACAAACGCCGGTACTGCCTTTCTCCATCTGTTGAGCTATGAAGTCACGGCTTTCAAGAGTGTACAAAATAACCAAACCCTGTTCAATAACCCGGCACATTAAAGTGGCAGCACACAGACACCATTCAGCAGCAAAGCTCACCAGGGACGAGTCGATTCAATGGCGGATCGAGGATGGATGACTGAACGAAACAACTAACGGCTTCTTCTTTTGATTTTCTCGCACTCTTCCATCAATCAACACGCATTCACTCCAGCGAAGGAGGAAGAGAGACGAAAGCCAGTCCAATGCAACAGGAAAAGAGAGCGAGAGAAAGAGAGACAGGCAGGAAACAGAGTCAGAGGTATTGTGACACAGCGCTTCTTGGTTTCTTTCTGAAACTTGATGAATCAGACCTGGTGTCTACACACGCACACCCACGCACAACAACCCAACCCGTCATGACTGCATGGGCCCATTCATGCCAAGATGGCTTACAGGGAAGAAATGCTGCTAAAACCCAACATTTACATTCCTTCTCCCTCCAACCTTGGACACCCCTGGAGTCCAGTCTGGACTTGTCAACGTCTTTCTTTCACAAGAACACCAAACTTTACAAATCTGACTATGTATCCCTTAAGCTACATAAATGCCCCAGGCATCAATGCAGGAATGTCTCTTCACAGCTCTGCTGCGTCTTCATCCCTAATTCTTTGAAAGGAAGGAGACAAGAAAAGAGGTCAGCTGTTTGCAGGACTGCTCAGAAAAGCTCTGCTGTTGTCCTGCTTTCCCCCCTTGTTTAAACGAAGGTGTACATTGCACGGCCAAAAGTCGACACCCCTGTCCGCATACTCTTCAGGCAGGGGGTCTGGTTATCATCGTTTGGGCACCTTCAATTTCAAAGACAGCAGGTAAGTCTTACTGCTACATCATAGGGGTGTAACGGTACAAAGAAGTCACGGTACAGTTCATATCCCGGTTTAGGAGAGGTTCGGTGTGGGTTCGGTACAGCGGAAAGAAATCTGTTGCAGATTTAAATTTGATGTGGTGTCATAATTAACCTTGATTTTAACCTTAATGTAGAATGACACAACAATTAACAAGAAAAAAAGAAAAAAAAATGCATCTCACATGAAAAAGATGGCCTCTACCTAGTATATACCTGTTGACACCTGCAGATTAAAGTGAACACACAGCTCCAGTGCTCTTCATAACCACCATGTATATAGTTCCCTTTCCAGCATCCTTGCATAAGTGAACATTCAAATGAAGGATACTAGTAAAGTAAAGAGAGAGAGAGAGAGAGAGAGAGAGAGAGAGAGAGAGAGAGAGAGAGAGAGAGAGAGAGAGAGAGAGAGAGAGAGAGACATGCAAGTATAATTGAAAGAAGGGGGAGAATGACAATGAATGAATTTGGGGGAAGGGAAGGAAGAATTAGAGAATGAGAATATGAAGTAATGAAATATGAAGAGGGAAAGTGGGTGAGAGGCAGAGATAATAAAAGAAAAAAAAAGAGTGGAGGGAATGGGAGGAATGGGAGGGGGGGGAGATAAGAAAACAAGTTACGGAGAGAGTGAGAGGAAAAGACAGAAGGCAAATGGGGACAGGGAAATGACAAGCAGATATGAGGGAGCCAAGCTGACAGCAGTTGTATATCGTCAACATTGGAAGCAACATGTGGAAATTAAATGACAGTTAAATTTAAGAGAATGATAACGAGGAGGAGACAAGGGGAGAGAAAACACTGAAATGACAAGTACAGTGGACTCTTTATTTCTCACAATTGATTTAGATTTCTTTATTTTCAGGCTTGTTTTATGGATTTGGAGCTAGTTATGGTTTAACCTTGTGTAATAGTGACACTTGACACTTGTCTTCAGGAGTCGGATTAAACTGCCATTCATATCATAATAATTTAAAAAAACAGCTGTTTTTGAACCAAGATCTCCAGTATTTGGATCAGGTAGCAGGGTTCCAGACAAATTTTGAGACATCAAATATGATAATTTTGAAGCTTTTATGTGTCTATAAAAAGGCGGTTGCTAACAAGTGGCTAAATGAGACGAATAACCATCATCACGCCAAACACCAGTCCGCCTTTGGCTTAGCGGTGGTGTTGTGAAGTCATGCGACTTCATAAAAGTGGTATTCATCTGCGAACATTATCTTCCTGAAGAAAAAAGTGTAAGCATCGTAAACGTTTGTTCCAATGGAAACATTCCATTTGCTTTTAGTTGAGGGAACCAGTGCTTTGCTAACTTCTGGTTTGGCCAAATAAATCTTTCATCCCTTAAACCTCTTGAACCCTAACCCTATTTTTAGGCCTCTGCTCGAAAATTGCATTCCCATACTAAAAATAGTTTATTTCTGTAACCACAAGCTGTATTTTAATAATGTTGGCGTTATAATAAAGGGAACATTTGTGAGATTTGTTCAGATGTGTGACTATCAGTATATATGTCACTGATTAAGAGTAAATGAAGATGGCACACAGCACAAATTGAACATTTTCAGATTTGCCCAAAAAAAAAAGCACTTTCAGGATGATTATTTCTTTGGAATGATGTAACTTGAAGGTTTAAACCTCTCTTAAATCATAGCACAATATGTGAACAGTCTCTGTGCAAAGTCTGACTTTGATGAAGTGAAGCACAACAAAATTAGAGAGGTTTTAGTACAGAGAGTTCAGACGAGGTTTCCAAATTACTCCTTTTGGCATAATGTGTGCCATTTTAATTTTCTCATGTACCAAACTATATATTTCACTTATATATCACTAAAGGTGTTTAATTCATCCAAATACAGCAGTTTTGGCTTTATTTGAAGGCCAGAATCCTCTCAGAGACCTCTCTGACTCCCTCAGCTCACTCACTTTTTTCAGATTCCAGCCCTCCCCCTCTGCATAGAGCTGTAGCTCAATGAGCCATTGGTCGATTTCAGTGATTGACACCTCTTTCGACGCGTTAGAGCTAATAGAATTGAACTAGCCCACGAGAGGCAAGATTGACAGCACTGTTAGCCAATCAGAATCAAAAAAGTGCCATCCATCGTGAAGCGTAAAATCCGATTTGCTGAAAGTTAAAACCCTCCCCACGTCCCGTAAAGTCATGGAGAGAGACGAGATCTCTCGAGTGAGACACAGGAACACCCGGTGAACGTATACCACGGCGAAAAGGAGCGGAAATATCGGTCTTTCCTCTGCAAAACGCAAAAAGTATGGTGCATTTTCTGATCATAATCGATATTGCGGTTTGTTTTATTGGCGTTTGTTGGCTCATATCTCGGTGATGGTTTGACAGAGAGACACATGGAGGATATGTCTGTAATCTGCGTGGAATCGGCTTGCTTTTTCATGTCTTGGTTTCTTTGTTAGCACGTAGCTGCATTTGCTAGCTCATGGAATGTCCCGGGAGTGCCAACTCCTGGCGAAATATGAATATGATATTTTGGTCATTCTTTTAGTTGGCTGTTTGAGTTGTGTTTGGAGCATGTAAAAATGGCTTGCATTGTGTTGTAGCCCAGGCAGTGCAGTTTAACCAGAAGTATAATATCATTATATTCGTTCTTCATAAGTGCATTGTTATTAACTTTGTACGCTAAACTTTCGCCACGGGACCCTAAAAAGGGTCTGCTCAGGTTTAAGAGGTAAGCACTTTATAATTGTTGTCCAAAATGATTTTATTTTAGTTTACAGACAAAAAAGTAAAACAATATATTTGGGAGAGGGCTGCTAAACCCAATGCCATCTAGTATATTTTATTCACTGTAGAAATTCAGAATGTAATAATGATTGCACTGGCACTTGCCAGACAGGGAAACAAAGACATTTATTGAAACACAAAGAAATGAACAAAGAGAGGAAAAGCAAGAAAAGGAATCTGGGAGACAGACGGAGGAAGAGATGCAGTTGGTTTACCAGTACGTCCGTCATGACGCGAGGGCGGGCTGTCGGTTAGTGTGTGAGTCGTCAGCGATGTTAGCAGGCCGGACACATGCATGTCATCGCCCCTTCTGCCTCGGACCTCTCCTTTATAAATACACAGACACACACATACACACACACACACACACACACACACACACACACACACACACGCACACACACATACGGAATGCACAAATGTACGTGCAAGTGCATGTGAATTTGCCACACCGAAGCACAAACGAGCACAATACAAATGCATAACAAAAACATGAATGTGTGAAATCCCAAAAACCCAATTTACACACACGACACACGCATTTAACATCCACAAAATGCACAAAAGAATTCCAGGGGAAGGTACATTTAAGCACAAAAACATGAATGATGAACACAGGCGATAGCACACACACATACACACACACACACACACACACACACACACACACACACACACACACACACACAAGAGAAAGAGAAAAGAAGCCATAGTGAGTGTGTGTGTACCAATCGTTCACCTGTCACTTTAAGGATCTCTCAAAGGTGGAGCCTCAATCTATCACACAGGGCTCTGAGAAAGACACACATTTTAAAAATTCTAAACCAAGCTTTTAATTTCATAAGCTCAATGAGAGAAAAAGTGAACCAGTATGTGTTTCCATGAACTTCTGTTATGCAAACGTTCTGAGCATGTCCTAACGAGATGATTTAATAAAGAGCTACAGAAAGTCTTCTCTTGGCACGTATTGGTAGGTCACCGCTGTTCCCATCGAAGACGACGTGCGTGACGTTCACACATTAAAACTCCATAAAGCGAACGATTAGGCTAATATTAACCGTGAATCAGGTGCCTCCCTGTTATGTGACCATGCACCAGATCGCTTCAGTGCTGATATACTTGATTTATTAAGCGGATTGGGTATCAGCCATGACTCTTCATGAATGTAATTATGGACTTCTGCATTTGAAATTCATTAACTCACTTTTGGCTGCCTACTCAGCTTGTAGGACCTGGCCTCATGTTACCTTACGTAACAATGATTCCAATGAGCTCCATGCAGTGAGGAAACGTGTGATGGAAATGATATTTTTGGGTGAATTGTTTTATCAAATTGAAACATCAAACAACAACAGTAACAGCTAAAAAGAGTGACCACCAGTCACTCGTGGCACAAGATGATGATGAAGACATACACACCTCAGAGAATGACAACCACGGAAAAACACACACACACACACACACACACACACACACACACACACACACACACACACACACACATCACCACACTAAAGGTGGACATAAAGAGAGAAACAAACAATGAAAGACAAATTAAATGGGGTGAGGCAGAAAATGTGAGAGAGAGAGAGAGAGAGAGAGAGAGAGAGAGAGAGAGAGAGACTAAAGAAGAGAAGCCAACTTTAAAAAAAACTAAAACAAAAAAGAGGAAGTAAGCAACAGACACAATGAAGAAAGACGCAGGAAGAGGAAGTGTGTACCAACTGGCAACCAAAGAATGAAAAAAACTCTAGACTCCTGACGGGGTATAAATCACTCTCTGAGAGGTGGTGTGTTTCTTAATCTCAGGGTTCGGAGCCCCAAATGTATTTTATTGAGAGCGGATATTGTTGGTAGAAATCCACTAATAAATGACAGATCATATAGCGGAGTGCATGGCTGTGAGTTCTGAGGGTATTACACGTGTGTTTGAAGCTGTTTAATCAAACTGTTCCTCCTTCAGCGTGGTTTGATCAGTCACGTGAGGAAAAAAAGCTTTATACACCAACGAACCTCACCTAGACGCCTACAAACAAATCTCACTTCTCTTTCTAGAGGACTTTTTTATAGAACCGTGCGGAATTCAAAACCGGCTTCAAGAAAAGACCTCCTCAAAACTCAAGGGTTTAGAAGACCACACCAAAGAGAAAACGAAGAAGAAATGCAAAAAAGCCTCGTTTTTAAAATCTGACAAGTCTGCCACGCACCTTCCTGTGCAATACTTTCACCCAAAGGTGTCCAGTATGATTCATAAAAATGCATATTTACTACAAAGGGATGAGGAGACTGACAGAAATGTTGTAAAATACCAACTGAACTATACATTCCTGCCTTTCTGCGTCTCCATCTAAAAGCGCCGAACCAGAGTCGACACCTTTTATGATCATAAATAAGATCCATAAGTCACAATAGGAATATTAAAGTCATACTTCATACTAAGGTTGTGATACACAAGAAAATGTATACAACAAGACTACTGCTGGCCTGCTGTAGGAGTAGCATGTAGGAACTCCATGGTGTCAGTTTATACATAAACATACCGTCAAGAACAGCAAGGTCACTATGAACTCACAAACCACAACCACACTGTAGGGAAAGTGAAGGAATCTCACACTGATTTCTTTGTCTTAACTGTCCCACATGTCAGCTGATAGCGCTGTACATTCAAATACAAAAATGTATAATGGATTGTGGAAAGAAAAAGAAAAGAAAAAAAAAGGCAGCACTACGGCAGCTGTCTGCCTCGTATGCACTGAATGCACCGCATGACGGGAGTCACATGTCACCTTCATTGACTGAAAATAAAATGTAACGTTAGGTGAAGTTTAACAGGGAATCATTCAACAACAAGCGTAATGATGGCAGGAACCTTGGCCGCAGAGAGCTTGACGGTGTCCTAACAGCGCGTAACGTCATGTAAACAAAGCAAACACCGCCCCGCTGTGTGCTCACGATTAGATTGGAGACGAAACCACTAAAATGATGGGGGAGTAGAACACGCCATCTACCGACATTTGTACTTATTAAACAGAAAACACACACATTTTATTGTGGCATGAGCTGGAAATGACACACAATACAACCAACAGGTAGGAAACTTTCCGCTCCCTTGAAATCTCACTCCAACCAGCTGCCACCACCTCCACAAAGAAAAGGTGAATTCCCTCATTCTGTTAAAGCAACAGGCTCCGTCTGTAACCGCATCCAATGGGAACTCGCGGTTCTGAATCTAATGATAGTGAGTTTATAGAATGTGCTGCGTTCTACAGCGTCAACTGATGCAACGCTATGGGATGCAGCCAGTGAGTTTTGCACACTACACTTGTCTTTTGATTGGATTGAGGCATTAGGGAACTTGTCCAGCAAAACTTTTTTTTCCCTCCAGGTTTCAGCTGGGAGCGCTTTGGAGGCACAGGGGTTTTTTTGTCAGCCGAGACACTTGCATCTGGTTGCTTGGCCCGTCCGTCCCAAATAAAATCTGTTGGGCTCGGTATCAACCAACAGTGAATATTCGAAGCTTCGGCCTGCAGAGTGCGCGGGTCCGCCTTGACCGGAGGAGTGCTTAAAGTTGTCCGCAGCACGGACTTGTGTCGTTAAAGCAGTACATTTCCTCTACCACACACTCAGAGGCTTCCTCCACGTGTTCTATCGAACAAAATGTGTCATGGGTGCTGTTTTTACGCCTCGATTGGACGGTGTGTACACACACACACACACACACACACACTCAGCGTCTCCTCTCCTCATCTCCCTGTGTGGCCAAATGTTGATGTTCCTCAAAGTCACGTTTGCTGGGTCCTCTGCCCCTAAACAGCTGCGCTTTGAGTCTGCAGTCTCCGAGATCATGACACACCGTCTCTCCAGCAGTGTCCAGCTGCAAGCCTGTGCGTTAATGCAGCCTGCGGAGGCTTCCGCTCTGGCCTTCGGGCCCGAGCCCCCCCATGGTTGCTCTACGCTCCGGGGTAAGCTACGGCGGCGAGGGCTCGGCCAGACGTTCCTCTGGTCTCGCCTGAGACGCCATAGGTCTCGCCATAGGGCCGCAACTCGTATCTTTTGAATTATTTTGGTTATTCTACAGTTATGTTGTTTGTATCTCCATTTGTTATTGAGTAAGATGCATGTATTCCAAAAGGTTTGGTGTGTTTTTGCATGTTTGTAATTCCAAGGAGTTAAAGAAAATAAAAAAATACGGGATACCCACCCAACCAACAAATAACCAAATAATCGGGTCCAGCCGTTGTTGTTCTGGATGAAGCACGAAGGGAGAGAGAACGGACCTGATCATCTATGTGACTAATGAGATGCTGTGGGTGAAGCAACATCTCAGTGAGCAACTAACTATTGCTTTGTTCAGATTCAGATCAACTTTATTATCCCACACAGAAGAAAATTTGTTTGGTCTAGAAGTCCACAGTCAAAACAATAGAAACAATAGCAGAACATAAACAATAAGTCCATCCAACCACTTATTCTATGCAGGGGGGGGGGCGCAAAAAGACCACAACATACTCACAATGAAACACATTTCTCACATCTTTGTGGTCGGCTATTTTATATTGTAAATATGCAGCGCTGCCATTGCAAATAATAATAAAACGGACACGACAACTTAAAGTAAAGTCACTCCAGCAAATCAACAGAACAAGAAGCCTTTGCACGTTGTTGAGGTTAGAGCCCACCATCCACTGACCCTGCACCACAACTGACACCACAACTGACGAATTAGCTAAAACTGTAATTTAAATAGCTGGGATAGCTTCCATCCTTTCTGAATGTACATTTCCTATCCTCAAATGTAAGCACAGCAAAGACAACTAATGGGTTGACAGAAAGAAAAAAAAACGAAAACATGGGGCCAAAGTAAGTGAAAGTGGAAATAGAATCAAGTATGTAATGTAATTGCAATGAATGAAGTTTGATTCGCAGTCACACATGCTAGTTTGTCATGGCTGACCTGTGTTGCAACTGAACCCGTTCTCCCCTGTGAACCATGCCTTGAAGGCTCCACGATTATCAACAGCAGAGACGTTAAGCTAACAGTCAGTGGGCTCTCGTTTCTTTTTAGCCCAACTCACTTACAGGACGTGAAGTGAAAGAAAGAAAACTTAAATAAAGTAGGAAAAACCTTTTTGAATGTCTCCACAGTGTTCTACTAATAAGCTGCTTGTGTGTTTTACGCGTCCCGTTAATGTTAGAGACACACACAAAAACGGCTGAGAGGACGGAGACACCTTCGCTAGTGTCAATAAGAAAACCGTTTAAAAGAATCGACTCCTTCTTCCCCCCCCCAAAAAAAAGACTGCCTTGACTGCTTCCCGTTCTTGAGAGAAGGAATCAAGGAGGTAAGGTGAGGAAAGGAAGGGAGGTAAGGAATCGCGGAGACCGACCTTTTTCCTCAACACCGCGGAGCGAGGAAAAAAAAAAGCCCCGCCGCCGACTGGAGACGAGGGAAGGGGAAATTAACCGGGAACCGACACCCCTCCCCTCCCCGTGTTCAAGCTCGTTTCTGCAGCCGATCAGATACTCACAATCTTGGCATTAATAAGGTCCGGAGGGCGGTATCCGCTGCTCTTTCGGAGGCACATCCGTGTGGTTTTTTTTTCTTGCTCTGCAGCTCCGCACTGGGGGGGGGGGGGGGGGGGTGCGTGGATTTTTTTTTTTAATTATTTATTTTTCTAAATATCCTGCCGCCGCCGCTGTATCGGAAGAAGAAGGAGTCCGCCTCCTCCCCCTTCTGCTGCTCTCCTCCTGCTCGGGTTTTTCCCAGAAAGAGAGAGAGCGATAGAGAGACAGAAAGTGTGTGTGTGTGTGTGTGTGTGTGTGTGTGTGTGTGTGTGTGTGTGTGTGTGTAAGAGGGAGGGAGAGAGATCACCGCCCTGGCGGACAGAGGCGGAAGAGCGCATGCGCGGATTCACGTCCATCGATGCAGCCGCAGACCCGGAGTTCTCTGTAATAAAACTTTATATACTGTAGGCTGTATATTAACTTTTATATGTTGTGCATGTTATTACACATCATAAAAGATCGTTTAAAGTAATAATTCATGCACTATTTTACCACAACTTTACTTACCTAAACTTTTTTTTTTACACATAAAATAATCATATTTTTTGTAATACATCGTATTTTTTTCACATATACACGGATGCGTAATGAAAGATATAGTTGGTTTAGTTGGTCTTTACCAATTTCTTTGTTTGAATGGGTCATTTGTTGAGTTTTCTCCAGGAGACCTTTCGTGTGTTTTTGCGAGTGACTGCTTCAGATGATGTGAGCAGTCCAAGAGCAACAGGAGGGGGCGCCATACACCAAGCAGAGGGAAAGGGAGCGAAAAGGGGAGGATGAGGATGATGGGGGGGGGGGGGGGGGGGGGGCAAATGATCTAAAAAGAGATTTGAAAATATAATTTTTCCTCTAGGCATTTCAGCTTCTAAATTCTAGTAACAGTACATGTCCTACTGTAATTCTGGCACTTCCTGCGTAAATACCTGATACTTATTAGCACACAAAATCTGTGCTCAATAATTCTTTTTTAAAGGCATATCTCTCTTAAATCACTGTCCCAGGGTTACAGGAATAGTCAGAGCGCTGTAACCATCAACATTTCCCCTCCTTTGAGTCAGCTGCCTGCAGTACTGATGATCAGGGATTTGAAGTTTAAGGAAATACCCAGGAGCTGAATTTAAACATTGGATGTATTTTTTTCTTCTTATTTTCAGTGGAGGGCCCCCCCTGCAGGAACACTGTCGCTGACACTGACCGTAGTTTGCTTTAGTCTCCACCACCTTATGTTATCAGAGGTTAACCTTTGATCGGTTATACAATTCTGAATCATATCTGGTGGCACAAATGTCCTCTGATATGTGAACGGGGTGTGAAGTCTTATCAAACGCATTCCCGCTGCCGAAAGCATGTCAGCTGCCCAGTGCGTTGGTGACACGAAAACATTTGGAAAGACCTTGATGTATCGTAAATCTCATAAATACAGCAACACAGGGCAAAAAACACAACATAGTGGGACATTTTGACCAATTGTGAACAATTTCTTGTTGGTTCGTTTGTCTATAATAGGCCTTAATGATGCTATACAGCGTAGAACACGTGGCTGCCCTTGCTGTTTCCATGGAATATACTAAACCTGCCACTTGTTGAACGTGTGCAGTGCTTTCTGTCTCCACAGGGGAGCACTAAAGCTGCATATCAAGTCATTGATAGACGGCATTTTGAGGTTATGCAGATGGTCTCTTTCTTTGCAGACAGATATTGACCAACAGTTGCATTCAAGATGTTCCCTCTGCCCCAAACTGTTTTTACTCAAAGAACGTAAGCTGAGAGCGATCCAGGTAAGGTCGACTGAGCCTGTGATATCTAACAACACCCTGATTCACTTTTCAGTGCTTCCTACGAAACTACAATCTAATAGTGATTAGCTCCACTAGGAAGGTTTAGGGAATAATTGCTGTACTTCAGGGGAGGTCTAGTCATTCTTGATGGGACCCTTAATGTGTCTCATTAAGTTCCATGTCCAGTCAATTTCTCTCTTCTCTCGAAGGACATCACAGAGAAAAAGCCTACAGAGATCTGGCAAGTCGAAAAACAAAACAAGGTGATGCAGAGGATTCTGGAACTGAATCATGTGGAAGGAGGGAAACACAAACTGCCTGAGAAAAACACCCTAAGCACAGCAATCCGATTCAAAGATGAAGTATTCAGCAGTGGGACATAATAAATCAATGGTTTGTATTGGGACAATGAATGTATTGAATTGTATTTGTAAAGAAAGGGACAAGAAGAAAGTAGAAAGAAGGAGCTATATTTTAGTTGACGCGTAAAGACAATTCCATTAGTCTATGAGTGACACCACTATATCATCTTTTGTGTTATTGTCTCTCTGACTGTATTGGCAAATCCATCCATTCATCCATCCTTTATCTTTTACTGCTTATCCTGTTCAGCAGTGTGCGGGGGCTGGAGCCGATCCCAGCTGACATTGGGCGAAGGCAGAGTTCCCTCTGGACAGGTCGCCAGACTATCGCAGGGCTAACGCATAGAGACAAACATCCATTCACACTCACACCTACGGGCAATTTAGAGTCATCGATCATCCTGAGCTGCGTGTCTTTGGACTGTGGGAGGAAGCCAGAGAATCCAGAGAGAACCCACGCTGACACAAACTCTGTCCAGCCCGGGATCAAACCCCAGCACCCTCTTGCCGGATTGGCAATTCAGTGGAGCAAAAGTTCCATCACTGTGTCGACCGTAACAATGTTATGGGAGGTTGTTGTCTTGTGTGTGTCGGGTTTCACTCAGTTGCGTCACCTCAGTGAACAAGCTTGCTAGATAGCTAAGAAGCATTGACAATGGACATGAGGCAGTATTTTTTTTTTTCTTTCTTCAAGGAATACATGTGTGGAGTCAAGAGAGTTAGAGAAGGTAAGAAGAAAAGAGGATCAAATTTTGACGATTACTTTGGCGTTATTAGAGATAATTTAATTTGCGATTAGAGCAGTCCAGATTATTATGGCATTTTGATGCAAAGGTAGCAAAAACATTCAGCAAATCATTCAGCAAAAACAGTTTTCATGATTAGTACCTTAGAACTAGTAATATCAGATAATGTTTGCCTCTTTATAAGTGGCAGGAGTGAAAATAAGTCTTCCGCTACAGACATGGTGTTACAGTTTCACAATGATGAAGACAGTTAAAGAACAATTAGATTCAAAATAGGATGTCGGCTCTACAGGATGATTCTTTTCGTTGGCAACAAGGTTTTTTCTCAAATGATGTACAGAAATTTAGGCACTCTATTATCAAATGGCTTGAAAAATAGTGTGCATAGCTGTCATAAATGGGAACCAGATCTCCCCGAGGGAGGATGACCACAGACACACCTGGTTTTGCATCTGAGCTAAACGTTTACAACATCTGGCTCCGCCCCTGCTGGTAAATGTAAATTGGGGATGGGATACAAGCCATGCAATGTGTTGACGCCACATACATATTCTACAGGTGCTGTTCAGGTCAGATTGACTTTCCAGTGAGAAAAAACATATTTAAAATTACACCAAAAACAGATGTTTTCACTTTCAAGGTCAAATGTCAACCTATCTCTGCCAGCATGACCTACATGCAAATAACTTGAATGCAGCATTGCACAGATGAGGGTTTCTCTTCTCTATTTTTATCTGCAGACCTGCAGATTTTGTCGGGTTGAAGTTTTGCTCTCTGCAAAAAAAGGAAACGCAACACTCACACACATCCACACAACTCTTATTTCCACATGCATTTGTACACCTTCACTCCCCTCTGCCCCTTCTTATGGCGTTCCTTTTTTATCTTAATGATTGTGTATTTCTGTTGTTCCTGTTGTGTTAAATACATTTTCTGTGGCACAGCTATATGCTGCAATCAGCAAGTCCCCTCTTGAGTTTGGATCAACACCGGAGCAAACTGAAGCACTTATTACTGATAATTGTTCACACTTGAAGCAGCTTAGTACACAGCCCTAGAGAGAGACAGAGAGTGTAATAACACAGACATACGTCATATACTACCTTATACAACTGCAGTCTTGTGCATCCGATCAGGCCCCAGGAATCAATATTTTTAGTGACATTGATTCAAATGCCTCGAACAGGAAAGGTGTCACTAGCTAGTATCCTACAGGTGATTACCACGACCTGCGCAGCTCTTTTTCTTTTACCTTTTAAAGCTAGTTTGGTTTTATGGCACCTTCACACGATGGTTCAGTCTTAGCACTCTCATCAACCCTGTTTCAAGCAGCAGGCAGCTATTTGTCAGCAAACTAGCGCTGGTAAAAAACCACTGAACACTTCCTGCCCAGCACCAAACAACAGAGAGACAAAGTCAGCAAGTAGCTGGTGAAGAAAGTGAAGAAGAGCCACATGTTTTTCTTGAAAGTTGGTGGAGACCAAACCAGAACTAAAAAGAGACTGAATATTTTACATTCATTAGGTGGACACAAACACAAAGGCAAATGAATGTCTTCTTGCTCTATGTTCTTGTCTTCTTGCTCTATGTTCTTATCCTCACCAACATTATCTCGTCTGTCAGCTTGTTGTGGAGTGATGCTGCCCCCTAGTGGCAAATAATTGAATGAATGCAGTTTTGCGCCTAAAGCTTTGTAATGTTATTTAAAAGGAGACATATGACAAACTCACTTTTTCAATAATGTACACTGGAGTGGCTACCAACTCACAAACTATGAAATAAAACAATCCAGGCAGTTTTTCGTGGGTTGCCTAGATCAGAAAACATGTGATTTAACAAGCTATTGAGATTTGTCGACCCTTCCTAGGCACATTAGGCATGCTCATTAGCATATACCGCTCCAATCTGACTTTCTCCACCCACAGCTTGAGAACTATTTTTGCAAAGGTGCAGCATATTTTTCTGGCAAGCCAATCAGAGCAGACTGGGCTTTTTCAGGAGGGGGGCTTAAAAAGACAGGCGCTGAAACGGAGCATTTCAGACAGTATGAGAACAATAAGTTGTTTTGTTTTTTTACATGAAGGCATATAAACAAAAAAACAAGTATGAACCTGAAAACGTGCATGATATGGCTCCTTTAAAATAACCATTTTGACCAGAATCACAAGAGTTTCAATCTTTTAAAAAAATTCCTTCCAAGGTGAGTATTGGCACATTTACAGGTTCTGTAAATACTGAACTAAAGGAGTACATGCTGCTGTATATTCATGGAACACATTTGGTGTAAAAAGAGAGAGCAGATGTGTTGTGTACAATACAGTTGCTTGTCTTCATAGGCAATTAAGCCACAACAAAGAGACATTAAAAAGACATGTTCCAGTTATGGATCAGGCAAACGGACAGATGTCCAAAAAGCATGCGGGACTCATGATGGCTGGGATGCTAAATTGAAAGCACATAAGACAATCTGGCACAGGAGATGAGATCTCTATGGCAAGGGATGAGATCAAATGTTGAACTATAGAATCAGGTCGATAGTGTGTCACGTATAATGCACATGAACATGCTGTACTGTGCTTCAAGTCCAGGCATGACATAACAAATATTATGTACTGAAAGCCCTATACTGCATATATATATAAATATATATATATATACACACACACACACACACACACACACACACACACACACACACACACACACACACATGTACAATAGGCACAGAAGTACACACACTCACAAACATTCATTTTGAATGCAGGTTTTCATAACATGTCTTTTGATCAAGCAGATGAAAGCGCTGTAGCATGAACTCTCCTTATAACTGAAACTCTTTGATTCTCAGTTTAAATTTACAAGAATACCGAATGCGTGTCTAATCCCATTAAGACAGGATCCGTTTCTCTGGGTAATGTGGGGAATCATATCAACCGTATGAATCATCACTGATCATCCGCTATAGGAATCAACTTCTTACATACTGGACATTTAAAAAAAAAAGAAAAAAAGCCAGTATTCACGTCAGCTAGAAGCAAGATACTTGCATCAGTCACTATAACCAGAGTTTCACATATTCTGACCAAAACGTTGCAACCCGTTGGCCTATAACAACAACCAACTAGAGAGGTGAATCTGTGAATCTGACATCCACTCCACCATCATACTCGTTGTCCTTGATCCTTCTGTATAACCTATCCTTCCACAGCCAGCTCAGAATCGGCAAAAGGAGCATCCAGGCGTGTTTGTGACAGTGCTGCAACATGAATACTGTCTGAGGAGCCGATTCTGGTCTCATAAACCTTATTCCTGGCTCCGGTGCTGATAAACACAAATAATCAATGAAATAAAGAAGATCAGACGGCAGATGCAAAATCTTCATCTTCGTCCACCCGCAGGGATATACAGTTTACAGACTGAAGCATGTTCACAGGGACAAATTGACACTTTGGAGACCAACAAATGGTGGCAGTAGCAGCTCATTCTGTAGGGACTTGACTTGAAGTCTGGAGGGTGCTCAGTTTAAATCCATCAAAGCACACAAACTGTGAAAAACATTAACAATTAGTCTTTTGTGCATTTCAGCCAGCACTAGATGATGTTATGAAAACAGCTTTAATCACTGCAGCATGTCTTCACAAAGCAGGTGATTGGGGCTGAAGTGTCTTAAAGGTTGAAGGTGACATGGCCGATGTGGACGGGTATAATATCAACACTGTTGAAATGAAATTACCTAACCCCCCCCTCTACAGACACTAATCCCATCTGAATGGAGTTCATGATGTGGCGCAAAATGACACATCAGATCACTGACGTCACTGCAGCTTGCTCAAGAGGACAGTTTGTTAGTTCTGTTGCTATAGATGTGGACTAAACCCTTAGAATGAACAGAGCAAGCTGAAATGTCTGAACAGTTTCCCTGGTGCCTGGAAGCATTTAAATGTCAGCTCCAATTTATCTTAATGAGGGGACACAAAACAACCATAACATGATTATCTTGCAGTTAGACCGATGCAACTTTATTAACCTTTTGAATAGTGTGAACTTTCAGGGAAATGGTGTTTCCTCATAATGCAACCTTTGCTAAAAAATATACTTTTTAGCCTTTTAGTCATATTCAATTCAATTCAGTTTATTTTGTATAGCCCAAAATCACAAATGGGCTTTACAATCTGTACACATATGACATCCTCTGTTCCAGAACCCTCACTTCGGGACAGGGAAAACTCCCCCCAAAAAACCCTTTAACTGGGAGAAAATACAGCTACAAATAAAATCTCATTCATTGGGGCTCGAGCACCAACCATGGGTCGGCCAGCAGAGGCCCTATTTAAGAGTAAAGGTATTTTGAATCCCTCATGTTAATAGTATTGAGTATGAGAAGTTTCTGGTGCTTGAAAAGTTGTGAAACTTTGCACATGTGTCAGAAGTGGCACACACTTACATGTGATATGGGTCTTGTGCATGGTCATGGCAAACTGTACTTTAACAAACTCAACTTCAAATTTGGTCAGTACAATCATAAGAAATTTTGCGGTGAAACGTTAGTTAAACGTTTGTGTATTCATGCAACATTGTTGCAGTGGTGGTGAAAAAGCCACTTTCGCCATAAAACATGAAGTTGTTGAAACTTCAGCGTACTTTGTCCAATCTGCTACAAATTGGTTCCAGCCAATGCCGCATTGGCAATACACAGCCCTGCCCATTTTCATAACCCATGAGCCATTTGTCGTGGACTCTAGTGGCAGGCATTGTTGCACTCAGCAAAGAGATCCTCTTTAATTAGGGACGGTTTGCCACACCTCCACCACTTTAGCTCCACCCCTTTTAGAAGTCATGAGCTTCTTGTCGCAGACTCTTGTGGAATGCCTCACTGTAGTCAGCAGAGTTACTGCTTCGTTGGTCAACCGGCATCCTGCCAGTACTCCCGACACGCAGGGAGGTGCGAGGGCCCGTTCATGGATGCGTGCAGCTTTAATTAGCTCTGGGTGTGTATCTTCCTTTATTTAAAACACTGACATTTGAGAAAAAGAGGCGGGTTAAAGGTCTATTAGCAGAATTTAGCATAGCTATGTTTACATTTTTGTATAATCACCTGAATCTAAGTATTGTGTTTTCGTTAGCTTAGAATGAGCCCTTTATATCTACAGGGAGCGGATCTCCTTCTGTCGTGTTACGCCGCCATGTTGCTACGGCAGCCCAGAACGGACAAACCACACACTTACTCTATGGAGAGCTTTACATGTTTTTACCGAAAGGCCACCATAGTTCTTCATCATGTACGAGTACAAAACCGGGGTACCGCCAGCCACCGTCTGTTCTCTGTTGCCTAAAGTAGTGTTATTATGGTATGGATGGCCTCTTCGAGAGGCGAACAGAGTTACCGCGGTTTTGGACTCAGCGGCTCACGTTATCGCAGTCTTGGAAAAGGAGCGGACAGTTGGTTGCAATCTGAAACCGCGCAGCTATAGCTGCCACTAAATCCTATCCACATTTTAGAGGATCCAAGTGAAGATATGCTGTCACTGTAAAGTGAAAAGTATCCCTGAAATGTCAGCCTTTCTGGTGCCCAGAAACAGTCCTGCTTTCAAATTTATGACCATGAATTATTGATTTGATCTTGGTATGGTTTCATTAGACACTTGGTTATAAAACTACCTCAACCTTATTATATCTACCTTATTTTGCTGTTTATTTGTGCTTAATCATTTGATGCTCATTTTAGCTATATATTGTCTAATTTATTACTACATAAAATTCAGTCTTCAAAAGGCTCAACATGTTTAGAATACATCCAAGGATGGCTTCTGAATGTCATTTCTTCTCCTGTCTGTCAGACCTGAACATGTATTTCTTAGAACAGCCTTACCTTGGAGAGCCACATTAAGCTGTAAGTGCCATTAGTGTGACTCACTCAGACCAAATCCCTGTGTGTACTTGTGTTGTGTGCATGTTCATCATCAGGTCTCAGCTATAAATCGATGTCAGTCCTCTGTGGTGAGCCTCCATTATCTCCTCCAGTTTCTCTCTAAGGAGAGAGAGAGGGAGAAAGAGAGAAGTGGTGGGTACATGAGGGCGAGAGAGGAAATAGAGACAGAGAGAGAAAGTTAATTACTATGGCAAACTGGACTCTGATTGACAGACAATCCAGACAGCTACCAAAAGTAGAAGAACTTAATAGATGTCTAGACAAAGTCTCAGTGCAACGTGGTTCAGTGTTTAGATCAAATTACTCCCACAGATCAGACTAAGGGGGACATCTGAGTTTAAGTCGTATCTGTGAATGGCTGTGGCCAAAATAATGTTACCTGGAAAGTTGATCTTGGTTTATTTGGTTGGTTTTGTTTTAGATTAATTTAGGCAATTTTCTCCAATTGCCTTTTCTCATTAAAGATAGAATGAGTCTGACACCAGAGGAGCATGCCCTCTGACCACGGTTAGCTCGTCAGCGGGTGAAGGCCAACCCAAGATTCACTCTCATTTTTGGAACGAGCCATTTCGTTTTCTGTGCTGCGTCCACCATTTTTGTGGCTTCCTCTTGGATGCATGCTTAAGATCTGGCAAATGGTCGCTTCTTTTTCATAGAAGTTGATGCCAAGAAACATCCTGAACACAGCAAAGTGAGAAAATACAGGCAGAGGGCAGGGTCTATGCAGATGCAGACACTGCCACACATGTCTAGTTTGTCACAAGTGATGATTGAGAGAGATAATTTTTGTGTGAGCAAAACAACGTTTGACTTCCAAAAACAATGTGGCTGAGGTCTAATTCATTCAAGGGAAACTTTTCAACCCTGACAGTTATTTACTGCAATGCGGGTAGAACATGCAGACGAACATCCGCCAGACAGCCTGCAGAGTTTTGCCAGCGGGAGAGCGGGGAGCTCGAGCGCTGTAGCGGCATGGAGCGAGGCCCTCCTCCTAATCTAACAACAGGTGAGACTGGTGTGCGTGTGGAGCAGTCCTTTTCGCTCGGTATCAGACTAACCTCTAAGCCTGCTCACTTTTTAGTGGTCCAATTAAATGAGAAATTTGATTTATCTCCTTTTTGTAGCTGTACACCCTTCAATTATTCTGTACTCTGTGAAACATGTCGCAGTACAGAAGCTACAGATGCTCTAACTTCCGTTTCACCCATTTGTATTTCATTGTGAGTGAAATCTCAGTGACTCCAGGCATTAGCTAGCTAATATTAATATGTTGCTGCCTCTCCAAAGCAGAGAGGAGACACTGAGATTTCTGACACCGTTGCGATGCAGTGGAGGTGAATAAAATGAGTGAGTGTTGTATTTGGGTGAAAGCAGAAATCTCAGTAATGAAGACATCAAAACGTCTGAAAATAAATCTGCATGACTCCACAGTAGACGGGCGAAGTGTGTCGCACTTGAATGACAGGAACTCGACAACTGACAGCCTGGTTTGTGACAAGGCACGAGTCTGGCTGATGCGTTCCGTCAGGGCATTGTCTTCACACCATCGACGTCCTGTAATACAATCAGTCTGTCTCAGCAGGAGGCTCTCTCTTATCTCAGTCTTGTGACATGATAATGATATGGCATGACAAACCAACCTGCGCTCTTTTTCGGCAAACAAATTACATTCAAAGTACGAGTGCAGGGAGATGGAGAGCAAAACGCTATTATCATATCATCATGTGTATAATTAACATATCAATCAATCAATCGACACTCCTACTTGGTAGGTACATATATATTTCATTGTACTACAATTCCTCAGTATAAATATACATATAGTTATTTTTCTTCAACAGAATGAGTCGTAAAATCTTAGCTCAAAGGTCCCCTTAACCGCTTAAAGAATGAACTTTCATGCTCAAGTTATAGTTACTTTAGAATAAATTACAATAAGCTTGTTGGGGCATTGGAAAAAAAGAAAATGTATGTGAGGGTAAGCATCTCGTTTAAACACGTCACAACATTGTTTGAAGGAAGTGCTATGATGATGTATAGCCACTCCGCGTGTGATGCACCGGGCTTTCAGCTTACTCCAAGAAAGTCTGCGTAGAGCGGGCGGGAGGCAAGGATGGACCGGTTAAAACAAACACACTTTCACTCAGCATTGACTTATTTTGTCATGCGAGTCGTAAGTTACATGACTCGTTAGTATTGTTAGTCAAATGAGTCGTTAAGCAGTCAAGTTAATGTCAACCATGCTCTTTTCCTAACCCTAACTGAGTAGTTTTGTTGCCTAAACCTAAGCCTAAATCTCGTCTTCCTCTCTGTTGGTTCGACATGTTGTTATCGATCTATGTGGGACAGAGGAGAAGGCAGAGACCAAGCCAGAAAAGTGAAGCAAATGGAAAGTAGAGCGATAGAGATTACTTTCTAACTTATAGGTGTACTGTGTTATTCAAAATCCTGTCCCAGTACGCACATAGCGGCCCCTGATGTTTTCTGAACATGGCCTAATACTGTCATCTTACTGTATCACTTCTACCCCTGTGCTTACACTTCCTCCTCTATTTCTCCTCAGCAAAAATCCATTAAACTCATCACCTCTCCTTTATTTAACTCGCCACCTTTTCGTCATCTCCTCTTCTACAGCTCTAACCTCCTCGACCCCCCAGTCCCTCCTGTCCTCTCGCCCTTCTTTATCTACCCTCCCCTGACTCCCTAATCCTTTGCTGTATTACGCTACATAAACATTAATACCATATCTTTATGGAACAGAAACCCTGTTAAATCTGCTGACTGATGTGTTTATGTGGAGCAGCAAAGCAGCACAAAACGGTCATCATCTTTCACTTCAGGCTCATTAACTGCATATGGTTGGCAAACAGTTAATATTTTTCTGATCAGTTCTTCTGCGCTTGTTCAGTCAGTCAAGATTTTGTAGTCCTGACTGTTGACATCCAGCTTTTTGGCAACATCTGGCTTAAGGATGCTGCTTTCGATTTTTTTCTGACAGGTAGCCAACCCTTGTTAACCAATCGTTTACCTAACCAACAGGATGAGTGTCTTGCATGCAGGGGTTCTGTGGCTGAAGTGCCTAACAAGCTGCCCAGCTGTAACAATTGCTTGATGCCAACTGCAGAGTATGCTCAACACAGGCAACTGTCCCCAGTTTACCGTCTGGGAGAGTTAGCAGACATTATGCGACGTGCATGGTCATGGACACATGCAGCTTTCCCAATAATCCCTCTGCAAACATTCTTGAGCTACGAGGTTGTCAGCTGTGTGTCTGCCTGGCATAGCCTACGCTGTCAGGGTTTCTGCCAGTCAGAGGTGAGTAGTAGCAGTTACTGATGTTACATTTACTTCAGTAACCTTTTTCAGTACGTTGTTTTTGAAATGATTGTAAATGATCCGTTAATCGGCAGATGGTCAGCTGGTACCAGGTCTGCTGGCAGGCTTTTTACAAATGAGCCTCGATCGGATTGGACTAAACCCAGTAAGCTTGAGGAGGTAATGTTTGACTGCAGTAAGAACAAAACTTAAATTTCCTGCATTGTGATTCATTTTATGTACCAATTTATGGTGGAAATGTTTTTATTTATATTAAGGAAAATTCAGGCAGCAGGTTACTTAACCTGCAGCGTGCTCTCAAAAGCTAATTTGGACATGCAGTGCCGTGCTGCCAAAATATTATTCTTCAATGATGCACAGTGTCAACTAGTGGTTTTGATATTAGACTAGTCAACATTTCTGTGAAAACCCTGATATACGTAACGTTATTATTTAATCCAGGTGTGGAACATTTAAAGTAACAAGGCAGAGTGAGCAGAGGCTGGCCATCACCAAATCGTCATCCAGAAGGCCACATCCTTTGGAAGAGACAGTCTGACGTGGAATCTGAATGTCCTTGGTGCAAATGACCCATGATGCTCTTGCGTTATGACGGCAAAAACCTTCCTCTTAATATAAAGTGACTGTGACATTGGTCTGGCATGAACATAACATGTGTCCTCTTGCACATTAGACCATGGCGCCAAGGTCAGACTGTCAGCTGTGTGTGTGGGCATGCAACTGCATGTCTGTATCTATTTGTTCGTCTAATTTGTAGCCTGTGTGGGAAAACATAAGTCATTACCAGCCTGTGTGTGTGTGTGTGTGTGTGTGTGCGTGCGTGTGTGATTGAGTGTAAGCCGACAGACATGACTGAGGGGAATACTAAACAGGGCGCCACACAGCACCGTGACTGACAGAGGAAGATAAGGGCAAAGAGACATACATGGAAAGACAGACAGAAAGTCAGAGACAGGGAGACACCGGACAGAGAGAAACATGGCAAGAGAGCAATTGAGTGGGTTGATACCTCCAACACAACACAATTAATTGGGTCTTGGCCTGAATAAAGTCAAAACAAGGACTTCAGCGGGAAGCTCCACTCATAGATGGATCACTGGGAAAAGTGGGCACGTTCCCAGGAAGTATTTTTGTTTTTAAAAATAATGAAATAAATGTGTTTTGAAAATACGCTATGATTAGGAAATTGTTTGAATTCATAGCTGTGGCTCTGTACTTCATTTTGATGTTCATTCTTTCACGTTTTATTGTTGGTGGTTTTATTTAAATGAAGGTGTGTCACACTTAAAGATATACTTTGCTGCACATGGCATGTATAAAACTACCACAAAGGCCACAAATGGCAGTAATTTAACATGTCACAATAACAAATACACAAGTAGAATACATGCAACTGTGTGGTTGTGGGTTGCCTTGTGCTATTGTGCAGTGCTCATGCTATTTGCGTGTGTAGGTAGGGGTCTGTGGGGTGTTTGTGTCCAGGGCCCCTGGACATGGTAATCCGTCTGTGGCTCCACTGTGTGCCAGCGGCCATCATTGACACCGCCCTCCTGGTGGCCAAGGCACGCTGGAGGGATGGGAGGCACGGGAGAACCAGAACCAGGATGCTGCGGGACAGACTGTCAGACCCTACTGCAGTAAAATGAAACATTTTCAAAGGGAATTCTGGCAGCTACACATCATAACTGTATGAGGACGCAGTGCACTTGGAAACACTGCCACTTTTGTCCACAGGTTGTGCCAAAATCAACACAAAACGAAAGTAAACTAAAAGTAATTTTAATCAAAGTTAATCAGACAGATTATTACAACAAGGCAGAATTCATGACTGCAACAAATATAATAGCCATTCAGTCAATGCGGTATGTATAAGGTAGGTGGAAGCTTATCTCCCAAAAATGGAACTGGTAAATCCTCTGGTGAGCATGAATGTCCTCAGGCACTCTGCCCATCCATCTATCCATTCATTTTCAGCCGCTTATCTTGGTTTGTGCTCTGGTAGCAGCAGACTAAGCAAGGACCCCCAAACATCCTTCTCTCCAGCCTCATCCACCAGCTCTCTCCGGGGGTTCCCGAGGTATTGCAAGGTCAGCTGGGATATTTAATCCCTCTAGCTTGTTCTAGGGCTGCCCTGGGATATCCTCTCACTTGGACATACCCAGAATACCTCCCGATGGGGTCATTGCGAATGGTACAAAATGCAAATAAATCATATTTCCTGGAGTGTAGGATAATTTCAGTTCCAGAATGAAGGCTACTGTTTGTAATAAACAATGTCCCACTGGATCAATTACTCCCTAAATTCTGCGAAGATTTCGCTGTTCTTAAACCATCACATTAAATTTATGGAGGACCTGCAGCCGACCAGGGCTGCGCCCATCAGTGCTGTCAGCCAATAAAAGATAAATAAGCATGGTTTTATTTGTGCGCGTAAGAGAACAGGAACTACACAGGATAATTGGCTTGGGGAATACAGATGTGTATGTGTGTGGGTGTGTTGAACAGACTCGCCATTGTTTTACAATGCTTCAGTCAATTTCACAAATCAATACACAGTTAAATTGCATTATTTACTTCCCAACGTTGAAGAGAAAACATTTGAAAGCAGACCCACACGCCCACACACACACACACACACACACACACACACACACACACACACACACACACACACACACACACACACGTCTCACTCCCTGAACCAGTTAGAATCAATCATGACTGTTGCTGTGTGCGCTACACCAACGCATTCTCTCTCCCAACTAGTCAAATACTGACGCTTGGTCAGTGGCCCTACATTTACTATGCACCATATACTATGATGCTCTAGATAAGCCTCCAGCATTGGTTGTGGACGCGTCAGAGACGGCGTCAATTCTGTTACTAAATATGAATAGAGGAAAGGTTGGGGTTAAAAGCTCACAGCAAATGTTAAGTAGGTACGATTTATTTATAAAGCGCTTTTCACAGACAAAAGTAATAATTACCAATAATTTACAAGAACAGATTGTAAAACATGAAACGTATTTGTAAAGGCATAATAAACAAAACATACACAGTTAAAACAGATTAAAAGCAGGCCTAGAGCAATTTTACCCAAATGCCAGTCTAAACAGGTATGTCTTACATGCATTCCACAACCTTGGTGCTACTGCCTCAAAAGCTTGGTCACCACATGAACTGATCAAATATTACCCCTAGATTACGCAGGTTGTAGTGGGCAGCAGAGGAGAGTGGACCAATACTCTGTTTGATCGTCTTATTACCATTGAGTTGTAAGCAGTTTTCTACCGTCCAGTCTCTAATAGCATTGACACAGTCTAGGAGCCTAGATCATTTGAAAGCCTCACTAAGTTTGAAGGAAAGAGAAGGCCAGTAGATTTTTTGGAATTATCTCTCAGCATACAGCCAGACGTACAGAAAAAAGGATACCTGCTTCATCACGTTGTGGGTGAACATCTGCCAAGCGGCGCACCATTAATGTAGAGCAGGAGCAAAATCTATTCATGTCTTAAAGGAAATAAACAAATCACATTACTCTGAAAACATCCACGACAAAACGACAATCAAAATCAGTGCAACACGGTTGTCCCTTAAGCCCCCCTTCTGTTCTGCCTGTTTATTAATCCCCTCAAATAACAGCAGCATAATGAATGACTGCCTTGTGTTCTATCAGGATGTTTAATTTAGATGCAAATTGTCAGGAAGGAGAAGGAAATAAATGCCCAGAGGAAACTCTTAAATATCAGAAACGACGCCCACGTCGTGGGTAAAAGAGGGAGGGCCCAACAGGAGAGACGTGTTTGATGGATCATTTTTATTAAACTTTAGGTAAGAAGCGTGACTGTGCTGCAAATGTCTGCAAGCAGACGGAGCGGGGGGGAAAAAGAGAGGGATGGAGAAAGAAATGACATGTAAGAAATGGAGAGGCAGAGAAAGGACTGAGACAACTGCAGACAGAATAAAGTGACACAGCGAAGAAATGAGAGAAAAATAAATGTGAAGTCAAGAGAACATACGACAAGATAACAAGGATGAACAGATTTATGTCCTTTTAAAATGTCTCCAAGTATTATAGAAGACATCAAAAGAAAACAGTGGACAAAGAATGTCAGAAAAAGCATATAATAAAGAACAAAACATTTCATATATAAATTGGACCAATGCTGTATTGAAGCCCAGTATAACATGATGTAATCATGGGTGAGAGAGAGACAACAAAGCATTTTCCTCCTCCAGTAATTTATTTCCTTTTTATACTGCTGCTGAGCTGTGCTTCCCTTTGTTTTTTTTGTATTGTGCTGCAGCTCAGCAGGGAGAAAACTGACGGAGAAAAGAAAACAAATTACAGAGAATAATATTGAAATGGAATAAATCATAGGAAAGAAGCTCCGTTGACAGAAATTAATTATCTCACTTCCTAAAAAGAATGAGAGAAAGACACTTTAACTCCGTAAGGAATTCCACAGCAAATTGTTGATTGAAAAGTTCAAATTTATACATCTTCATTATCCAGAAATAGTTATTTCCCATTATCTTAAGTTGTAAAAATGATATATTTTTCCCGGTAATGTGGATTTTGTCACCGGAATTTATTGGACAAATCTGGTTACTCTGCAGCATCACCTTGGTGATAAGCAAGGCAAAAATAAGTAGAATAGACAATAGCAAATAAAGTAAATAAAAATGTCTTGGATAACAGGAAAGGAGAGAAAATATTGACAAGATGATTGTTCAATAAACTAAGGAAAGGAAGACAGGAACTGCAAATGAATAGGAGATGGTGCCAAGGTTAACTGAAGGGAGAGAGGGAATGACAGACAGGAAATTAAAGGTGTTGACAATCATATTGGGAGCGATGAAACAGCAAGAGCGTAGCCACTGATGAGATTTCAAAAGAAAAGCTCCTTCAGATAAGCTTAAAAGGAGGATTCGTTATTAATCCAGGGCAATAAGAAAGTCCATGACATTTATTGTCTCTGCAGAAGATTTATTTGACACTGGCCAGTTGGAAGACATTTTTTAATTTTAGCATCTAATCATGCATGTCTGAATAGGGTATCAGATATCATAGACAGGATGTAAAAAGGTCCTCATTTTAGATTATTACTAAATTGCAATCAATACAAGCAGGTCAGTTTAAAACAACACATTTCACTTGGACTTTTTGCCCAAAGTGTCCAGACCAAAAATAAAATAAATACAAATATAATAATGATAAACAGCTGTATTATATCCTTGACTTGTTTAATAGCCTTAAATCAGTTGTGTGTCTCCATAACACTGTGTTCTGTAAATGGCATTTCATTTGTAATTTCAAGATCAAACAAAAAATGTTGCCATTTTAGTTTATAAGATGAGAAGGCGCTCACGAATGCACCAATAGCTTTGGTCTCCAAGAAATTACATTAAAATACAGTGGAAACCCCTCATAGTGATCAATGTTACAGCGATCAACCATTTATGTGGTTCATAAAGCTTGGGACAGAATCAATTCTATTCAAACACTGTTGTATTGGCAGGTTAAAACCTATAATTCACTTATGAGTATGTCATACTGTCTTAGGCACATAGTTGCCCAATTGCTTGTCTTTTTTGGCCTCATATGGAATCCAGCCTTCAACTTCTCAGCCAAAGTTGTGACAAGCAAAGTCACAAAGTTAAGCCTCCAAGAATGAATCCTCAACAGACCCTCTGTCTGTTGAGGACAGACACTCACACAGAAAGAAACACTCGAGTCATGAATATGCAGACAAAACACAGTTCTGCAGTATCTTTACCTGAATTTCAGAATCTCTCAATCTTTCCACTCCGGCGAGGTGGATGATTTATTGCAATAAAACTCTGAGAGACAGATGGTTCATGCTGGGCCTTTTCCTACATAAATGTATGTGAAAACATTTAGAACTACGGCAGGCACTCATCAACATCGGAAGCGTGGGGAGCGTACCGTGAGACGATCAATGCGCACAGCCGACACACCAGCCAGACCTGCAGATGTTTGGTCATGCCTGGTGGCGTAATGCCCCCAAAGTGAAACTCTACCGATCTTCAACTGGCTCGCAGTCACTGCAGTGCGGGCAACACATGCAAGCGAACGGCACCCATCTCCCTCCATGTTTGCGATCAAGGAGCCCTAATAATGGGGCGCCATTCATTTGCATGCAGCGCCCTCACTGCAGTGATATACAGCCGGCCATAAAAACGGCAAAGCCGCACCCTCAGCTAAAGGAAGAAAAACTGGCACAGAGGCAGTAAATAGCAAAGTCATAACCTTGTATTCATCTAAAAAAATATATAAATGTCCAATAGTTGGTTATCTGGATGAAAAAAAAGACGGTTATAATAACCATCTGCTTATTGTGATCAATTTGACCCAGACAGTTGTGCTATCACTAGCAGTTTACACTGTAAATACATATTCATATCCATAATCACTGCAACATTAAGTTCACGGTTAATGCTTTTTTTCAAGTGAATAACGTCATTCATTTTTGAAATGGTCAAGGGTCGCCTTTCAATCAGAGTCGGCGGTTCGATCCCCGGCTCCTGCTCTGCTAGTCTCATGTCAATGTGTCCTTGAGCAAGACACTTAACCCCAAAATTGCTCCCGTAGCTGCGTCTACGGTGTGTAGATAGATACTGAATTGTAAGTCGCTCTGGATAAAAGCGTCTGCTAAATGACCGTAATGTAATGTAATTAGACACAGGTGGATGCAATCAGGGGCAGACAATTACAGTGGCAGGAAAGCACACAAAGGCAAAAAGTGAGGTGAAGTGCAATGAATCTGCAATGAAAGGAGACAGGAGTACTACAAAATAAAACAAGAAATACTGAAATGACAATAATAAAGAAACTTAACTAGAAAACAGGACGAGACTTGACAAACACAGGCGCTGCACAGAAGAAGAAAAAAGAAGGGAAGACCACAAAGACAGGAAGTCAAACAAACACGGGACATCAGAGGCAGGGATCTTCAAAATAAAACAGGAAACAAACTTAACCAAAACCAAGATGATAACAGTATGAATTGGTAGGGACACTGAGCTGAGTCACATGATTTTCTTTGACTTTACTGGACAACAACATAATGCACCAGTCAGCGCACAACAACTGACTGGTGCCTCATGGATTCTGGGCTGCTGAGGCTGCAAAGGATACAGAAAAGAAATTGGTTTTAAATAGAATCTGTTTTGAAACCATGAATCTGAACTTAATAAGTGATTCAACCCCTCCAACCCCAAGCAGTCATTTAATGCTCCGTGCAGTAAAATGCTTCTTATTACCCACTTGTATTGCTTTTCTATATTGGACATCTATCCCAATATGGTCACTCTTCCCATGTGAGGTGTGACTAATGTCCAATTTGTTGTTAAGATCTCAGATCTGCTACTCTGGGTGTGAAGTGAGGCAGCAATTACCTCTCTGGGCTGCGAGGCTTCACCTTCCCGCCCTGTCCCTCTCTGTTGTCACAAACAAACGCCGTGTTATTTTCTCAGCAGAAACTGATTACCATGTTTCACGGCAGGATCAGGGATGTATAATGGTGTCAATTAAATCTGCTCTTCTTCCCCTTGTGTTAGATGATGGTCGGTCAACAGAAAACAATTACTTGAAATTCACATGGGAGCACTGGGGAAGACAAAATGCATCTGCAACACCAGCCATGGTGCCACAACAATGATCAGCTGTATTATTTAGAGACGTGTTACGATGTTGTGAAGATCACATGGAACAAAGTGTTGAGATATTTAGCAGGTTAGAATTGTTTGTTCCAGAACAGAACAGCGGATGGAAAGGTTTTTTTCTCAGTTAAAGATTTTATCTTGTACAGCAGGTCTGAATAAGTGGATATTGTTGCTCCGTGTTGAAGCGTGGTCAGAAGCTGCTGAAGAGAGCTACATCAAAGCTAGGGTTTGTAACCTTGAGAAACTCGCAAAAGTACGCTACAGTCTAAAAAATACCCAGATGAATAACCCATCCCAGTGTTGCCAAGTCTTTAGCTAGCAGCACTTTCTCCAAAGGTTTTCACAATACTAACATCTGTGAAGCTTATGGAAGACTCACAATGGATACACATGCAGGCAGAGCCAGGCAGCCTTATGTCACATAAGGTCACAGATACCAGATTTGATTTCTTTTTTGTTGGAGCATTTGATTTCTTGATCGCTGTCACAATGTAATGAGAAATTCAACAAGTGTAAAAAAAATAAAATGTTTTTGAAGAAGATTGCCTACTCAAGCTTTTTTACAAAAAAACTCAAATATGAATTATGGGAAACAACATTTCAGTAAGAACACAATTACATAAGCAACATGACTCCATTGCATCCTATCCCCAGATTCCACACACACACCAGATAAAATGGCATTTGAATGCAGCAAATCACTTGCATGTGATATTTGTCGCGTTTGTGTGTGTGTGTGTGTGTGTGTGTGTGTGTGTGTGTGTGTGTGTGTGTGGTCTGAGGGTGGCTGTCGGCCTCACTTACTCGTCACCTCAGGAACAACCCACCTCATTAGGAGAAACAGGCCGAAAAATGAAGACTTGTTATCTTGCCAAAGCCTCAGTAAGAGAAGAAGAACTAACCATATGTTTGCCTCCAAGTGACTGGTGCTAATTGTTTGCCACATGAGTCCCACTTGCAACCAATTACATCAGTTAGACTTTGTTTTGCAACACTTCTTATTTGGAATTTGACGACACTGCAGGTGAAGTTGCTCCTGCTCTCCAACAATGCCACGGTTTATGGATAACAGATTTACTGTTTGACAAAGTCATAGCTTCTGTTCCAGTCTGCTGGGTATACAGTACTGACACAATGCATTTTGACAGTGATACATCTCTCACCTTTTGTCCAGCATAAAGGATTTAAAATGAAAGGGTGACTTTGAGGTCAAGGTGCTAACATTCAGCCAGAAGGGTCCTTTTTTTGGGCTGCTTGTTTGTATTGTTAGCTGGTATGCAATGATGTGTGCTATTCTTTTTAAGGGGTAACATTTAGCGTGTAACCTGTATGAAGAAATTCTTAGGACCACCTTCCCAAATAAATTAGAAAAAAAACATAACCTGAGAAGAAAGGAGAAAAAATAAACTGGTGTAAATATGTGTTATACCACTGTCAGATTTAATGACCACAATAAACCCCCCTCACCCATCACTGCTGGTATAGCTGGTTGCCCATGATGGTCACACAAAAAGGGTTTGACTGCAGGTATTGTTTGACTGATACTACTTGATACTGGGCTATTTCGGTAACTTCAGTCCTTCATCTGTTTCTAGACAGGCACTGTATTGAAGAAAATATACTTGGAGCGTAAATTTGAGCCGTTGTGTGTCCGGTGGTGACAGCTGGATTGAATAAAATAAGTTTTAGGTTTTTCTTTTCCAACACATGTGACACTGACAACCGACTAGCTGTGAGACTCCCATCGTTCATCTTTGACATTTCCCACTGTAGCCCTCAGCACACACACCTTAACGGCCTCGACCACCTTTGAAGCCAGTTATGGGCAATTCTCTCCAATGTGCTTCAGCTGCGCTCTTTCACTTCCATTTCAACCTCTCCATCCCCTCTCCATCTATTCT
Source organism: Cebidichthys violaceus (assembly GCF_023349555.1). NCBI lineage: Eukaryota > Metazoa > Chordata > Actinopteri > Perciformes > Stichaeidae > Cebidichthys > Cebidichthys violaceus. The sequence goes on from NW_027176816.1 coordinate 3,264,157, forward strand.
TCCCATTTGATGTTTACTCTGCTCTTCAGACCGGTTTGTACTGTTGCTTTATTTTCTGTAGTGCAACATGGGGCACAGTGGTTGCAAAAGCAAGGCAGCTATTTTCTCCAAGCCAATAAGAGTCTGACATGCCTCACTAAGTCAGCACCTGCAGCACACACAATACTGTATCCTTGAACCCCCAGAACAACATGTCACACTGTTGCAGTGTTTTAGATGGAAAGCTGTTTCGGATCATGGAAAGTAAATTCACTTAAGCACCTTTTTTAGTGTAATAAACTAAGTGTCATAGTTATGATCATTTGACAGTATTTAGAACTTTAACACATCATGAAGTTTGCCATTCAGTAAGTCAGGTTTAACTGTCAGGACAAAAGTAACAGATGTCTCTTTAGTCCCTCTACAGTAATAACAAGCTAATGCGATCACAATGTGTGTTACAGCTTATTAAAATGGGATTGTTATATTATTTCACCAAGAGTGTGCCTGGGGAAGTGTAGACGCTGGTCCCCCTTACACCTGCGTGTGCTGAGCAGCACTACATCCATCACAACGGTGACAGTGAATGAAAACAGATAAATTAATGTTAGCAATGAAACGTGTTATTATCAATAAAGTTGTATGAATCTGGATCACTGTTATGCTGTTCATGTTGTGGTTTTAAAACATTTGATGAAATTGAAAATTAATATTAATATTCGTTATTAAGATAAAGGCCATAATATGTTTTCAATGGCATATTAACAAGGACGCTCTCAGACATATTTTATAAAACCTAAAATAATATGAACAAATGAAATGTATATCGTTGTGTTGCTTTTGATCCACCAGTGTGTTACTTTCATCCCGACTGACGGAGTCAAATGTAATTATGCGCAACAGCCGTTCATAGTCAAATCATAATGAAGTTGTTTTCCTTTGTACAACATAACACCTGATATTGACAGGAAACCCATGTGAGGAGTTGATCACTATGGAAATGAGTTTCTGTGTTACTTTTGTACCGGCTGTTCCTTACAAATTGGCAGTAATGTTTTGTTTGAAAGGAATCTATGTGAGTTGAAACTTGTACTACATGTTTGAAAAAAAACAAATGATGTGATCTTAAGGTCAAAGAAGACAGCTGATGATGTGTATCGGATTGTTTCTGTAAACCATAAGGTGATTGTACAGGTTGCAAAAACTAAATACCTGTTGGTTTTTTTCTAGAAGACAAACTAATTTTTCTTTGTTTGAACACAGCATTACGGATCATTTATGCACTGAATGTAGGTCTCTTTGGTAGTTTTTTGTTTTTAAAGTTTTTTATGTTGGTTTTAATCTTTACGTTTTCCTTTTTTAAATCTGTTGCTTGAGTTTTTATGTGGTGCTCGTGTAAATATTTTACACTGCTGTTGCGGTCAGGACCCCTTTTGAAAATGAGATTCAAAATCTCAATGGGAGAATTTTATTTAACCAAACTGAAGGTTAAATAAAGTTTAAAACAAATAAAAATGTGTATGTGTGTATATTTGTATCTGCTGGAACACAGTGGATCATTTTACAATATGTATTGTATCTAATGAATGATCTTAGATTACGTTAACTGAGGTTCGTGGCTGGTGAGGCACTGACACATAAGTCAGATTTACAAATATATGAACCAAATAGTGTATCTTAAATCACCATTCAATTGGCAGCTTGCACATTGACTACTGGTTGTTTTTCATATTTCATATCAGCATTATTTACACACACATAGGTACATATTTGATTCCACCAGGAGCGTGTGCGCCGCGATCTGCGACCTGCCCCACTAGGAGCGTTTCAGAAGCGGAACGCTCGCGGGCGCCACCCGCGAAAATCGTGAGATCCCGCGATAATCTGTGTAACATCCAGGATGTATTACGAGAACAACAAACACATAAAAGGTTACTTTACCTGTCCTACGTTGAACTGCTGTTGCTTTGGTCATATTTCCTTGTTTTTTGAGACATTTTTAAGCTTGTATATATAATCTTACATTTGTGTGGTCAAAGCAAAATAGAAGAAGAAGAAGAGAAGTGTAGAAGAAGAGCAACGACAGAACAAGCATAAACCCGACCCGTGGGCTCTCGCTCGCCCTCTTCATTGAGGTAGAGTAGTGTTTGCCTCTGTGTGCTTTTTCACTGCGGTTTAATGTCAGATCAGCAACACTAAATATGTTCTACACATATACGTGAAATACATTACCTATTCTATGTAAAGAACGGACATATAATAAAAGTGTCTACAAATATTGCAGTGGTGAGAAAGAGGCACGCGCTCAACCCAGTCGTCGCTGCCTCACCTCACGTGTCTCCTCTGTTTGAACAGGACATGCGCTAATTCAGCGATTTTGATTATGAAAATGCTTAAAATGACTGGAATCACACAGAAATTACATTAATAGCACAGATCAGTAGAGAAATATTCATATTTAATTTATTTGAGGCTCTGCCTCCCCTGACCGCACGCCCCTGGTTAACTAGCACTTTCAATGCGGTTATGACGTCACTGTGTTCGCCAGAGATGGAGGCCGATGATCAAAATGGAGAGCTGGGGTCACATTCAAATAAATTTCATACAGAGCAGGTTATGAACAATCATCACAAAATGGGACTATGGGACTGTTTGTGTTTTCTGTTCCCTGCAGCTGTACGATGAGCCACTTCTACTCTCTGTTCTTACAAAAAGAAGGTGTCTGCAACTGGAAGCAAGTTATGTTGACTGTACACAGACTGTCACCCGTTTTGAATTGGCACTTCTGCAGTAGTCCCCATGGAAGTTGTTGATAGTGTTTATCTCGAAAGACACAATGATGCTGCACTTTTTTTTTTAATGCTGTGAGCACCACGGAAAACTAAACTGCATTTATCTCCATGGAGTAGAAGTCTGACAAAAATGTCAAAAGCAAGACAAAGGAAACCAAAACAATCTTTAAAGGTTCTCTGTATGATATTTATAGCATAACGTCTACCTGATCAGACAATGAAGTCACTCTCCCTCTGGACGTGTTCTCTGAGGTTCTCTGTGCTTTGTTTACATGTACCTTTTTAGTGCATTTGAGTGTGCCTTACTGGCTCTGCTCTATGCTCATACAGCGGTTACAATTGACAACGCTATCCCACGGCATCGCCCCTACCCTTTGTTTCTCCCTCAGTGACACTCTTAGCTCTGTCAGCACTGTTGCTCTTAGCACAGTTAGCTGAAAGCCGCCAGCTCAGCCGTCGCCATGTTAACAGGAGGCACTAGAAATGCTCTGAATTTTGCATTTAGCATCTTAAATGGCTACGTACGGGGTATGAGAGAAAATACTGCAGCATAGTTTCTCATATGTATTATCGCCTAATGCCTCAAGTCCTCAAAGGACAAGTGCATGTGTCGCAACAGCAAAAGTGGAAAATAGTGTACAGTGCACCAAGGGAAAACTATCAGCACTGCCCTTTGTGTCACACTCTGTGTGACTGTGAAGATACAGAATGTTCTGCTCTCTTTAGGAGCATGTTTCCACACAACAAGCTGTGGAAACCTTCTCGACGAAGGATCCGCATGTCAACTTTGAATTCTTAGTTGTGATAATCACGTCTCTTCTTCATGTCGTTTCAGTTTAAAAAGTGATATCAATTTATTTAATTCCTTTTTCCCTCAATGTCTCCCATCTAATGAAACCTGGTCTTTATGTACAACAGCTGGCAAGATGTACAGCCTTCCATTAAAAAAACAAATAAGAGCATTAGATTGATGTGGCAAAGAATTGTTCTACAGCAATAAAGCACCTCCATAAACCTGGGCAAAAACATCCTCATGGGGATCTGGGTTGAATGGTCCATGTTGATGCATCTGATACGAGTCTTTTCTATTTACAACGCTACAATACATCCCCTAACAACAAAAAGCTTCTTTAAAACTTTACCACAATCTTTCTTTTACATGACCCAATAAGCTGTAAGGGCCATATTGGTCATTTTGAAAGGCACTGAAAACACCTGCTACAGATGTTCATCACCACCATCACTCCCATCAGTGGGTGGCAATTATCATTTGTCATTGGGAGCATGGATTTGAGGTGGTAGGGCCAATACCGTAACGGAAACATGTGAGGCCCCCCGCAGAATAACCCTGAGAGCCCCCCCCATATAGGCAAGATATCACAACTCAAGCTTTTCTTTTGAGGGAAATTTATTCAATCAGAAAAAACAACAGCTCAAACAGAGGACAAATGTTAGTATAGGCTACAGGCTGTCAAAGTATAACGTTAGCTACATGGTAATGTTAGCTATAGCAAACAGTACAGTACCTGTCTCTTCTGGTAGATTACAGCATCCTTCACCGGCCGGTCGAAAAATACTTGTTATATTTGGAAGTTTGGCATTCAATTCAGCAATTTTGTGTTTTGAATGCCGCTTTTGAATTTGCGTTTCATTTTCTCCTCAGGAAAAATCAGTGCTAACGTTACTGAGTGAATCAGTGCTAACGTTAGCTACCTATTTGCCACGGGCACGCCGGTCTGTGACCTTCTGACCTATGTTGTCACATCACTAACCTAGCTAACAAAGAAACAATTAAATATATTTTTCTTTATTTTATATCAACTCTGGAAACACAGACAAGACTATAAGATCATAGTGTGCATCCCATGTAATTCAAATTGAAAAAAAAAGAAAACTTTTTTTTTGGAAGGGTGGGGGCCACGCGAGGCTAACCCTCTCCGTGTGTGGGGGTTATCTCTACGGGTCTGGGTAGGGCCCTACTCTACCTCCTTATTGGCTCAGGTGGGCATTGTCGTCTACTGGTAAGGCAGGAAGTTTCAAACATTTTTAGTTGCCGTAATAATTATGACAAGAGCAAAGGACTTATGTTGTTGACTTATTGCTGAGTTATTGCTGAATGTAACTCTTCAAGGAAAAAAATATATACAGCTTCCCAAATTTCACCCCAAATCCTCCACAGTTCTGTAATTACTTCCTGAGGACAAATTGGAAGCTCTACCTGCTAACTGAGAGATAGCACAGGGTGCTGCAATGAGTGTGTTCACATGTTTGGCAATTGCTTCAATCAACAAGGTGGCAGCAAATGAGCAATAACTGGAATTATTTCTCATTGATCTGGTGGAGCAGCACAGCAGTGGGCAGGTACCGTTGCTGCAGAAAGCTTTAAATATTCTGTCTGTATTCCTGAGGCAAAACAAGGTTAAGACACTTGTCTCTGTTCATTTATCATCCAGGAGACATCCGGCATCCTACATTGCTGGCCTGGATGCACTAACAAGTTGATTAATGGCTGTGATGTGTGGTCCAAATTTGTCTCCTTCGCTTTTTTTCCATCCTCCTTCTGCCAGCTACAATCGGCTCAAGATAAAGGAAAGTTACCTTACAGGAGCAAATAAAGCAGTGTGGTGCTGGTGAGGGAGAGGACGGCGTCTCATTCACCTCCAACACAAAGCAGCAGTTATATTTCTTTGCCCAGGATTAGAGTTTGGTTGCTTTCTACTTTTTGCTCAAGGACATGTGGTGAGAAAAGACACACTATGTGCAATATTGTGAACAATAGATAATGCACTTATATACAGTACACCAGCTTATTCTGTGCTAAATGTCTCTGCATCCAGAGTGCAGCATCCCCCATTTGCAGCAGCTTTTGTTTCCATCTCTGCACATAAGCAATTAATGTTAGCTTTCTTGTCACATTGTTGGTGATTGAAATGATGTTGGAAGTACAGTAACGTTTTTTTATAGTAAGTGTTCTGTCGCTATTTGACTGTCTACAACAGCACAGCTATTTAGAAAAACATTAAGATGATTCAAATGTCCAGGATTCTGTCTCTTATTCTACTCCTGGTTGTGGTGGCAGTAAAGTATCATAGAGAAACCTTTCACCCTCCCTGCTTCTTCCAGCTCCTTCTGAGAGATATAGGCATCCCGAGCTCAGACTGGATCAAGCGATAATATTCGAGAGGGCGACCTTTGCTTAAGTGCCTCGGTCTTTACAGCATCACTGTCGTGTCAACAACAAAACGGTAAAGCTCACTTTCTGACTAATAACTGCAAAAATATCTGCCACGTCAAAAGCACTATGTAATTTGGAGACCAAATGTGATGGACATGTGAAAAAAGCTTAGGAAATAGGTTGCCATGAGCAACAGCAATCCGTTTTTTTTAAAGCATGTCACCAGTGATTTTTAAATTCATAGTCAAAAAAAGGTTTTTGTCTATGATGTGATAGAGGAATGAAATACTGACCTGTGAATAGCAGCTATTCTTCTAATCAATGCACTGTGGCCGTTTGTTTGTTTTTTAAACATTCCAACCTGCGATATTTAAAATCATCCATTGAAAAGGCATTTAGGAAATTATTAATTAGTAAAGTTGTAGCGATTAACATTAACAAGTTGGCGCTAACCTCTGTGACAAATAAAATTCCTGAATTCGATTCAAAATGAAGGCCTCCGTGTGATTCACCTTTGCAAAGCTTTTAATCTGTCTGAGAAGTTGGTCATGTGATCACATTGATCCAGCAAGTTTTCAGATGACTACCGACACTCAAAGCAAGATATCTCAACATCTACAAGCCAGATTGTCATGTAATCTGATGAGGATATTCGTCATCGACAGTGGATAACTCCTCATAGTTTTGATGTATCTCATAACCTAATTTCCATGGAATCTGAGCATATTCATGCTCCCCAGAGGATAAAAAAAGTGTGATCCTAATTACCTTTACTTTAACACACCTTAAATGCAGTGCTTCTCACACCTGTTTCTCTCTTCAAAGCCTATCATCTGGTGTTCCCTTTTAACCCAGATGTATATCAGTCCCTGATTGATTTTACAGTTACTGTGACACCAAAAGGATCCATAGACGTTGGGAAGAAAGTGAGGAAGATTAATAAAAAGAATCTGGAGTATGGATAGAATCAAACATGGGAAGAGGACAACTGTGAGCTAACAGAGGAAGAGACAGTGTCTCCATCTAAAGGGATTCTCTTGTTTTTGATATACAATTACTGACAAAGGTCAGTAATTGTTTATATTTACCATTTCTAAAGGCCTATTCAGATCTAGAACAGGACAGAAATCTAATTAAATTATGTATTTCCGAGTAAATTCAATGTCTGGGTTCCCAGTGGAAAATTAATTGTAATAATTAGAACTGACAATGGCTCTACAAACAGTCACAGGGGAAATAATCATGTTGAATTGTGTTCTCTCAAAGTTGTTGCATGAATAGAATCATTAACAAAATGATTAGACAACTTTAGTTTTTATTGCTGTGTTTAATCATTTTCATCTATATCAGTTTCTGCATGGGCTTATAAAGTTGCAAACCACACAACCATACAAGGCATTTATATACTGTATATATATTTTTTTAAGTTTTGAAATATGGATCATCAGTTAAACAGCATCAGCATTAATTTAGTCTGCACTTTAGACTTTAGATGGAACACTTTAGATGACAGATAAATAACTTGGCATAAAACAGTTGGGATCTGGTAGGAGCGAGGTTGGTTATTAGCAAGTATAAACGTGTAATTATTGATATTCATACAATTATGAATATCAATAGGTTCATTAATATAGATTAATACTAATGGAGCACCACTCTGGGATCAGGGACCAATAATCAAACTATGGATAAAGTCTCAAAATGTCAATAGTATATATTATATACTATAACAGAGTTTTTATATCTTAACAATGCTGAGTGTGTGTGTGAGTGTGTAGGAGGGGGAGGAGAGAGTAAAATGGGGAGAGAGAAAGAGAGAGGAGAGGCGGACGTAGTCACATAATTGATTACACATGTAAGACTAAACAATGGCCACGACTAGTTAAAAGGGGATGCGACACACAATGCTGGCCACGCTCAACACACCACGTGTATGAAATAAGCGTAACAGCGCGCGCGTGTGTGTGTGTGTGTGTGTGTGTGTGTGTGTGTGTGTGTGTGTGTGTGTGTGTGTGTGTGTGTGTGTGTGAGACTGTGTGTACGGGTGTGTGGGTTAATTTGAAAAGAAAGGAAAACACTCAAAGCAATGTAATGCATTGTTGCATCAGTAGAGTACAGTACTTGCATCTTTAACACACAGAAGCTCAACTGGCAAACTTAGGCCATGTCCATACTACTCCGTTTTTGTTTGGACCTCACGCAAAAGCACGGCATTAAGATCAGCGTCGGCTTTCCGTGCAGCGTGGAGGACATAGGGCTAGCTGTGGGGGACATGGTCGGACACAGCAGCATAAAGTCGGCAGCTCGGATGAACAGCGCCGTGGTCATTTTCCTGGACCAGGTGGAGAAGGTAAACCGAGTCATCGAGGCGGGCCTCCCGGTAAAAGACATGTTTGTTCAGGTGTTGCCACTGACGCAACCGGACATGAAAGTGGTTTTATCAAACGTCCCTCCTTTCATCACCGACGAGTTCCTCAGCAGAGAACTCTCCAGACACAGAAAGGTGGTGTCACCGATCAAGAAGATCTGGTCTGGATGTAAATCTCAGCTGCTGAAGCACGTAGTGTCTCACCGCAGACACCTGTATATGATACTTAACAACCGGAATGAGGACCTCAACCTCCGCTTCCACGTTAAGATAGATGATTATGATTACGTGATTTTCGCAACATCGTCGGCGATGAAATGTTTCAGTTGCGGTGAGGAGGGGCATACCGCGAGGACCTGCCCGAGGCAGGGGGACCCGGCTCCACCTGGTGCTCGGCGCTGTGGCCACCGTTCCGCCGGTCGCAAGGGAGCGGCGGGCGGCCACTGCCCCGCGGCCCGGGGCCGCTGCGGCCGAGCTCACAGCGGAAGTTGCCAACTAAGTCTAACTCTTGCAACTAAGAGGAAAAAAAAGAAGTGGTGGAACCATGGTAAGATTGAGATTAGGCTCCTTTGCCAGCAGCACGCCTTCAACGTCACCAGAGACATCACCAGATCTACGAAGGACCTGGAGACTGATATAGTGGAACTAGAGCGTTTAAGCGAGTCCACAGGAGAGCAAGGACATATTGAAGTCTTCAAGAAAAAAAAATGGCTTTCGCCGAACTGTTGGATGTTAAAGTTTAGGGTGCACTGGTCCGGTCCCGATTCCAGACCATCACAGAGATGGACACTCCCTCTAGCTTCTTCTTCGGCCTGGAGAAGAAGAGTGGGTAGAGGCGGGTAATCCACTCACTTTTTGCAGACACAGGGCAGCCAGTTGTGGAACCAAGCCAGATAAGAAAGCGAGCTGTCAGCTTTTACTCCTCCCTGTATACCAGTGAGTACAGGGAGGAGGAAGCACTGATGGAGGGGTTCTGTGGCGAACTACCTCAGGTCTCTGAGGAGACGAACAAGGAGCTCAACAGGCCCATAAGCGTGCAGGGGCTTAAGGCCGCCCTGCAGGGATGGCGTGCTCCCGGCATTGACGGTCTCTCTGCTGAGTTTTATAAAGCTTTCTTGGATATATTCGCTCATGACATTTTAGAGGTTGTTAATGAGAGTCTGGCCTCTGGTTCCATGCCGATGTCCTGCTGCAGAGCCGTAATAACGCCACTGCCAAAAACAGAAACCTACAGGACATCGGCAACTGGCCTCCTGTGTTTCTACTCTGTGTGTGGATTACAAGCTTCTGTCCAAAGTCTTCGCCTCCAGGCTGAGAGAAGCTATGGAGCAGGTCATCCATCAGGACCAGACCTACTGTGTGCCCGGCAGGTCCATGGTAGACAATGTCTTCCTCATTCGAGATGTTTTGGAGGTCTCCAGCTCTTTGGGCATTAACACTGGTCTGATTTCTCTAGATCAGGAAAAGGCTTTTGACCACATTGAACACAACTTCCTCTGGAAAGTTATTGGGAAGTTTGGGTTCAGCACTGGCTTCATAGCTAAGATCAAAGTTTTGTACAGTGAGGTCGAGAGTGTGCTGAAGATAAACGGCAGTCTGTGTGCTCCTTTTAGAGTGTGTAGAGGCGTTCGGCAGGGTTATTCTCTGTCCGGGATGCTCTAGGCCAGAGGTAGCCAACACGGTGCCTGCAGGCATCTGGTCACCCGCAGGGACCTCGTGAGTCGCCCGCAAGGCATGTTCTAAAAATAGCACTAGTCACCATTGAGCTCCGTCTAAAAATTTGAGTTGCTGTTCTTTTTTTAATAAAAAACATTGTTATTATAAATATCGGTTTTAAAATGACAATATTTCTTGTCATAGGAGAGTAGGGGAGAGACAGCCAGGACGAGGCCGGTCCGCCGCACTAGGTTTTCAGGTTCCGAATGGAGGGCGCTTCCCGTTGGCGCCGGACCCGCAGCCCCAGCTGCCCCCGCCGCGAGCGCACCCCCTCGTTAGGTCCTTCGGTCCTCGGAACAGGCCGAGGGGCAACAACTCGTGGGTGGCGGGGGTAGAAGCGAGGCAACGCAATCCGACCGAAAAGGCCCAGACTTGAGGTTTGAACGCGGGCACCCGAAGACGCTCGCGTGCCCCGGAGGGTTGGATCCCCCCCCCCCCCCCCTCGGCTATAGACAAGACTTTTTACTAGTTTCATCGTGGAGAAAAGGGTACCAAAAATAAAAAGTTGGTGACTACAGACGGGGCTCCCGCTATGATGGGCCGGCATGCAGGCTTCATTGCGCAATGCAAAGGTGACTCAGACTTTCCAACATTTTGTGATTAGTAATAATGTAATAGAATTAATTTAAAAATGTGAAAGAGTTGTTTTTTTTATCTTACATAACTGATAATTTGTATAAACATGATTTGTTCAAAAATGTTACAAAAGGTAGTGGTTGGTACAAACGAGACATGATTTGAAGATATGACAGTTAATGATTTCCTAAAAAATGTTAGAAGTGATCATTTGTACAAAAATATATGTTTGAACAAAACACACAATCATTGTTAATTATAGTGAGGAATAATTAACATTGACATGTGATCAGACAGTCTTCACACATATTATTGTTATTAAGAGGTGACCTGTGCAACTTTGTTATTCAGGAAGTTTGTATCAAATAAGTAGCCCTTCGAATTACTCAGTACCCTTAAAGTAGCTTTCCGTTTCAAAAAGGTTGGTGACCCCTGCTCTAGGCACTCTCCCTGGAACCCCTCCTCATCAGAATACGCTCTAGCCTACAGGGTCTGGCTTTACCTGGTTTTAGTAGAAACATGATTTTATCAGCTTATGCAGATGACGTTGTTGTTTTTATTAAGGACCAGAGGGATGCAGACCTTTTAACCAACATTGTGAATGATTTTAGCACAGCATCGGCAGCGAGGGTGAACTGGAAGAAAAGTGAAGCCCTCGCTGTCGGTGAATGACGTGACGGTCTCCCAGTTCTTCCCCAGAGCCTGGTGTGGAAAAGGGATGGCTTAAAATACCTGGGGATATATCTCGAAGAAAAAAAGCATAGTCCAGAAGAACTGGGAGGGCATCACGGAGAAGATCGAAGGAAAACTTTCCAAATGGAAATGGCTGCTCCCTCAGATGTCTTTTAAAAGGTAGAGTACTGGTTTTAAACAATCTCATAGGATCCCAACTGTGGCACCGTTTAACCTGTTTAGACCCTCCCTCAGGTTTTCTAGCCCACATACAGAAGAAAATGGTTGACTTCTTTTGGGAGGGTCTACACTGGGTGCCACAAGGGGTGCTGTTTTTAGCCAGAGGGGAGGGGGGACAGGGCCTCGTCTACCTGACCAGCTGGACGGCCACTTTTAGAATTCAGTTTGTGCAAAAATATTTCACAAGTCCAGATGGTTTAGTGTGGAGAGATGTGGCCAGCTGCATTCTCAGACGCGCAGATAACCTGGGGCTGGATACTGCTCTGTTCTTAATTGATTCAAGTGTTTTAAAGTTAAGTGGGCTGCCTCCGTTTTATCAGGGTGTTTTTAAGTCTTGGGTCCTTTGTATTCATAAAAGGTGCCCTAAGTCTAACTCTCTGTACTGGTTGTTGAGTGAACCTTTGATTCACAGGGCCAAGCTGGACATCAGCAGCAGCATCACCCCTGGCTTGATGGGGGCGCTGCGCAGGTCCAAAACTCTGTGCCTGCAGCAGCTGGTGGATGCAGTGGGGCCGACGCTGAGCGATGGCCCAGCCCTGGGCTATCTGCTGGGTCTGCATTTGGTCTGGGTGGCGAGGAGGATCCTGAGCGAGGAGGATCCTGGAGCTGTGGAGCCAGAGGCTGACGGGAAAAGAGAGGAGCCTCCTCACAAACTACAACCAAGAAAGAATCAAGCCAGACCCTGCAGACCCTTTCCCTGAGATCTCCCTGAGCCCGGGGATAGGGGAACTCACCGGCCCTCTGCTTGCTACAACACACCCAGAGAAACTAACATTATACAAGGCAGACAAAAAAGACTTGTATTTTAACTGTGTGAAGGTTATAAACAAAAGCGGACTGTGTAACAGGCTCCCCACTGTGTGGTCAGACAGACTTGGACAAAATGGACTTGGCCCACAGAGGAGGATTTTATATAAACCTCCCCTCAAGAAAAGGACTGCCGACCTCCAGTGTAGGATTTTACACAGTGCTGTCGCCTCCAATGCTTTTATCTCTGTTCTTAATCCCTCTGTTCTCAGCCACTGCCCGTTCTGTAGCCTTAGTAAAAACACGGTAAATAGTTTCTCTGAGTGCAAGAGACTCACAGAGTTCTTCTCTCTTTTAACATTGGTTTTTAGTCTTTTTAATGTGTTTTTTACTGAAAGGGTTTTATCAGGGTTTTTTATCCTTAACTATCTTTCAGGAGAAGCCAAAATGGCAATTTATTTAAGTAGAAAGAACAGAGTGGAGAACAGGGAGGGGCAGGAGGCCAAGGTAGTCTGGCTGTGTAACATTAGGGCCAGACTTTGGCTAGAATTTAGGAGATTTGGACGCTTTTAAAAAGCGCTGGTGTTTTAACAACATTGTTTGCTCTGTAATCAATGATGAGTTGACATTTACACAAGTTTTTATCAGGTAAAATATTATGTATCAATCAACAGCAATACTAACTACCCATATGCATTGGTTTTAGGCAAAAAAAAAAGTTGTCTGAGACTGAGAGGGAGTGTAGTGGAGGCCACAGCTGTGGAGGAACAAGTGTCTCTGTATTCATCCCTCTGGCTCTCAGGGTGGAGAGAAGTCTTAATGAGGGACACATACGATGGCCCCTCTGTCTAACAGCAAGAATCCAGATATCTTGTCTTCGATTCTGTTCATCTCTCTTCTGCCTTCATCCGAGCACCAAGTTATTCAAGGGAGATTTCAACACCTGCAGGTGCTACACAACTCCAGACCCGTCATTATAAACAAGTTGAGTCTACTTTTTATCAAGCTGCATTGATCTATTCTATTCTTCCGTAATCAAGAATTGCAACCACAAAAATAGGTGTATATGAAAGTGAAATATATGAGATAATGAAGTTAAAACTAGCCCCAGTCAGAGATAACGGGCACCATGACAGTGTTTATCAACTGTTAGCCAAGGTTTTCTTCCAAAGGCTCTGTGCGCAATCCCAACAAATGGACCGATCGCCACTTACTTATGTCTATGAAAAACATAAAAACATAATTTCAGAAAAAGCAACACTGTCACTGCATATGCGTAAGAGAGGCAAGCAGAAAATGTTCATTCTGTGAAGTAAATATATTTATTTTACCACTCAATGCACTCTCAATGCCTACTGTTTGTTTCTAACGAGACAGCTGCTCATTCTAGAGCTCTTAAACTTTAAACTTGATGGAGCAGATTTAAACATTATACTCAAGAACTGCATTAAGGTCTGACATTGTGGGATAATGAAGCACACTAGGAAATGACTTTAGTTTGTAACATTTTGGCTGCTTTTGTTACCACTAGTATTTTAGATTGCAGGTGATAGAGGAGCGGATCATGTCCTTCACCTGCATATGATTGACTATACACTAAACCTGCCTATATGCTTTCAGTTAAAATTTGTGAATTTAATGACATTCCCTTAAAGTGTAAAACCTTCCAACTTTCACCTTATTGGAAAATTGATAAAGACAAGTTTAAAGCATTTATTTAAGTAATGCTATTTAAATGAGTTTAATCCTCATGTGTTTCTCTGGTGTCTCTGAGGTGTCTGATTCCAGCTCTGCTGAACACCAGCAGGCAAAATACTGCTGTCATGACAACATATGATCTTAACACAGTCTTGAGAGCTATCCAGAAGTCAGGATGTGATGTCACTGACAGTCCCCGCCCCAAATGGGCGTAGACCAGCAGACGTATCTCAGCAGCCTTTTGACCCTGCAGCCAGCAGTAGTAGACACCTAATTAACAGAAATGGTTATCTTAGTTAAATGAAACAAAAAAAACAAACTGCCTATTACTTGTCACATAATTTTGAAATATGGGAAATTGACATAGTTTGAGTACAAAGGGATTGCTTTATATACACTGGAACTAGCATGGTGATGAGAGACAGCTGTGCAGTCAAGTGACTAGCTGAGGAGGGAAACTCAGCAGTGACTACTTGTGGGCAGGTAAGGAATATAACTTTAAAACCAAGAACAAAGGGGGCCATTTTGTGGGTATAGTTTGACTGCATCAAAATGTATCAAAGAATAATGCAAAGTAGCTCATGAGGAAAGTAAACAAAACACTTGGACAGCAGCATAATTGAATATAAATAGAGATAGATAAACACAAGTTTATCACAGAACTTGTCCTGACTGAGTGACACAGGTGCAATTCATTACGGTAATCATACCAGAGTCCTGAGTTTTTGCAGGTTGAAACACCAAGTGGTGTCCGGTGTCTATCAGCAGCCTGGGGGACGTGGCGCTGAAGTTACGACCTGTCAAGCGTTCAGATCGATAGATGGGTTCAACGCCTCTGTCCCAGGCCACCGCCATGTTGGCACGTGCCCCAGGACAGCCCAGGGTCAGGGTACGGTCCGCAGCGTGGTTCAGGTAGAACACTGGCAACGATGCAGAACTCCAACAAAGAAACAGAGATAATTTGCATTAAAGAGAGGTTTTGGTGATACTGTAAACTGTAATTACACATAGTGAGTTCAACAGGAAAATCTCTATTAATTTGTAATAGATCCTTATTTATTAAGCAAATATTGATGGTATCAACAGGCACTGGGTGGTGGATATATCGTGAGTCACATTCTGGACCTACGAGCAGTAATCAACTTTGACATTACTGGCAGTAAAATGTGTCACTCCAACAAAGTTGGGTCTACAACAAAATATCTGGACACATTCGTGGTCCCCAGAGCATAATTCCTGTCGATGTTGGTGCCCAACTGTCCTTTAATCAGGTCATATTTCTATGCAAACTACTAATAGTGACATGACAAGTTAAATGAAAATGGATGGATGGATTTTACTGTGGGTTGTCATGCTCCTCTGTGATGAATTCTAATGTTCTTGGTGAACCCCAGAGACTTTTCTCACGTTTTGCAATGAATTTTTCAGATTAACACTTTTATGCTTAAATATGGACACATTATATAATAACAGCATTGACACTGGAACTTTGAAAATCCCAGTACTCTTAGATTGTAGCCATTTTCCTAAATAATAGGGCTGCATTTATATAATGCTTTTATCCAAAGCACTTTACAATTAGCTGCTCAATCACCCATTGACTCTAACGGCAGCTAGCCTGACCCTCGGGAAGCATTTGTTTACTTCAATATGTGGACTCTCCACATCCTGTCTTTTATGTGAACCGCTGTATAGTTATTTACTTCCTTACTTGTATCCAAGAAATGCCATCAGAGCAAAGATTTTGGAGGATGGCGGAGCTTGAGCTTGACAAGTTACGCGACAGCTTTTGACCTGCAGCTTGGCTCTGCTGCTTTGCTTCAGTTGTCCAAACGCCCTGGGCACTGCTCCTGAGCCACATGAAGTGACTGTCTGATTGGCCCGTCTGTAGCGTAAATGCAGGTACTGGGAGTGGACATAGCAGAGTCCCGCACGAACCTGCTCTCCAGGTACTCCACAGCGATCACAGACTGACCAGGGCCTGAAGCTGGTGAAGACTCGGTACAGCGGCTTAGTAGAGCCAAGTCCTTTTCTTTCGTTCCTTTTCTTGCTCATTCTTTCAGAAGGGAGCCTAGAAGTGTCAAATTTGAATGGGAGTCACCTAAAATCAGTGGGTTCATCATGGGTTTGTCATTCACCAAGATAAAAATCGGACACACATTTGGGGACATCTTCACTATAACACTGTCCAATTTGTGATCATTGGTTGTTCATAAACCTCTGTTATCTCTGTCTTTCACCCATCGGCGTGATCATATGGGAGGTAAAATGTGAAACAGTTCACAGTGAACAGAATCAAATATTGAACAAGTCTCAGTGTTAATGGGATGTATCCATATGGTTTGCAGAAACACGCGAGGGATGTCCAACCAGAATTGACATTGGGTGCTGATTCTTGTTCACTGGACAGCAGTGAGACAATTGTACTTTTCAGTAAATTAACACATTCTTCATCATCATCATCATCATCATCATCATCAAGGCCCAACAAGGCGTCTGTATTGTCACCTGGGGAGGAAGCTGATGGTACGGGCCTCCTGGATGTCCAGGTCGTAACCATAGAAGAAGTCTTTGTGAACGGAACCGCAGATATAGATGCCGGAGTCGTCGGGCTCTGCTCTGAAGATCAGCAGGCTGAAGAGACGGATGGAGAATCGATTCCGCAGCTCGCCACTGTGAGGGACACGATTAGGGTCCAGCAGCCTGTTGCCATGGTGATCTGTCAGGGCTCTAGTCTCCTTGGAGCCGCCCCGATGTTTCCGAAAGAACCACACAACGGATTTGATCTGAAAACACTCGGAGAACTTAATAACTAAAATATATCTTCTGACGGTCAATAATGTTGTTCAGTTGATCAATACCAGAAACTCAAATTACTTCAGCTGTGAATAAAGTCCAAGACATTCTCTCATCCTCTTTTTTCTCTCTTCTGTTTTGCCCAGCTCCATTTAACTGCTTGATATCTTCCTCTGCATATTTGTCTGTCTTAAACACATCCTATTTATCTGTAAAGCTGACGAGAGGCTGTGAATTGTAGCAGCAGAGCAGCTTTGATTAACACGGCCTGTATTGTAGAAAGAAAAGAGGATAGGACGTCCTTCCCTGCACTGTTATGTTATGCTTATTACATCAATCAAATACTTGTTTCTGATTGGTACAACTCACTTAACGATGCCATATCTTCTGAGGGTCTCATCCTCCCTTTGTGTCTATTTGTAATGAGCCATAATATGTAGTATTGTCATGAAATGCTGGACTAAATCTATGCAAAAAGGAGGATTAGGTTGTTGTTGAACTACAGTATGACACATCTTTAGACCTGCAGTTCACCAAACCGATTCTTATTTGGATCCTTTTTCAAAACAGTACTCATTCTACAGACAATAGAATATTGTGTTTTGAACCAATGATATCTGAACAAGAGCATAAATATGTAGACTGTGCAGACAACAGTGTGTTGACTGATTGGCAGTTGACTGATTGGCACCTCAGCAATACGCTTGTGTTCAGAGAAAATTCAGTTAATTCAATTTATTAAAAGCAATGGTGCCATTTGCTACATACATACAAACCTATCTCCATCATTATATTCTTTTCTTTGTGTGTAAATCAGTAGCAATATTTAGCAAAATTGTATGCTAATTCCACATAAATAATATATAAGATATAACAATATCTGACTATTGTCCTCAGACTGACTAACACTGAATGTTTTACGGTTGCAATGACCCTTGTTTTCTCCTATATATACACCTTGGTTGCAGTGTGTGTGAATGGCATCAACCGACAGAAAGTTAATATGGACCCTTGACCATTAAAGCATATCAACATGTTTAAGTAGACGCGTTTACTTTGTGGTTGGTCCAGTTACCTGTTGTGGTTTGCAGTGGCAGGGAAACTCCACTGTGACTCCAGCCAGGTAGGCAGCATTGGTGAAGGTCAGGAAAGCAGGACAGGCTTTTCTAGCAAACACATCCTGCTTGTCCTCAGGAGCCTCGTAGCTCCACACCTCGGGACTCAGAAGGAGGAAGAGGAGGAGGAGGATTGGACAGGAGGATGGAGGAAGCATTATAGGCTTCACTGAGGACGAAGGAAGTTCCTACTTCAGTTAAATATTTCTGTGCAAACAGAGAAACCTCCAGTGTGACGGTTCTGACATATTTCACATCTGAAATATAAAACTCAAACAAAGTTATTTTTCAAAACACAATGGCTTTGATGGAATTCTAATGAGCTCACTAAGGACCAGTCCTGTTGTCAACACAAACATTTTGAAGTCCGAGACCAGTCTCATGACACTCTCAGGCACACCACAACTCTAGTCTTTACTTGTGTGCTAGAAGTTCCCAAAGAGTTATATTCCCTTTATTGTTGGCTGCATTAAAAGAATCAATCTTTCTGGTATCTACTTTTGTTCTGAGGACATTTTGACTAAATTATAAAGTGTTCCTCTCAATAACGTCTGCAAAAGTATTGAGCATTTCATAGTGTTGTTGTTGTTTCTATGTAGATAAACTTCAGCAAGGCTCGGCCTTTGGTTGCTATGGTAACAACATGCAACTTGCTTCAAATAAAAAGTTTTGTTGGCCAAAAAGCCTTGATTACAAAATGTTCAACATTTTTCAGACCCGTGGGAAAGAAGGAGGCTACATAAACAACATGGCTTTACTTCTCTTTAGGTTTTAGGTTCTAAGGATGGCAATGGTGGTCTGTCTGTCAGCTGGTCAATGCAGCAGTGTGGTACAAACTGAAATATCTCTTCAGCATCCTGTACCAATATTTCAGTCTGCTGCATCACCCTGGAAAAACAAAAAAACAAAAACATTGCCTCAGGAAAAATCCATTGCACCAGTGCGTAGCTACACACAGCTCATAAGCCACACGTTAGAGTCTGTCGGTGTGAGGTGAGCGTCGCTTCATACACTTCATTCATCCTGCACATC
>NW_027176816.1:3288062-3600562 GCF_023349555.1 Cebidichthys violaceus
CTTATCTTCCAAGAAACCCCTTTCTCGTCTGCACCGTCCTGTGACTTGTGTACACTTTGTACAGACTAGACACACAGAACAACCAAATGTAGGCATCCTGCAGACATGTTTATACAACTGACATATGATTAGATTAATCTAATTACATCTAATATGCAACCCTCTTCTCCGTGCACTGATTTTTCCTACTGCTTCCTGCTGGATTTCACAATTAACTGGAATGTTAGGTCAACCCGAAATGAAAGTCCTGTTTTTCTCTGTCATTTGAGTTATTTAATCTATCATACCATCAGTTTTCAGATTGATTTTGTTCCTTCCAGACAGCCACTGACTTCAATCATTTCTAGGAAGATGTATTTGCAGACGCACCGGAATTGACCATTAGTTGTGAAAAAGTATTACATTGTCAAGCTATGTCATGTACAAGATTATTAAATAAACACTAAAACATGGGTATTTGGAATTTGGTGGTTTATTTAGTTGAAACTGTTGTTTTTCCAGTTCAGATGCCAGGGTGTCCTTAAATGCACCATGAGGGAATTTTCAGAACTGAAACCTTGGACACAAAAGCATGAACATGTACATGCTGCAACCGGTAGCTCTTATGAATTTGACTACATTTTTGACTACAGAGTCGAGATGGGTGCTAAGCTAATCCTGCTAGGACCTAAGGCAACTCCACTGCTGGCTGTCTTATGTTCAGTCTCGTGAAACTCAGATGGATGAAAGCAGCGGCTGGTTGGTGACTGTTGAGCTTCTTCATCTTCACGGAGACCTGGCTACATTGCTCCTCTTGAATTGGGCTGCAATTGAAGAGCTGCAGCAGCTTCAACCGGAGCTTGGGACAAGGAGAGGTGGACTCTGTGATTGCATCATGGTGCTTGGTGCTCAAACATGGGTCGAGGTGGGTGGACAATGTTTTCCTCATGTCAAATGTGAATATGTCGGCCGTATTGTCTGCCCAGAGAATTGTTTTTGTTGCTGTTGTTTACATTCATTGTGATGCAATAAAAAATAAAATGCACTACAGGAATGTACTGTTTTTGTTTGTCATGTGTTTGTTGTGCTGAAAATGGGCTACAACTAAATTTAGTTGTGCATCCCTTTGTTGCATAATAACTAGGGCTGGGCAAGTTAACGCGTTATTATCGCGGACATTTTTAAACACAAGAACGTGACACGTTTCGTTACGGGATCAAAAGTGACAATATCAAAATACATATTGTCGTGTTTTTAAATAAACATACAAGCACATGAGAACAAACTGCTCTTAACTGCACTTGCACGTCACCACCTACAGACTCCCTCCAGGTTCCCATGCTTCACCTACATTCCCCTGGGTCCTAAGTCCCTCCAAGTACAGCTTCTCATCACCCTCTATGTACCAACGTACATTTATAACAAATACCACGCATAGTACAAGGTAATCAGCGTTGCATATGTGTCTGACCAAAATACCCCAAAAAAAAAAAAAAAAATGAAATGATTCATTTAAATAATTTTTTGGAGTTTTTAAAGTTTTTTTGGAATATGTATAATAAGCATATCATTTAGTTATTGCTACTGAGAATTTAACAAACATTAAAAAAAACCTAAAAAAACATGACAGGTTTGCAGTTTAAAGTGTATATTTGAAATTGCATCTATTCATTAAGAACAGAGAACCTTCATCGTCACAACAAAAACCACTTGGTTAAGATTCGGGAACAACCACAATGATAAAGCACCGCTGGCAATTTAGTATAGCGATGCTGTTTTTGTTGATGAAAAGCTTACAGCTCAGTCATATGAAAACAAATACTCCATCTCCATGACAATCGAGCTAGAGAAAGGCCACAAGAAAACGTAAGATGGACCTTGTATTGGGAAGGTTTTCGCTAACCTCGTATTTCCACAGTTGAGATTTGATTTTCATGCTCAATTCATCGTTTTCTCTTTTTTGTACAAAGTTGCATTACTTCATCATCTCTTTAACTGTTTCTTGTCAAGCGGATGACAAAGCTTTCATCATCTCCAGCAACTTTCAAAGCTCTGCAAAATGATTTCCTCTGCTCTCTGAAATGAACCCAAAACAACAGCTGTATTGAAGGCAGAAAATCAAATTTCGGAATGTAAGGAAGCACTGGTTTGGTCAGTGTCATCTAGAAGGGACGAGAAAACTTCTTTCTAAAACTCATAATAAAACATCTAACCCCATCTGTCATTTTCTGTCCCTGTTCATCGAAATCGTGAAATCCCTCTGGAGTGTATATTAGAAACTATCCTTTTACTGTTAAAAGTTGCCTTCTATCAAAGTTGTTTCTGTCTGCATATTTTATTCATGAGAGAGTTTGCTCAAACACTCACCTGTCTGTGAGTGTGCATTTAGTGCAGGGCCTAATACGATTCTGGATTGGACCGCCAGACTCTCTTTATTGATCTGTCCTCCCTCAGCCTTTTATTTATTACCTCCAGCTGTTCTTTAAGATTCAATGAAGGGAGTCAGGGGACAAACTCAGAGAACTCAAACAGTAGGCAATAGATGCAATCGGCTAGTCTCAGACAATGCTGCGTCACCTAAAGCTGTACCACTTCCAGCCTCACTTTGTTTGCTGAATTTAAATTCTAGTGCTGGTGGAAGGCCAGGACATCTGATCTGCATGCAGAAACAGTTGAATTTGAACTTGAATTTAAAAGATCAATACGACCGTCCTTCTAGCAGGGTGTGTCCAGAGAAATCGGACTGATCAATATTAGATGTTTGTCCACAGTCCTTATCCTTATCATTTGGTATAAAGAGCTGAACGTTGCCCTTCCCCTATAGTCCTTGCTCCCCTCACCTCAGTAACTTTGTTTGGTCAGACAGGAAATGTGATTGTAATGTGAACTATTTTGTGAGCATTAAAATAGTAGTCCACAAATTTTGCCTTCAGTCATCAGATTCAATGTAGAACCAGAAAAATCCTCTTTATTATTTCACACATTCTTCTTCCTTGTGGTCTCATGTTAACATTTTGTATTTTGTTTGCAACCGCCCTCATTCAACAGAACGCCAACTGCAGACACACACTTTATTCAACAACGCCCTCCTTCACGTTCACACTTGTTAGACTTTGTGCACACTGCCCAAGTCCAAACACAGCCCTCTACTGTTGGCGACTGAGCTGCTCCACTTGAGCAGTTGGCAGTTGAGCTGCTTCGAGCAAAGCCCGGTGAAGAGGTTCTGTTGAAAAAGGAGGAGGAGGTGGTGTTACTCATTCATTTGCAACACTTACCATTTCCCAGCTGGTCCTGTGAAGCCTGCTCCTCAGGGGATTTCATTTTCATGGCTGGAACTGCCTCAGGAGAGTGAGGTTTGTAGTTCCAACCCAGTCTCGCTCCCAGCTTGTCAAATACTAACGCTTGGTGACGCTGAACTGCCAGCTCCGTCATGTACACTATGCTCGACTTCACCACACTGTAGGATGTGTGGGTTGTAGCTGCTGCGGTAGTCACATTAAATCGATTGCGGCGATTGTCTGCGAGCAAAACCATGCACATTTTTTCTTCTTCTAGATCTGGGTACGAATACGATCGAATGCTGCTTTTGTTTGATTGGAGTAGTTTCGATACTACTTGTTACTGGGTTATTTGATACCCAGCCCTAGCCAGGATACAGCAAAGTGCCCTAAAATATAATAATATGCATTTTGTGCAGGTGTAGTGCAACTGGTTGCAAGTGGTTGAAATGTATGGGAATTTTTCAAGCTTTGTCATAGTTTCACTTTATTATGTGTCTTACTTTAGCCATTATACATCAAATTATTTTTTTTGTAACAATTAATTTAAAATAGCTGTGAAAACACAATTCAAATGATCTAATTGCATGGTCAAGTTTGCAAACTTTAATTTTTCCATAAACTAAGGCCAACATTTTTTCTGACGACCTTATGGAAATAGTAAATGCCCATGGCCTTCTGTGTAGCAGTAAGATAGTTAAAAAAGGCACAATCAAATTAATTAAGGATCAAATTAAATTATAAATATTGATATTATCTATGCAGTTAACCAACAAGACAAGAGGAACAACATTTAGCGTTTAAAATACACCAACTCTTGTTCCAGAGCCATTTCTTTTACTATTCTTAACAGTGAAGCAGAAGAAATTCAACCTGCATCTCACTTGATCCATGTGAATTTGTCCAACTGGATGCTGCTCACACCAAAAAAAAATAAAAAAAAATCAGCATTCACAAATAAGACTACAGCAAAGGTCAGTGGACAAAGTGACCAAATGTAACAACAGAAAGAGCAACAAGATGTCCTGAAATATAACTGAAGAGGGCTCATCGGGACTCTCATGTGGTTTGGCAAAAGGGGACAAATATATACCCTCCAAACGGACGAATGCTTTATATAGGTAGACTAAAGGGATGTTAAGTGTGTTTAGTGTGGAGGAAAATTGGTGTGGGGTGTGCAGAGAAAACGAGTTCCATCCATCAATCCAATTTATACCGCTTATCTGATTCTGGTTTGTGGTGGTAGGAGGCTTTGCAAGGTAGCCAGACACATTTGTCAAACCCTGCTTCCCCCCCCCCCCCCACACACACACACACACACACACACACACACACACACACACACACACACACACACACACACACACACACACACACACACACACACACACACAATATATAATCACCAGGTAACATGGATATAATTTTGAGAAATGATAGCATTTTTCCTCTGCAGCTCTTTCTGAGGAGAGAACAATTACAAGGTCATTGTGGGACTAGTGTTCCTGCTTCAGGGCAGACCGAGGTCTCTGAGGCTGTTACACAGAGAGAGAGAGGGGTGGATGTCAGTGGCAGAGGTCTGTCTGTTTGTCTGGCATATCTACCACTCACTGTCTCTCTTTCGTTTACTCTGCGCTTTCTCCTTCTGTGGTGGAGTAAAGCTTGACAAAGAAAGTCTTTACCTGTAGGAAAGGGATGCAAAGGGAATAAAGTCCTGCACAGTATTTTAAAATGACACACTGGGAGTCCTGTGTCGGTTTTGCTGCTAGAACCGTCATGCAAGGACAGTTTACGCACAACATTAGCATTAATCGGAGTCCGACAGGAATTCAAAAAGACACATCAAGGAATTCATCCATTTTAGAGGAAATATTTTTTTCAATTAGATTTGAGAATTCAGAAAAGGCTCTGCTCTTTGATGAAACTCTCAAAGAATTTGAACTGCCTGCAACAAGGATTTGCCCCATCATAAGAAATAATCATATTAAAAACACATAAACAGTATTTTATTTTGAATTCAGGGGAATATTAATTGATATTAGCATGTGCTAAAAATTGCAAACGCTAAGCTGAGGCAGCAAACAGAGTTGGCCCGAGAGTATCGGCAGAGAAAAATAATTTACACACCGTGGTCGTGACGAATGCAAAAAATCATCGCCTGTGAATATTTAGCATCAAAACTATTTATTACGACAACTATGTGAATTGGACTGCCCCTTGTAAACAGTTAAGCAGTGTATGTCTCAGGCTCTTATTGTGAAAGGTTAGAATGGAAAGAGTGGCTCAGGTACGCACGGCCGCCTCCAGTGTTGAAAGAAGTAATAAAGTTTATCGTTTGGACTATGGCGCCTTCGTGTAGTTGAACACTGTTGTGTACATTTTGAATCGGTCAGTTGCACTCAGGGTGGTTGGCTGATGCCTTTATTGGCAGCACGAAAGCTCAGAAGAGAAAAGGCTCAGGGTATAAAGCCCTCCCTGTACACCTGTATAAATATGACTGGACTAGTGATACCGATCATCTTATGCAAACATGACTTCAGAGCTCTCCAGAATAATTAATATGAATGCGATGCGTCAGGATCGAATTCATGACAAGTGGTGATTTTGACCAGAGACACTTTTGGACCAAATATTTGGACAAACAGACCTCCATTATCATCCTCATGCCTAAAAAAAAAAAAAAAAAAATGTTTTTCAATTATTATTGGTGTTAAAGGTAGAGGAATTTCTGACCATGAAGAAACGATTTTATAGACGGGTCACCATCTTGCTTGTAATGTGCACTCATGTGAGCCCGCAGGCAACATAATACAGGCGCGACATCAGGTTATTCATGTCACAGCCCGGCTCAGAGACTGCCACAAGACAGGGAGACAAAGCGGGCTGGCTGCTAAGAAAAGCATTTTATTTTTCCACAAACAAATGAAACAATACAAAAAGGTATGTATCATTTGTCAGTCCCGAAGTGCATGTATGGCTATGTGTGGTAGTGTATAGCACAGGTGCAGCTCATCCAGCTGATGAAACTCCAATCAGCACCTGCAACAGACAACCAAAAGACACAGGGACATCTAGTGTATGGGAGGAGGAGGGTCGTCACACAACATTTCACCGATCAAAAGTGAAGAAGAAGACTGCTAACATGTTAACCTGTGAGCACGGTCCCTTCTTCTCTGCATGTTGGCTGTCCTCAAGACTTGAAACGCCTTAAGTCATGGGTAAGCTAGACACAGAGAGTCTTCCACCGGTCTTTAAGTGTTAACAGCTGTATGGCAAATGTTGTATGATTTGAACACACACAACTTTAACTGTCTCACCTCAACACACCTGGTCGCATGCTTGTCAGTTCTAATAAGGCACACAATTGTTGGACGCAGTATATTATAATTATACTTACAACGGAGGTTTTTGTTTTAGTTTTTTTGCTAATGGCTGTTCTGCTCGAGGCTACTCTGTTAATATGGCAAAAAAAAAAAAATTCCCTGGACAACTGCTATTTTAATAGAACAATATATTGAGACAACACAGTCGTCCAGCGTCTGTCTCTCTGCCTCCTCCCATTTTGTCTTCCATCATTAATTCTATCTCTTCTCCCTTCTGCCACTAATCATTGTTCATTAGTCATAGCTGGTTCTATTTCTAGATCAGTTAATTGCATGGTTACTAATAATTTACAAATACATATGCAGCTGTTTTTGACTGCATGCGAGTCAGACTTGTTGGCATTAGTTGCAGCCATGCAAAACTCTTTTAGGGATTTCAGTTTAAAATTTAAAGGTTTGTGTGTGTCCATGATGGAGATGATAATGTTTGTGTATGCCTGTGCAGGGATAAATGAATGAGTGACCCTCCCCCTCTGCTGCCTGGAAATGATTTCAGTGTAATTGTATTGCTGTAATTGTGTCATGGCGTCAACTTGGCTTTATCATTACCGTTCTCAAACAGAGCCAAGATCATGTGACGTAGGCAGTGATACGTGTACAATCTTTCTTTGTTTGCTCTGTGGAAGCCAACATGCGCAAAGACAGTGAAAGCACCGCTCCTGCTGAAGCAAATCAACAGTTACTGTAGTGCAAACATGTCGGTATAAAGGCTTATCACTGTCCTCTCATAAAGATATAATGGCAAACTGTTCCTTGATACTATATATTGCTGTCACACTGTGGCTGTGAAAAGATCTGCTGGGCACAGAGTCAGCCTCCTGCTGTGGTAACTGAATGACTGTATCATAAAGAGGACCCCGATGTAATAGATCAAATGTGGAGAACAGAGAGCTGCTTTTGCTGTCTATGAACAGCCCTGCACACTGTCTGTTAATACGGCTGCTTCACCCTCTGTAGTTCACTTGTGTCATTCATAGGTAGACGAAATATGATGTTAATACTTTGCTCGCAAATAGATTATCTGCAATATTTCAAAAAGGTGGAAATAGATATTTTTTAGGTTAAAGCAAAAGTTAACCTAAAAAGTTAACTTTTTAGACAGTTAATGGCCTGAAGTTTATAATCGCCCCTCGAAACTTGCTTTCCAGCCCATGTATCACAGATGCTATCCGTGGCGAACCCACGCTGGTTCAGCACATACACCCCTTGAGGCAAATTTGTGTTTTGTAATTGTGGCCTATGTAAAGGCAATTTACCTGATTTGACTCTATTTGACTTGACACTCCCTTAAGAATGTTAATGTTTCTGAACTAAAATATAGTTCATGAATAGGTTTCATATCAGCTTTGAATCATGCTTGCAGAAACACACAATCCAAACAAGTTCAATGCACAATGTGCAAAATAGGTCTAATAAAATCTTGGTTACAATCTGTAACCAGACTGCAAGATAAGAGCTCTGGGGCATGTCAGATGGTGGGAAAAATTCCTGGAGAATTGCAGTGCTATTGAACAAAATAAATAATAATAACTTGCAAACTAAGATTTCATCATCATCATTACCAAGCTTTGGCCACGATGTTGATAAGAAAATGAGGTCAATGTGTAGTGGATCGTGACCAACGATAGTGGAACGCTACTTATCAATTTCTTCTGGCACTTTTTAGCCTCATGGCTCATTGTTTTGGTTTTACGGTACATTTGCTGCATGGTTCAGTTTCATTCTAAGTGATCCCATCACTACCAGCACTTATTCTTCTTAGTACGACACAAACTAAGAAAAGAGATCATATTACTCCTGTATTAGCTTCTCTGCACTGGCTCCCTGTAAAATCAAGATTAGAATTTAAAATCCTTCTCCTCACCTACAAAGCCCTAATTAATCATGCACCGTCATATCTTAAGGAGCTTATAGTACCGTATTACCTCATTAGAGAGCTGCGCTCCCTGAATGTGGGGTTACTTGGTTACTGAGTCTCAAAAAGATGGGAGTCAGAGCCTTCAGTTATCAAGCTTCTCTTCTGTGGAACCAGCTTCCAGTTTCAGTCCGGGGGGCAGACACACTCACCACATTTAAGAGTAGGCTTAAGACTTTCCTTTTTGATAAGTCTTATAGTTAGGGCTGGCTCAGGTTTGCCTTGGACCAGCCCCGAGGTAAGCTGCTATAGGCCTAGACTACCGGGGGACTTTCGAGGATACACTGAGCTCCTCTATCTCCTTCTGTATCAATTCATGTCCCATTAACGCAAATTATTGACTTTGCTTCATCCCCGGAGTCTTTCCATGGCTTGTGGTTATATCTGGACCGTGGTCATCCCTACTTCTATTGCACGTCTTTCCATCCTGGGAGAGGGATCCCTCCTCTGTTGCTCTCACTAAGGTTTCTTTCTTCTTTTTGCTGTAGGTCATATTGAAGGAATTGTTGCTAACAATGACATTTTGAATAAAAGTGATGCATTCGAATGGTCAAACAGACATGCTGGGAAAACAAAGTATTGGGAGACAGACTTAAATATTGTTGCATGAAAACCCTTTTAGAACTGATCCGAGGAGTCAATACAGGTCATGTAACCTAGGTCCTGACCTGAGTTTAACACAGGTTGGATAGTATTTGTCTCATTAGGTGAGCTTATTTGGCGCTTAATTTATGCATGATTTTTGGGTTGTATAGACATGGACAGCAGAGAACAGCAAAACAAGACATGGGTTTTCTCTTATTCAGCAGATGTGCATTATATGCCGCTCTTTTGTAAAAATGAGAACAGGTCACATATCCATCTCTCAGGCTGCAAAGCAGGAATTGTCTGCAGTGCACTCATAAAACTGGCCTAGACTCTATCAAAATGTCCCAGAATGTGTTTGACATGACTGAACAGCATTTGAGGATGTTTGGGTGAAAAGCTGCTGCAAAATGGCAAGCAATGAAAATGTTTGTATGGTGTATTTTCAGAAGAGTTACAATATTCATAAAATATAACCTTCAAATAGGCACTTTGGATGAAAGCGTCTGCTGAATGCACAGGTAGATGAAAAGGAGAGTAGAAGGTTAAAAAAGGCCTTGAGAGAGCCAACAGTGCACAAAAAAAACATTGTCATTTATTGAAAGAGTAAAGAGGAGACAAAATATCTTACAGGTGGGAGAAGGAGCAGATAAAAAGAATCAAAGAAAAGAAAAAAATTGCAAGGAGAAGAAGTTTATGGGAGTTGTGAGGGCAGATTTGGGAGGAGTTTGCATGCGTGTGCTGCTGGGTGGAGAGAGGTTAAAAAGGACAGAGCGGCGACATTATATAATAAAAGGGGAGAAGAGGAGACAGAGATAGATGCTGAGGAAGATAAAAGGAAGGCAGATTAATGGATGCAAAGCCTTTTCCTCGTAAAGTGCGGAAGCCCTTGTCCTCACAGAACACTTCAGAGAGGCAGTTCGTGCTTATTTGTCATCCAAATTCATTTAAAAAAATGCAACTTAAGAGAAATGAAGAGGGACATAATGAATCACTTACAATTTTCCACTGTTCACATTGTATGATGAACAATGTCAGATTAGGAGTATTGTCTAATTTCATTGGTCTACTTTTGCTAATCTTTTTGCTACTTTCTACTTTTTGCTAATGCAAATGCGTTCTGCTACGTGAGAGCTCGCTCTTAAATATGCATTCATTCTTGCAAAAAATATTGACTACATCTGACTGTATATTATATTGGGGGAACATGGTAGAACTCAATGAATTTCAAAGCAAACTGCCCATTCAGGTTTGATATTGCAGAGAACGATCTGGCAGTGAGTGTGTCTGTGAGAGTCTAAATAGTAGGTGCAGCAGAGTGAGCAGGTGAGAGTGATTGAGCTGATGAGGTGGGTGTGACTAACAGGTGCACTGAATGAGCTGATTAGGTGAGTGAGAGATAGAGTGACAGGAGAGAAGAGGCAGAGTTGTGAGAGTAATGCAAATCTGACCAATTTTGTCAGGGTATTGTAAAGGACCAGAGTGTTTGTCAAGATGAGGATTTGACCTGAAATGGTGCTGTGTCAAAGGACAGATATCACAATTATAATTGGTATTTGTCCTCTGGGAACCATACATATCTTTTACAAATCTTTTGTTGATCTTGTACTTGTTTAACCGGTGTTTGGTAGATCGACAAAGCAACCAATTGACAGTGCCCCTTTTAGACTGCTACTGAAAAACAATCCACATAAGAAAATCAATACACAGGAAGCAGCCATCTATAATATCCACTGTGCCGCAAATACAGGAAATATCTAAAGGCCGAAAACAGATGACCCTCAGTGCTGAAAGGGCAACATTGGGAAATTGCTTTTACCTTTTCCTCTCAGAACTACTTTGAAATCTGTGACCAGCAGCTCTGAAAAATGATTTAAAAAGGTCAACTGGTTGTTCACTCTTAGTTGGTTATTTTTCATATTCTTCTTCTGGAGAAACTTTTCCATCTTGCCCCTAAGTGTTCTCACTGTTATTGTTGTGAGACAGTTTTTTTTGTTGACAAAATGTAATAATGTGTCTTGGTGTGTTTATTTTATATTAGTAATCTTGTGTGCATGGTCGGTTAGCCATGTACTAGTTTATTATTTATATTCATTAATCTACTCTCATCCGCTATGTAGCTCCTGGATCATGGAATGACAAAAAGAGAAGGGATCGCTGAGTTTGTCCTGAGGCTTGGTGCTATTTTATGGAGGTAATTATGTTGCCTGGGAGGCGGCAATACCTTAAAGGCTAAAGGCAGGGAACCAATGTCTCTTTCACGCAGTCAATGCCACAAATTACATGAGAGATTCTAACATGATTGCCTGCAGTATTGCTCTGCAAGATGTGCACTGATACATATCGTAGGCTTCATCAACCCAGTGATCAAAAAAAGTTGGTGTTGATAACGTAAATAAATAACTGCCCACAGCGGACTTTCTTATTACGTAACAAGCTTCACGTTACATAAGTACAAAGGCAGTGTTTACTTGTTCGTCACAGTAGTCTCCTTGGTGAAAGTCCTGTATCTGTTTCATCCATCCTCCACCACTTCTATCCTCTCTTAGTGGACTTTTCCGTTCTTTATATTTCCATTATTACTTTCCATAACGGCAGCTCAACATCCTTTTCTCTGCGTGTTGCTAACTGTAATACGTCACCTGCTCTTCCCAAATGCAAAAAATACCACATAAAAGAATAACAAAACCTCCAAATTCAACGTATCCGTGGTTTGCAGAAATGTACAATGCCAACACATTTGCCTGTTAGCTGGGCTGGCTTCATTTATTTAGAAATATTGTTGGTCAAATCCCCCTGTCCAGAGTTGGTTATATGCCATAATGGTACCATCCTCCTTCTGAGTTACATCCATTGGTAGGACATATTTCTGAACATTCTTTATTAGCAGGTAGTGCCCTCCAGAAAATAAAAAAAGAAATGTATATTAGATAATATATGGAATGTATCATCTCTTTTCATTCGTATATTGTCAGACAATGTGAATATTTAGTGAATTTATGGATTAATACAAGCATTTTCCACTGAACCTGCACATTAGGAAGATGA
This sequence comes from Cebidichthys violaceus, assembly GCF_023349555.1. Taxonomy (NCBI): domain Eukaryota; kingdom Metazoa; phylum Chordata; class Actinopteri; order Perciformes; family Stichaeidae; genus Cebidichthys; species Cebidichthys violaceus. The sequence continues at coordinate 3,300,251 of NW_027176816.1, forward strand.
TTATTTAGAGAGTGAGGAAGCAAACTAGCTTAGTTTGGGTTTGTGGCAAAATAAGGTGGAGAATCTGGTCAATGAAGCTCTTATCACATATGATCTCTTATTAATTCTTAATTAAGCTTTTTTCTTCAACATTTATATCCGTATAAGTATAGGATTTAAATGATCAGTGTAATGTTTCTAACAAGAAAATCTATGTCAAAAGTGTAAAAAAAATATAACTGTCATTATTGAATGCATTGACTGTTTTGTACCAAATGAGCTGTTTGTCTGACTCCCTCCAAATGGGGTCAGTCAGACAAACAGTTAAAAGAATAACACAATGAGTCATACATGGCCATAATTTATTTATTTATTTCATATGCAGAGAAAAATATACAATTTAAAATTCAAGCTTCAGCAAAAAGTCTATGCTTTAACGACAAGCCAGCTAGCATGGTAGTTCAGTCTGCCATCTGCAGAATAGGACCATTAAGTTTATGTAGCTACAGCCAGAGTGATGTGATATAAACAGCTCTGTCACCTGACTCCAACCAATTACAACCAATACTCAAATCCCACTAATAGCAAATTGTGACAGGATAGCATCAGCCAATATTTAAATCAATATAATGATATCACATTTCAGCATTCAGCTGATGCTCTGACGTAGTCCCGACCCTAACATGAGATAAGAACCGTAGAGACGACTTCCAACTTTTGTGATCAAAGCCAAATTGTGTAAGCGGATTTGTGGTTGAAAATAGGTAAGGAGTGGGGCCTTGACAGCAACAACAGCAAAAATGTCTCTCATTTTTGAGCCCTAAGAACTGTTTCATTTCATAACTCAGGCAGTGAGCAAAATGCAGTCCACAAGTAATACAGATACATACTGGACAGTCTCCCGCACAGCAAAAAACACAAGGCGACACTGTTTTTCTCTTTTGATAGCAATAATAGTAATAACAACAACATCAACATTGTATGTTTTTTTTCTTCCTCGATTTGGATTTTCAACAGTTTTTTTCATTTGACATTCATGTGGTCTGTAAAATGTAAACGAATGAAAGGAATCTCCCTGCGTTCAGATGCACGGAGGTAACAATACGTACCATTACGGTTAGCAAGAAATAGTTTGTATTTATACACCAAGAATAACAAGTGAAAGAGGTCAGACGTTAAACTAATTTCATACTTTTACATAAGTGTAATATTAAAACAGAATGTTTGTACAGAGCTAACAGACAGTATAACTATGCTCACTCTGCGTCATTAAACAGAAGGATTTTGCCCTCTTTGAGTCCTTTTTATGTAGTTTTGTGCTACAAAAAAACACCAAACAGTAATACAAAATATTGTAGCGCCTTCAGTTTAAACATAAACAGTTAAGCACAAAGAGCCTAACAGCTGCGTTATAGCTTCGCCTTGATTAAGGTAAATCATGTCGAAGCAAGTGTCCTCGATGCTCTGGACATTTTTACTACACAAAGTCTGCTAAGTTGTACAAAAGACGACCAGTATTCATAAAACTATCTTAAGAACAGAACGGACAGACTTGATCATCAAGGATTCCAGGGGTATGGCAAAACTGTAGAGCTCCGAGAATTTATGAAACTTTACTTGGCAAAGACGAGCCTCACAAAGCCAGACTATTTTGAAAATAACATATCTTTAAATGAAGATTCAGTTCCTGATTTTGTATACCCAGTGGCCCACTTCACTTCACTTTTGAGTTTCAAAAGTTAGGGATTTGCAGGCACTATTAGACACTTAGTATGTGATAATGTGTGGTGAATCTGGGTATCAGAAAATGGCACGATGTGGAGGCAAAGCCGGGTCCATTATTGTCTATAGCTGAACACCTTGGAGTGTTGAAATTATCAGGGAGATTATGTTTAAACTACTGAAAATATGTAATATAATAATAAAGCAATTTTGCCATTTTCTACGGCCTGTTTTAGATATTTTTTTTGTTTTTTCAGAAACTGATTTAAATGGATATTTTAGGAAATTTGACAGCCAACAACAGTGGGTGGTGTGTTGATTAAATCAGGTTAACTCTGGCAATCAAATAGGTCATACTGATGTGTAGGTAAATGCTAAGATTTTCAGTCATCTAATGGGGCTTCTATTTGAAATAATGGCAGAACAAGTTTTTTCTATTGTAAATACCATAAGTCCAAAATGAATATTTAACTGGTTTTGTGTAACTAGAAAAAGAACAAGCTTGCATTTTCAGTCGTGGTGGAGTTTAATTTGTATGTGACCTCTATATGATGAAGTGAGATCAATACTATGACATTCACTGGCAAGTAATTAATGGTAGAATGCAATATATGTAGCATAATGTAGTAATCATGGTCTCTGCGTCGTGCACCTCTGAATTTCTGTAACTAGGCGCTTCCTGCATGCGCAATCAAAGCTTCTCAGACACGACTCTCACGAAAAATTTACTCATAAAAGCACTAATTACTTGTCTAACGATTTTACAGAAACGGCCAATCCATTTTTAAATACAATAGAAACCAAAACCTAAAATATCTTCATTTGAGTATATAAAGTAGTCTATGAGATACGAGTTTACAGTTAATTGCAATTTTATTCTCGTCATTGAGGAGGTTGGTTTATGGCGTTTTGCTGGTTACGCTCGTTGTTTTCTTACTTCTTCGTAGTACATTATTGTTCGTACGCCCTCTGGTGTTTCACAGAATACTGCAACGAATGGCGCATTGAGCACAAACGACATCTGTTAAATTTCCGTAGGTGTGCTTTACCTTCACACACAAAGGTAAGAACCAAAGTGACAGCATGCGGTTTTATTGTAAAAAGTTTAAGGAAGAAAAACAAAGAAAAAAATCACTTTCCTAAAATGCCAAAAGGGTCAATGACACTACTTTAACACTGATCTTTTAGCAATTAGTAATAAAGTAGTTACACCCTCAATGTATGGCTAAAGACAGGTATTCTAAGAAATACAAACTCAAAATTGAATTGTTCTCTGGCTTGATGGCTTCTGTCTTCAGAAGCTTTATGAATACAGGTCTGGACTAGTATAAACTAACAGCAAAGCACCAGTAAAAACTAGAACACATTTTATCCAGCCAGAGAGCGAGCTTCAGTTAGCAGACTTCACTTGATATTTAAGGCAATGTAAGTTCATAGAATGGTTCCTCCCAAACAAAATAAGAGTGTTTAGGATTTATATATGCTGCAAAGAGTAACTGCAGAAAAGAAATTGTTTGCACATAACTTAAACAATACAATCGACAGCAAACAACAAACCTTCGTGACAGTAAATGGTGTCAACATGCTAACGTGAAATTCATCAAAATATAAAAAAATGAAAGAAACAAACAAACAAAAAACATTTTAAATTAAAAGTAAAGACATCTGAACCAATCAGAAATTACCAAATTATATGAAAATCAAAGGGGACACCAACCCTAAAACAGAATCCACATGTTAATTCTTAAGGCCTGGGCAGTTTAACCGCTATCTGGCTCACTAAAGCTGCAGCCAAACATTTTACTATCCAAAGTGTGTAACTGCAAAAATGTGAAATTCAATTTCCATTTGTTTACTCCCTCAAAGCAAACAATGATCTTAACAAACAAAGAATTCAAACTAATACCAAAATTGGCCATAATCTTAAATATACAGTCGACTCAGACATTGAAATAGAACCAGTTTCTGCAGTGAAACTATTGACTGTTTATGAGTAGCTGATTTTATTTAAGGACCGATAACAAAAACTGATTTATAAATGTTAAGATTAAGCTATGAATCAGAAAATGCACCAACATTTCAACTTTTTTTTAATCTAAATGTTAAACAGTGAGATCATTTTGTTATTTGTAATGAACATTAACAGGAAAATGTGTAAAGACTTTTTCTTACATTTTGCAGACATTTAGTAAAACAATGTAAGGTAGGTAGGTAGTTTTTGGTCATCACAATAGGGCTCATATAAAAACTGCTACAAATAGAACTACGAAAAAGCCACAGTTAGACTTATGTGAGAGACACATTTCCAGTTAAGAGCAGACATAAATCATAATATATTCATCATTCCATCATAATGGTTCATATTTTTCATAACTGTCTATTTCTTTCAGTTCAAGTATCATGTCCCAGAAGATGTACAACAGTTGGAATACTGCATCTAGTCTAATGCTGTCAGTATTATTTCCAAAACTGTACAGGAAAATAAGAATACCTGATGTGGTTTCTGTTTCAGAGTTGATTTCCACTTTAAGACACGAAGAAGAGAGAGAGCCCCTTTGTCCCTTGAAGTGGGGTCAAAGCACTGTGACCCCGATATTATGCTTTGCCACTGTGGTGCTGGGAGTCAAAATGAATATCTCACAGCACTCTTTTCCAACCCCGCCCAATGTAATTGTTCCCACCTCAAAATATGTCAAACCCAGAGTTCACCGCCAACATTCCCAATCCCAACTTTGACTTGGAACCTCTGATTTCCCAAAAAGCTACAGACCTGGGAAAAAAAACTGCACACCCATGTGTATGATTTTTAAAGCTGATTATATTCCCTCTGTACGTTCAGTTTGCTTTTATCCAAAATGCCTAAATACCATGCAGGTGTCATGGGAAATGAAAACGCCAGCTGCAAGCATGCTTATAGTATTTCAACAGGATATTTCAGATTGTATCACAACTGTTTCTAGAGAAATATCTAATATTCTCATTATTATATCAGACATTTCCTTTCTACAGTGGGTCAGATTAAATGGCCTTAGTCAAATAGATGAACAGTGAACAGTGTTAGCCAGTTACCAACTGAGCCCGTAACAGATCATAAGGGCTGGATTATCAACATATGGTTCCAACTATACACAAATTTAAAAGAACCAGACTAAAACTCCTCTTTCCTGAAAGCAAACTTTGGTTTCTTTATGCTTATAAACTACTTAGTAATACAATTGAAAATTTTTTTTAGATGAAGAGCTGTAGGCGAATCATGCCGTGTGCAGCATAAAATCTGATGGTGGTTGTTCACAGAAAGATGGAAAAGACCAATTATGGCCTGACGTCATTATTGAAACAGCAATAGTTTGTTTTGCTGCCCCCAAACTTCTGAGATTGTTGTATTAAACAGCATTTGCTGTTAGGAATGAAATCTTAAGGATTGCAACATTACGTTGGTTTCTGTTTGTGCTCAAACAAAATACAAAAATTCAAAATTAGGATTCAATAAAAGCTAGAATCATTAAGCAGAATCCAAACACATCAAGTATACATGATACGCAGCCCTACTTCCATCACTACCATCATTACTAGCAAACATTCATGTTTTGGTTTTTTTTTTCAACTAACTGTGGAAATGTTGGATTCTGTTGGAAAATGAGAATTGTTTTTCAATTTTCATTACAATTAAGAAGAACTAATTCATTACAACTAATCTCATAATTGGTCTTCTGTACTTCTGCATTTCAGATTTGCTTGAAACAAATATTTGAAACAGCTTTTATGAATATGTTTTTTTGCCCAGGTCACGTAGATAAAATAAGAAAGATTATGTTTGTGGCAAAAATTCACAAGTCCTAGGTGCAAAATTGATATGGGTACATCTACCCTTAGACAGGCTAATTGACATTTAATTTGTGGACACACCACAGAGAGGCACTGTCATTCATCTTATGTAGCAAGAACAAGAAGAAGGATTAATACCCAGGCTGGGATTTTGTTGTTCACTTTTCAATATTTTTTTCAGATTATAATACCACCAGTTTTTCCCCGGCCCCAAGCCCCAAATTTCCCACATCCCACAGGTGATCATAGAAAGTTTTCAAAAAAACACAAAAACTCTCAGAAACTTGTTTGACAGGGTTTCTCGGGCTTGATTTGCTTCAGAATACATTGAGAAATGTTGCCCCTACGAGAAATAACATTCATGTGACCCATTCAGGGTCCATAGACACAGTTTAAGAAATACTGTACAAGAGCAGCTTGCAGCACATAGTTATTTTTCTTATGCCAGCTGTTGTTTTACATCCAACTTCATGTCTAAAGGCTGAAATACATCATACTTTGATTGCCCATTCCTTATAAGGGCTCATATTACAGCAGCATATTACCATTATCTAGACCCATCTTTAGAGAAACCAATATAGACCCCGTACTGGGATGAGTGTGGAACACAGTAAGTTGTTAATTCTGAAACATCAACGGTTAAAGATACAATTAACTGTAATGAAAGTGTTTATTCTCTATTTCACAGTTCCAGAAAGCTTAAGTCTTCCTTGTCTTCTTCAGTACGTGGTCTTTACCGCCAGAGCCAAGACCTGTGCTTCCAATGTTGTGTATACTCTTTCTAAAAGCACCAAGTAGGGCATTGTGTGTTTTTTTTTTAAATTTTTTGGTATATGCACCCACTCTATTATATCTATAATATGGTCTCTACAAATGTCTCTCCCCAACCTCTGCCTTCTCATACCCAAGTGCAGAGTCAGGCATCTTTCTAGAGATGCAGCAACAGATACCAGACACAGGCTTTTTTTTGGAGCTGAAGTGTCAAATAATGGTGTTACCTGTTTTGTGTTTACGTCCACCAGGATAGTTGGATCACCAAGATGGTTGGATGAAAGTCTTACTTTCCAAAATATCTGACTATCTCAGTGGAGTTAGGACCATAGTCATTCCTTGATCCAGGATCCAGAATGGTCTGAGCTGCTCCCATATCTGGCACTATCTCCTTCTTAGATGTCCACACCCATCCCACCAAAGCTTTCAACGTATTCCATTTCCCTCCACCCATATACTATAAGCACCCTATGCTTATCATCCTTATCTGTGTTCCTAAATTCTTTTCCTTTCAACCCCATCCTCCTCATCGCCCTCCCCCCCACCCCAAGCCAGTCTTCTAGTTGGTGGGCGGGGGGGCTCGTGCCGCTAGAGAGCTGTTATCTGAGTCAATTCTGTGTTGGAGTTCCCTGTCCCCTGGTTCTCTTCCCTTTGTTTGGGGTCTACCCCCACCAAGGGGAGCTCCACGTCTAGTCATGCTGGATTAGGCGTCCCTCCTCCTGACCCCCTGCCATCAGCCTTGCAGCTGTAAGCAGCCGCCACCTCCCTAGCAATGCTCCTCATCCTGCCCGACTGTTGGGTGTCGAGGCGGAATGGCGAGGGTTTGCAGAACTCCCGGAAGCAGCGCTTGAAGTTCTCATCCAAGAAGGCATAGAGGACAGGATTCAAGCTGCTGTTGACGTAGCCCAGCGCGATGCAAAAGTGCATCAGGACCAGTGTGAACAAGCTGCTCAGGTTGAAGCCCAGAGACTGAGCCAGGACCATTATCTGGATAGGTGTCCAACAGACGACAAATGCTGCCACTACCACCAAGACCATCCTGGTGATGCGCCGCAGGTTGCGGTCTTTTTCCTTGGAGCCAGACAAGATGCGAACGTTGCGCAGGCGCTTGACCATCAGGCTGTAGCAGATGCTGATGATAGCAACGGGGATGAGGAAGGAGAAGAGGAAGATACAGGTACCGAAGACAGGATCCCAGTGAGTCCTTGGTTCAGGTAAAACCATGATGCACTCAACACCTAGATGTATTGGAGAAGAGGAAGAGAAGAAAAGAGATGAAATAAAAAAGTTAAATATGTGGTGAGAAAAATTGTAATTGCAGACTGAACATGTAGGGTACAGCCTTGTAGCAACAGGATGTCTTTAGTCTAAGTCAGCATAAAGACTGGAAGAAGGGAGAAACTACTAGTATTGCTCTTTTAAAAGTGAAACAAATACTATCAATCATATAATCGGTTCCACTGGAGCTATTTCTTGAGCAGTCACTGACCAATAAAGCTGTAGTGACTCCTGGATTATCTGGTGACTAGTTTGCCAGTTATCAAAACAGCTGTAACAAATCCGGTCCCTATGCTTCTTGTCTGTGTGCTAAGCTAGACAAAGTATTGATGCAGAGGAAATTGATATCCGTTTTCTAATGTGACTGATGAGTATTTCGAAAAATAAACCTTTTATCACACACTTCAATTAAACCAGGATAACGCCTACATTGTTTATTACAGGGACTGAATAATAATTGTTCATTAAAAATGCAAATTACTAATGTAGATTAGGCAGTGATACTAATAATAGAAGACAGGCATGCATAATTACAGAGAATACAAACAAATTAGCATCTATAGTAGGCTATGATTATATAGGTACATAGAAGCAAACATGTGGCAAGATAAATTAACTATGATAGGAGAGTCAGTTTTCACATAGTTTAATCGGTTTACTCATCATCATCATCAATTCAATTAATGAAAACACATCTGTGCTTTCAGCCTAAATCATAACGGAGAACAGCATCCCAGTCCTCCTGATAACACTGAATAAATTCACCTTGTTTACCCAAATTAAACTCAGCTGTTGGACACTGTAGGGTAATCCTCTTATCATGCAGGAAGCAGAGGATCACAAATTAAAGAGAAAATATAAAGTTGACTCTTGAACAGCAGTGTGCGAATGCTAAAAAGTAAACAGTAAGTTTCTTCATCTCCAGATAATAAGAAGAGATTTCCTCAAATCCAAGAGGGGCAGTGTTTACCGATTAGCTCATTAGCTCTTTGGGATATGTTGAGTTTTGGACAACTTGAAATTTTGACCAGATGATGGTGCTAGATAAATAGTTAAGGTTTCATCAAAGTGATTACAGTTAATCCAAAGGAGGGCATGAATGTATGTAACAAATTTGATGACAATCCATCGACAAACAGACAATGCCATTCCTACTGCGATTTTTAAATTTTTTTATTAATTCTCACTTGCGATACAATGAAGTTTGATAAATTTACAGCTTTGAAATACCAGTCATCTTGGGTTATCATTTCATGACTTTAACAATCTTACATTGATTTGTTCATGTGAAAATGTTTCACATTGGCAACATTTTACAATATTGTTAAACTTTCATGGCTGGATAACATTTTATGAAACTTGTTTTGACAAAAAGCACAGTCATCAAATTAAAGAAACGGCTATTCTTGCACTTCTTCAAAATCTGCCATTTGGAACATTAAAGCATTGAACTGCCTACATCAGCAAATTAATACTGTCTTCCTTAGTGAGCCAGAGACAAATTAGACAAATTTTGTTTCAACCACAACTCTGAAGTGAGCGGACATAATAGAAAAACATGTTTTAATCCTGAGGCTGTTTGCAAGGCCAAGAAATCAATTGCCAAAAAACAATTGAAGCAATGAGGCTTTTAAGTGTAGCAGGGTGTTGAGAACTCTTCAACCACTCTCGGTGTGTCTTCTAGTTACTGTGATTATAATAATTATCCTGCACTAACAAGTGTGTCTTAAATTCATTTTACAACTTCCAATAAATCATTGTCCCACTTGAAGCGATACTTTAAAACCATAATCTTCTACCATATCTACAATTAGCAGTGATGTTTTCCATATTTTGAAGTATTAATGGTGCTAAACTCCAAATTCAGAGCGTTACTATTAGTGAGGGATTACCTCCACAAGGCTCTTAACTTGGCGAAAGCTGAGCCGGCAGCTAGCCATTAATCATGCTAGCAGTTAATCGTGCTAGCAGTTAATCGTGCTAGAAGTTAATCGTGCTAGCAGTTAATCGTGCTAACAGTGCTAAATGTGTAAACAGTGTGACACAGCCAACAGTGTTCATAAGGGGAAACCTGAATGTGGCTGTTACGCTTCTGCTAGGACGCTGTTGGTCGCGACGGCGTTAGCAGCGGGTGTGCACACACTGTTGGGCCAGCTACGTAAACAAAGCACAGAGAAACTTGGGTTACAACACACACAGACAGAAAGTGACTTCATTCTCTGCTCAGGATGCCATTACTATATCTTAAATATTTGTTTGCTGCCATATTATTAATGCTCGAAATGTGGAATGCTTTGAATTTTGAATTTAGCACCTTTAATCAATAAATAAAATGGTATTTTTGTCTTATTTTTCCTCCACCAAAGTAACTTCTCATACTTATGATGAAGTGGTTCTGGCTATAAAAGAAACATAAATGCATCTTGTATATGTATGTATCGTGTAAATTGTGTTTGCACCGGTAAGATAACAGGACATACCTACACACACCGCAGAATAGACTGCATAAATACTCAAGGGAGCTGGATCAAACAAATAGGAATAGGAACTGTTGAAAGAAAAAGTTGATCTATTATTCCAATTGGTGGATGCTTTTATCCGCTGCATCTCGCAGGGCCATGAGTGTGCATGATTTATAGTGTGTGGGTGTTCCCAGTAAAAATGGAAGCCGTAGCCTCCACTCCATTACTGCCACGTTCCAGCCATTGATCAAAAGCACAGTAAAAGTCTGTGTGAAAGGACAGGAATAGTAATAACTTGCAAGGCAGTGAAGTTTATGTGTTTTATAAAAATGGCTATAAATGGCTATCTGATCTTAAACCTAAAGGAAAGCAGCACCAACAAATATAATAATGGTATTCATCCCTGTGGGGAAATACTTCTTCCTCATGGAGGGTCCGAGGGCATGCCGACATGTTATAAGTAGAATATAAGAAAAGCAAAGTTGCCGCTCCATTTTTAATCCATTCAACAGTTTTGTTTTCTGGTGTGTAATCTACATGGGTCTGCTAACGTGACCAGATCCTCTTCTTATTTCTACCTTAATTTCATCTTCCCCTTCACACTTGTCTTGATCTTCAGGGAACTGCTTCCTCTTTGTCTCTTTCCCTCCATTCTTCAGACTTTGCTGATACACACCACAACATGTAGACCTGAATAACTACAGATTCAGCTTCTAAACAGCTACATCATGAGCATAAAACTTTTTACAAGGGACTTGTAAATCTCTGTGGAGGTTTTAGGCACAGGAAAGGGCTCTGGATTAACTTTGACCAATCTAGGCATATTTCTCTCAGGCTTTCTACTAGGAGGGAATGAATCAAAATTACTTTTTTTATTGTTTACCAAGTCTACCCGCTGTGTTAATGCACACAGAAACATGTTATTTCATGAAAATGTGTTAATAGGTCCACACCAAATACCTGCAGTTTTCAGTAGTTTGACAAGAGACGTCCAATACCGCATCTCTCATCTCTCTAAGGAGCTGGTACAGTAGAAAGAAATCTCAGAGACTGGATTTATTGCTGTCCCATTAAAGCTCCTCTGCAGTGCTAGGCGCTGTGAGCACCAGTCACTCAATGGCTATTTGAGAATATCATGGTTGATGGTTACAAAAAATCATGTTTGGATTTAACTTGACTAAAGACTCAATTGGCTAAAGTGTGACTTACAACTCATGTGACTAGCAAGTGCCTATTGAGTCACGTGACTGACTTGAAATACGTTGTCTTCGACTTACAAAATCTGTGTTTTTCATCAAATAATGACAAGATAAAATCTTACATGAAATAAGTACTGTTTTGGCGAGGCTACATATATGCAATATAGTCTGATAGAAAGGGACAGGACTAAAGAAATACTTGACCAAATTAAGAGATAAACCATGTTGACTAAGAGTAATGACTAAAAGTTGACCAAAATGTTTTTAGTGACAAAAAGAAAAGAAACAGCTTGAAAGTAATAGACTGTGTAAAGTGATCAAGAGCACGAATGGTTAGGGTCTGGTTAAGTTTACATAACTGAAACACTTGGCATAATGTTAGGGAAAGATTGTGGTTTTGATTTATCAAAAAGCAAACCCAACAGGTCTGTGGCAGGGGGAGAACTTCGGTCTCCAGCTTGGAAATCATTCTACATTCTTATCCACCACCCATACTTCCATACCCATGTCAAGGGCCCAACACATCCCCAATGTTGTCACTGGACACACATGATGTGTTCCAGATTAATTCCAAGGATACTGGGCTGTGCTAGAATGTGTGCATTGAATTTGGTTTGTTATAAACATCTCCCAAATTACTTTTTGGTTGGCGTTTCCACCAAATGCTAGTATACTCAATGTCATCATTTATTTCAAAGAAGTCAATGCATTAGGATGGAACTGAGAAGTCCCAACTGGAGAAGAACAATAATGAAACAATGATCTCAAAGGACATACTATACATGAATATTGTAACCAGCCACATGACTTTAACAGCTAAGTGTAGGCCGTCTCCGTCTCCAGAGAATAACATTCATATTGAAAGATTATAGAACAAGATTTAAATCAAAACCCCAAACTTTCAATAAAGACAGTAGTCCCCTGAGGGATGTTTGTTTGTCTTTTTTTTTTTTTTACTTTCAATTTCAATTATCTTTATCGCAAACTTTTTCCTGCCTCCTGTTTTCCTGCCTACATTATCTCTGTCATCAGTTCCCTCCCTAACTTTATTTATTCCTGTCGTTTTTCATATATATCCAGGGATGTGTGTCCCATCCTGGTTTCCATTTCACAGTTGGTGATTGTCCACCTCTGCTTTCGTTCTTCTCATTTATCACTTCTTTTCTCTCTTTTGCTTTTAACCCACCTGTTATTCTTTCTTTTACTCCAGCTTGAATCATCTCTTTGGCTGTGTCTTACTTTCCTCACTTCATGTTTTATTTCTCGTTGAGTTCATTTTGCTTAAATCTCTGTTCATCAGCTTTTTATTTGGGCTTTTATTTCCCCATTCACATTTATTTCATTTATTCTCTTGTTGATATGTTTTCTCATCTTTTGGACATTTTTTCTAGCTTTCTCTTCTCCTTTCTATGGATTTCTCTTCCTTTCCTTACCTTTTATTCTCTGTAGAACATAACTTTCTTCAATTATCTGCTCTCTGGCTTTTTTATTCTCCCTCTCTCTTATTGTTAATCCCCTGTGCCCTTTCCGTCTTTCATTTTTAATCAGAGTTTAACAGCATTCTCATATCTTTTTCCCTTCTTACTTTAATTTCTTTCAAATTTTCTCACTCATCATTTCTTCCATTTTCATTCCTCTCCTCCCCCTTTATCTTCCACTTTCTATCTGAGGACAATAGCTGTGGTCTGGTGGGTTGTGATTGGGCAACTGTGGGTGACTGTGCTAAGTGGAGAGCAGGGTTGTCCTTCAATCAGAGGATCGGCGTTTCGATCCCCGGCTCCGCTAGTCGCATGTCTTGCTCATGTCCTTGAGCAAGACACTTAACCCCAAAATTGTTCCCGTGGCTGTGCTATACGGTGTATGAATATGATAGAATGTGATAGGCAGGTGGCACTTAGCCCCTGCCATCAGTGTGTGAATGGGTGAATGATGACAAGTAGTGTGAAAGCGCTTTGAGTCGTCAGAAAGACTAGAAAAGAACTATACAAGTAATGTCCATTTACCATTACCATTGGATCCTGCTGGAATCACGGAAGCTTGTTACCTCAGTTAAGCAGCTGCCCCAGTAACTGCTGAGTCCTAACATTCTGATGCAATTTTTTATATTTTACCACAAGAAAATGTCATGGACTTCATGGCCTGGTTTCCACAAGGAAACAAACTTTCAGTATGACAACATTATAAAGAAAATACAGTATGGTCATGATTATACAATCCTACTGCTAATCTACTACAAGCTAAGCCTTTACAAAAATTAAACCACAAATGACAAACACATACAACTTCTCAATTCTGCTTTCTTGTTGAGATATTTCTCTCTGAAACAAAAATGTCAACTTCATTGTAGTTCTCTATTAAAAGTCAAGGGATTATCATTGTAACTTGTAATCGGAAGCGAGACGTAATCGAGACATGAGCGCCGCGTAAAGTTGTGTGATTCAATTAGATCGGTTCAGATAACGTCTCACTAAATGCGATTTAAAATAGACTTGAAGCATTAAAACACAGGGGTTAGGATGGATTGACAAATTGATTAAAATAGGTGCGTAATTGTTCCATGAGACGCGCATGTGAGGACGTCTAAAATGCTTCCAAAAGCGCCTCCTTTAAGGATTGGCTATAAGTCATTAGTATTCAACCTCTGGGGACCATGCATGTCTGTACAAAATGTCATGTCAATGTAAGTCATCTGATTCTAACAAGTATTGCCATAAAGCCAGTATTGCTGGCATCAATTTGGGCTCTGGTAATATGTGATGGGATACCAGTTTTCCACTGCTCATACGTCGAAGCTGCACAGTACAACTACTATCAAGTATTTCCTGGGCTACATAGCACTGTGGCTCTGTTCTCAGACAGGTATTTTAGATGAACTGTTCTTATGTTCTCCTCTTGCTCCTCCCCTCCCCCCTGCTTTTAAGAGAAAATTACACCCTATGTTGCCATTATTTAGGCCTAGAGCAATGGTAACTGAAGTTGTTTTTCAGACAAGCGATAAAATAAGTTTTTCCAGTGCCAAATAAAAAAAAAGTCCAAGGACACACATAAATAGAAAGTGCATTTGTATAAGCTGTGTTCATGAGTCTCAGGCTTGTACACAATAAGCCTGAAGCCAGTTGTTTGTATGTGAATCTATTCACATATAAAGTGTATCTCTGTGGCTTCCAGCTGTGTCAGCTTCTTAAGCTCCTGGTTGACAAATGGCTCCGACAGTTGCTAAGCTGGGCTTATACATGAGCCATGTTTGCTCTTGTTGACCTGCTCTTCCATGCAGACTTTGCAGCTCTAGATGGATCTTTACAGACACTTTCCTGTTGCCTATTGTCCCGACTCTAGGATGTTCAGTACAACCACTTCTTTATAGTTAACCACAGGTTTCATAAAGATACATTGAAGACATGTTCATGTCACCTGGACTGGGATTTGCTCCACAGCACCAGCTCTCTATGACTGATAGCTCTGCGTTCATTTCACAGTTCTCCTGTTTGTGAGAGGAAGAAGAGTTTTGATTGTCTGTCACTACATGTATTTTGACACTGATCCAGATGAAAACTTTCATTTTCTATGATTAAACATGTGGAGGTTTATGCAGCCTTGCTGGAATTTTGTGCGATTTCCATTCCACTATCAAGTTTGACAGCTCTAGGATTGATAATCAATGACAATCCTGAACAACAATTCCTAAAATCAGAGCCCAGACGATAACACCAACCAGAATTAACGAGACAATTTGAAAATAAAAGCTGTGTTGATAGCCTTCATAATCTGTTAATGGGAGTATATTAGCATGTTTTGTCCTGTGTATGACATTTGCATGTCTACAGGTCCTCACACGGTAGCTTCAGGCAAAACATGTGGTTAGAAAAGATGTTGCATGACTGTCAGAAAGCTGTCCGTGTGTGTGTGCGTGTCAGTGCGATTCAGACACTTCCACAAGTTGGCATGTGTTTGTAGGTGTTCCATGCGTGTGTCCTCTATACACTTGTGTATCCATGGGCATGTCTGCCTTCTCAATGTGTGTATTCTGAGTTAGTGTGTGTGTGTGTGTGTGTGTGTGTGTGTGTGTGTGTGTCCTTGGGCGATACAGCACTTGTCATAAAAGTTTTATCAGGTTGTGTCAGCAGTGGAGGGGGCACTCTATTACACAAACACACACACACACACACACACACACACACACACACACACACACACACACACACACACACACACACTCCAAATGGTGTTTCTCAGTTTGTTTGTGTGGGTTGTTATTCCAACAAAGCCAGACTAATATGTGGGGTTCCACAACGGTCCATTATTATTCAATTTTTAGCTCTGTGCTCTAACAACCTTGGTACCAACAGAACATTATACATTATGTGCATCACTAGGCTCTATTGAAAAGACAATCAAGTTTTAAAGATGATTAAACGGTGTGGTGAGGTCAGATCACTAACGTCAGCAAGGTTCAGTTCCTTTCTGAGATGATAATGATAATATTTCTTTAGATATACAGGAAGTCAAACACCCCAATGGGTAAAAGTCCACGTCCATGCTGTGGGCTTCTTGAAGGTATATTGCCTGATTCCCAAAATCAAACACACACTGCAACACCAGGCTTAACGAAACCATATAGCCGGCATTGCCATGCATCTTTTTGTCAAGCTTGTCTGACCTAAAAACAGTACGGGGCGTGGGACTTTGGGTCTATCAATTGACCATTTAAAGCTATATGTTCGATGGAGCTCTGGAGCAGCAACACAGGCACGTATGTGATGTAATCAAGGTAAACACAGTGGACATCTGTGTGTAATGACACTGCATTCTGGTGTGGCTTATCTCCATTCAAAGGTGTTGATAAGGCAGCTTTAATAACACGTGTCTTGCTGCCTTCAGATAGGCGCATGCATTTAATGAACTGAGCAAGAGTTTAGGGTGCAGAGTAATAGTGTTGGAAATTACCACAGTGCACACTTTAATGAATATGACTGGATGTTACTGGATATCTGATAGTTAAACAGCTCATGAATGAACCTCTGATTGTGCCTATGAATGAAACAGCTGATGCCAATCAGCTGATACAAGCTGCATGCTATGCTCCATGTGACATCTAATATATCTGTCGATCACACTTGGCAGGTATATTGCTCAGGACCCAAGGGAGTTCAGTGACAAATGTGGTGCAATTTTCCAGATGGCGGCGCTATAAGTTTTGGTCTGTAACAATGTCACTTGCTCTGTGCGTCGCTAGTTGTGCTACGTTACTAGCTCTGACTGAACGCAAACACGTCGACATCAAACCTATCTGTCGTCTGCAGAAACGTACAATGCCAATCTTTTTCCTGGTTGCTGGGCTGAAAAAAAAGACATTACAACTTTAAAATGTCAACGAAACCAAACCCGCTGTGTGTTGAAGCAGAACCAATGCTTTTCAAACCAAGCGCTATGTAGCTACTCAAACAGTGTAAATTATGTGTGCCTTAAAACCGCAGCACAGACTGACATTTCTGTGCTGCCAGGAAACACACTTTGACACATTCCCTCCAAGTCTTTTGGATGGATTAGTAAGAGCATCTATTAGTGACAGCAGGGTGGCTGCTGATTATAGCCTCCTTCCTGCCACCGTGTCCTTGGGCAAGGCTTTTGACCCCAATTACTGAGAGCGGCATGCCGTGACTTTCCCTGCAGCCAGACAGGTTATGAAGCTGCTCTGTTTGTTTAATGGCGACAGGAAGAGACGGAAACAGGAATAGAAGTGGAGTAGGGTGAACATTAATTATCCCTGAATGCATCCCCTAATTTGTTTGTACAGCTAGCAGTCACATAAACATATAGATGATAAACAAACAGCTACAGGACAAGACCAACAATTTGTTATATACAGTTGTGGTCAAAAGTTTACATACACTTGTAAAGAACATAATGTCATGGCTCTCTTGAGTTTCCAGTTATTTCTACAACTCTGATTTTTCTCTGATAGAGTGATTGGAACAAATACTTCTTTGTCATAAAAAACATTCATGAAGTTTGGTTCTTTCATGACTTTATTATGGGTTAACAGAAAAAGTGACAAAATCTGCTGGGTCAAAAATATACATACAGCAACATGAATTAGCAATTTTGGTGACTTAGAAAGTTGTGTCAATGAAATGAGCTTCATAGCATGGCCTCTTAACTTCTTGTGAGTGATTATGAGTGACTACAGCTGGTGACTTCTCTGAGGCCATTTAAATAGGGCTCATTGGATACAAACGCCCACAAACGCTACAATGGGAAAGTCAAAGGAGCTCAGCATGGATCTGAAAAAGCGAATCATTGACTTGAACAAGTCAGGAAAGTCACTTGGAGCCATTTCAAAGCAGCTGCAGGTCCCAAGAGCAACAGTGCAAACAATTGTTTGTAAGTATAAAGTGCATGGCACTGTTTTGTCACTGCCACAATCAGGAAGAAAATGCAAGCTATCACCTGCTGCTGAGAGAAAATTGGTCAGGAGGGTGAAGAGTCAACCGAGAACCACCAAAAAGCAGATCTGCCAAGAATTAGAAGCTGCTGGAACACAGGTGTCAGTGTCCACAGTCAAGCGTGTTTTGCATCTCCATGGACTGAGAGGCTGCCGTGCAAGAAGGAAGCCCTTGCTCCAAAAGCGGCACCTTAAGGCTCGACTGAAGTTTGCTGCTGATCACATGGACAAAGATAAGACCTTCTGGAGGAAAGTTCTGTGGTCAGATGAAACAAAAATCGAGCTGTTTGGCCACAATGCCCAGCAATATGTTTGGAGGAGAAAAGGTGAGGCCTTTAACCCCAAGAACACCATGCCTACCGTCAAGCACGGTGGTGGTAGTATTATGCTGTGGGGCTGTTTTGCTGCCAATGGAACTGGTGCTTTACAGAGAGTAAATGGGATAATGAAGAAGGAGGATTACCTTCAAATTCTTCAAGATAACCTAAAATCATCAGCCCGAAGGTTGGGTCTTGGGCGCAGTTGGGTGTTCCAACAGGACAATGACCCCAAACACACATCAAAAGTGGTAATGGAATGGCTAAATCAGGCTAGAATTAGGGTTTTAGAATGGCCTTCCCAAAGTCCTGACTTAAAATCCCATTGAGAACATGTGGACAATGCTGAAGAAACAAGTCCATGTCAGAAAGCCATCAAATTTAACTGAACTGCACCAATTCTGTCAAGAGGAGTGGTCAAAGATTCAACGAGAAGCTTGCCAGAAGCTTGTGGATGGCTACCAAAAGCGCCTAATTGAAGTGAAAATGGCCAAGGGACATGTAACCAAATATTAGCACTGCTGTATGTATATTTTTGACCCAGCAGATTTGATCACTTTTTCTGTTAACCCATAATAAAGTCATGAAAGAACCAAACTTCATGAATGTTTTTTGTGACAAAGAAGTATCTGTTCCAATCACTCTATCAGAGAAAAATCAGAGTTTTAGAAATAACGGGGAAACTCAAGAGAGCCATGACATTATGTTCTTTAAAAGTGTATGTAAACTTTTGACCACAACTGTACATAGGAAGCAGAGAAAAGGAAAGATGGGAAGAAAACATAAATTAGATGATAGAGGAGCAAAACATGGATAAGAAGAATGGAGAGTCTGCAAGAGGACAGTTGTGGCAAAGATAAGAGGATAATGGAGAGAATGAAAGAGAATAAAACAAGGGAGGAGGATGAGTTATGAATGAAAAGAATGTGATGACACATGAATTAAAATGAAATGATAGATATATCATCTAAAATGAGATGAGTATGAGAATAAAATGAAAGTAGTGACAGAAGAGACAATAGAGAGACTGATATGATAATGAGTTGAGAATAGAATAAATATGAAATGAAGGGGATGGAATAAGATGAGAATGAAATGGGAAAGAAATGCCAGAGATGAATGCAATTAAAATGAAATTGACTTGATGAGATTGGAACGAAGTAGATAAGACTGAAATGGATGAGGTGAGAATTAAATGAGAAAGTATTCAGATGAGAATGGAATTGAGATGATAATGGCAGTCATAAGATCACAGAGATCAGAATGAGATGAGAAGGACATGAATTTGATTATGTTAAGATGTAAATTAAAATAAGGTAAAGAGAATACAATAAAAAAAGAACAAATAAGAGATGAATGAGATAAAACAGGAGATGCATAAAGTAAACAGGAGAGCAGAGGAATAGCTCAGCTGCCGAGTCGACTAATAAAAATGATTATAGGATTAGGCTGTAGCTGCAGGCTGAGACTGGATCAATATCTAACCACTAGGCCTCTTATTCCCCTGCTAGCTGCGGCATATTACTCGGTTTAACTGCAAAATAGCCCTGATTATAGCCGTGCCATGTGTGGGCATGTGGAGAATCACTGTCTGTTTAAGTTAGTGATTTTCTTTATGTTTAGTGATAACATAAATATTAATAGCATTTTTTTTGGTTTTTCCCCTCTTTGTGCCAAACCATCCCATCTTCCAATCAGTCAGCATTTACTTTTTATGTGCAATAATTCTCAAAAAAAAGATTAAGATTACACAGAAAGTATAAATTAGTATTAGGAGACAGCTTTAAGCTAAAATGGCGTCTTAAGTATGGAGGTAAAAGAGCTTACTAACTGGGGAACAGTAATTGCTGCTGGAGGTTCTGAAATACATTCACGGACAAGCAAGAGCCTGTCCATGCAAACCTTTAAAATCCAGCTGCATGATCAATTCTGAAATTGACAGGCAGGCAGTGAAGAGCTGAACGGTGTGGAACACCAAGATGACCTCTCTTGGAGCATGTTAGAAATCAGTGTTTCTGGATAACTGCAATTAGAAGCAGGCAGCAACCTCCTGTTATGAAAAGTGAAGCCAATGTGGATGTGCCTTAAACTTGAATCCTTTCTAATGGCCAGCAGGAGAAGTTAGACTGTATAGAAGTCTATGAGATAATGTCCCTACTCCTCACTTGATAGATTACCTCAGTTAAAACTGTAATGATCTCATCTATATATGATCTCAATTGTTCGTTTCAAGTCCTCTTCAATGCAGCAAGATGTTCATTTCGTAAATTACGGTCCCATTTACAGTAAAATAGTTGCTTCAGGGTGTGGCAACCTCGTGAACAACAGGAGACTACCACTGCAGTGTTCGGTCTGGGAGTTGTCCGTGTTTTCGTCAAAGAACTTTAACCCTTTCACAGCGTGTTTTCAGTTGCTTTAATTGAGCCTGGTGGAAATAAAAGCATTGGTGACCACTTATGAAGTTAAATTGCAAGGAAAATATAGGTTTGTTTCCCCTGCACTGCAGCGGGATTATGGCATTGTCAGGATATCACATGAAAATAACGGAATCAGATATCACACAAAAATCTATCTTGTCAGGCTTCAGGTAATGCGTTTGTGTCCAGTCAGCCAAAGCACTGACCAATCAGTGTCCAGGGAGGAGCTAGTGGCAGCTACAGGCGTGGCTTAGGTGTGAGAAGAGACAAAGAGGCGAATGTTCGTTTAAAACAATAGTGACGACTCCTGAAGAGGTTTGCGTAGATACTGCCAGTTATTTCAGAAGTGGAAAGTGTTTCTTCATGCTGCACTGAAGGCTTTTTTATTGCTCTTCTCCTGATTCGCTTCGGTAATAGTTTAATTGACAGATGGTTCATACAATCACCTGCCCCGTATTTTTTTTAAACTCCTGCTCTTTTTTAAATAGTTTCCAATGACAGCTTCTAAATAAATTCAAACTATACTGGACATCTAGATGTATTTCACCTTCAAATTAAAAATCATACATATTGGGACCTTGCTCTAGACAATAAAACCCCAAAATACATTTGTATGAATAAAAGATCATGCTTTATTATTTATTAAGAATTTTAACAATTGTAACATTACATTTATCCTCCCCTTTCTAACTTTAACTAACATGTTATAAACAGTAAGGGCCCACACAACACAAATGAGTACTTAAGCTAAACAGGCAGTGTGTTAAAACTGCAGTGGGCAGAAGTTCTTTTGTTCCAAAACAGAATAGAAGCCATAAATGTAGTTTAACAAGCCATAAATCTCAGCAGCTGCTGGAGAGACGTCGAGCTACTAGCAGGCCTATCAATTAACAGCCCTGGCAATTAACAACTGAAAACATATTTGTTCACTTTCTACTTTGGCTTTTTATACACTCTACATATTTCCCCTTTGAGGTCATGTGAAATTCTTTGTGCACCTGTTACCATATAAACTGAGCAGAATCATTTGGATTTTTTGGCCTTTTTAGGAGAAGAGATGCCATCTGTGAGCCGTAAACTCCAACAGCAAGTGTGTCATGACATCCCCGGCTGCCAGCACGATCAGATCACACACACGCACACAAATGCTCATCATCACCCTCACACAACCCTATAAGGCAAATGCCCTGCTTTGAAGTACACACACACAAACACACACACACACACAGACACACACACACACACACACACACACACACACACACACACACACACACACACACACACACACACACACACACACACACAGCTTATCATGTGAATAGAAGAAGGACCCAGCTGGATCCACTCAGCAGAAACTGATAAGCAGCTATAAGAGGATAAATGAAATAAGTCTATTTCAAACTGAGAATGAAGCTACAGTTATCCATCAGGTGTTATCAGGTATCAAAGAGACTGAGAGACACAACCTAACCAAAAGATGTTTTTTTGGCATTGTACGTTCAAACAATAAATATACATTTCATAAATATCATATCATGAGCCTCTTATCATGCTTGCAGAAACACACAATGCAACAAAACTACTTATTTTGTGTTCAAATAATAATGCATCAACTGTATGTAACAACCATAACAATGTAACTAGTGTAAAATTTGACAAAAATAACAACCGCCCTTACCAAATATTCTTACGTTACGATAAAAGCGTAACAATGTTACGTAACAAGCGTTTTCTTTTGATTTCATGCAGGACAAGACCAGCAGTCTCCTGTGAAGGTCCTGTTTGTTTGACCCCTCCCACCAACCATTAGTGGACTTTCTTGCGTGGTATACTCGTCAGAATACCACATAACTTCTAATAGCGCTCGCTCAATATAGTCACTTGTTCTGCACTTCACTCGTAATACTACATAACTGGCTCTGACCGAATGTAAAAACATCCACATTCAACATATCTATGATTTGCATAAACATGCAAAGACAACATTCTTTTCTGGTGACATGGGCTGGTGATTAAGAGTCAAACTTTACAACAGTTACTAACTTATATAAACGTAAGTATTTGGTAAGAATGCAGCAGAAAGTTGCAGCAGCTTTTCGTTAGTTCAAAGGCAGTTGAAGCTCTTTTAATGTATGAAACATGTATCAGTGTCCATTATACAAATGTTCATTGTGCCTTTTTTCAGACATGGCAAGACATTTATAGAAGTAGCCTCAATGCTTGCAGAATATTTGGCACCTGGTGCATGGGGAGGACAGTGAGTTGAATAGTATGGAAGCAATAACTGTCGGAAGTGCGAGGGACTCTTGGCCTCATTGTAAATCCACGAATCAATTCTCATCAATTTTCTCATCAATTTCAACATTTATTAGAGAGACTATCTGCTGGCTGTTATATGATGTCTGTCAGTGCATAAGCATAAAATGTCATAACATTTATTGTGCTGATGTGGTTCGATCATCATTAATGAGAGCTTTAAATATGGTGAAGGAGCACTTTCTGATGAATATTGTGATTGTACAAAACCACTACTACCTCTTATGCCCTACGCCATTAGGAGAATAAAAAATTGTGATTTATTCATTACAGTGGTCTTAGACGGCAAGCAGTATGTGCAGTTAATCCTTTTCTTTGCATGTTTGACCTTGTGCAGCTGTAGCCTTTACATCAATCAGATCTTTATGTATAAAAGAGCTTTAATTTACATGTTTAGTACATTTTGGAAGGCAGCATTTGTTATTTCATTATTGAAGGGCAGAGATCTATCTCACCCTGACAACTATAGGCCAATATCTCAAATTTAAGTTTTCGGTCATACTTTAGAAGCCTTTATAAGTAACCAATTAAAGGAGTTTCTATAAAGACATAGCATTCTCAATGACTAATGCAATTGACTTTAAAGAATACTGTGCTGCATTATTCTAAGACCTACCTCAGACTTTAGACACAGTTGACCACTCTTGCTACAGAGGTTGGTGAACATAGGGCTGTCTTGAAAAATTATTCAGTGGTAGAACGTAAATTGTCAAAGTTGCTGGTTTATTTTCTAGCTTTTTAAATATACAAAATGGTGTCCCATAAGTGTCCATATTAGGTCCTTATAACCTAATAATTAATAATAACCTCAATAATTTGTGTTGCAATGTTATGCGGATGACACCATTATGTATAGTTGTGCCTCATCCTTAGCCAACGTGATTAAGGAGCTGCAATTTGCTTTTGATATTGATCAGAGGAATCTCTATGAAATGAGACATGAACTTCATGTTGATAAAATAAAAATTCTTCAGTGTTCAAGTTGTGTGACCTACAGAGACATTTTAAACAAGATTATTTTATAATCATGCAACATTTTAAAAACAGAATTAAGGATAATCTGAGTAGTGAATGTACCTGTCCTAACACTAATTAATATTATTTGATTAATGCTATTTGTTGGTTTCTTTTAAGTTTGTCATCTCTTTTAAATTATTTTTGAGTGTTTTTGCAGTTTTGAGTTTTAACTCTGTTATCTGTGTTTTTATGTTTTGCTTGTGTGAAACGTTTACGCTGCCATCTTGGCCAGGACCTCCTTGTTAAAGCGATTTTAAATCTCATTTGTGTCAGACTCTCCCACATTTCCATGCTCTCAAGCCACCTTTGAGGCAGTGTTTTTCACCCTTGAACAATCAAAAAGATGAACCAACAATGAGAAGGCAGACTTCATACAGGCTTTTCACACTTATTAAATTGAGCATACGGTTGATTTCCCTAAACAGTTGGTACCAGCTCTTATTGGAGGAGATGGCAATGAAACAGATAAATGAGCGAAAGCAGCAATGAGAATAGATATAGTTGTCAAGCATGGAAAGATATAGCGTCACCATGACAGTTTGGTGTTAAGGTGGCAGATTTATCTGTTCAATCATCAGTAACATAAAACCAGCTTAAACTTTGCCTTAACAAAGACACAATACAATGGGACATTTAGACAAGAGCAGAAAAGACGTCTTTGTGCATTCTGCGGGAGCTGCAGGTTCACAAAATCCTTCCTTCTACTCACAAAGGATGGAAACAAAGACAGGCATAATGTAAACATTAAAAGCCAGATGCCGGTTAGAGCAAATTATGTATATGATAAGTAAATAACAAGATAATATTACTTCTTGTAAGTGTTATAAGATCGCATACTCTCTGGGATATGTTTGGTACAATGGAAGCATTGCGAGCAGTGGTGTTTTTCTATGATGTTTTTCCTGATAGCTGCATCTGAAGTCTGATACATCACTAACTAAATTTGTGGCTGAGAAATATACATTCAGAAGCACAATAGTTAAAATTACACATCACATCCATAATATTGGAAGAGGCATGCATGTCTGAATTCCAAAACCTGTCTCCTACAAAATTATACTCCCGTACAACTTCGAGGGAAAACTATTTTCTCCAGGACTCTAGTCGCAGATTTAAACCACACGTGGTTAATGTAAAATTAAACAAAACAAAAGCGCAACAAAATCACTTGGTTAGGTTTAGTAAAAACAACATCATGGTCTCTTTAGGGAGGTGTGTGGAGCCACTGTCGCTCTGCATCAAGCTGAATTCCCCACTTTAATGTGTTATGGTTCTTCTTATTTGTATAATAATTCATGTGGAACTGAGTATAATTATAGGTTTCTGCTGAGTTGTATTTTCCTCATTCAGTTAATCTCAGTCATGCATATTTAAATAATGTAAATGATGATGTTACGAAGTTGCACGTGTGTTTTTCTACCTTCACTACATTTAATCTCCAATCCAACCCACTCAATGTCATCAAGCTTTTAATAATCAAAACACAACAGCTAATGGCTCATGCTGTTATCTCATTGGCCTGTCAACGTCACCTCTGCTGAATGTTTCAATGAAAGAGATCAAGAGTTGGAAATCTCTTTTTAGTTTGGTAGAAATAAATGTGCACCTGCTGTGTGAAAGTTCATAACAGGAAGCACCATGTGGAGTATCATTTGTCACATGGCAGGGACACGGTTTGAAATCTCTGCACTTGTTTGATAGGAAAGAGGCATCGTGTGACAATGTGTGTTGAGCCTATTAGCCAGATAATGTGCGATAAAAGCTATAAAAACTGGGACAGCAACACTTGTAAATGGGTTCACTAACATCACACCTTCCGAAACAATCTCTTGAAACGCAGCTTGGATATATATGCAGAAACTGTGTTGCACTGGTTTTTTTTGGACATTAATTATACATTAAAATGTATAAAAACACAATCGCAGAACAAATGCATGCAAGGTACAGTTTGTAAGGTGATATATGGCTATTTCTTTCAAAGGCACATGTGGTGAAGGTGCATGCACATGTATTGGTACAGGTCAGTACATGTACATGTAAACTGTATTTGTGTTTGTAACTCTGAAGTACTTACTGTTATGCTCTTGTTCCTCCTCAACATTTCCCAGGACCATGGCCGGTACGCCAAAGGCTGAAGCCAACACCCACACACAGATATTCACCACCTTGGGACAAGATAACATGATGGTGGTGGTAAAACTAATTTTGTTCACTTGAGCTTAAACATTTTAGAGGTAGTATTATTTTATTTTTTTTACTTTGCTGAGCAATTGTTACACTCAGACATTCAAGTAAGCCAGGAGAGTTAGCCGCATACACAATACCAGTACCCTCTTAACTGGTAAACCTCAATGGAATGCTTCTTTTTTTGAGTTTGATTACACAAAATGTGCCACCAGGAGTAAGGATGGACCAATTTTAGCAATTTAGCATTGTACACCTATTACATTGTCAGACTCATGATGAACAAGAACAACCTGGCCTTCATTTTCCACAATTCACACCGGCCTCTGACTGTTGTAGCTATAATGTAGAGTAAGTAGAGATGAGGAGCAGACTACAGTAAGCTCACTTCTGTTTAACTCAACACCTCTAGATTTGTTTTCATTTTCAAGCTTGTGGTCAAAGCTTCAAAAAAAGTTCCAGGCTCTAAAACCAATTTTTGTAGTGGCCAAACCGTGGAATCAGAATGGCAGGGTCCACCACGTGATACCATTGGGCCCAAAAAATACTTTTTCCCATAGACTTACATCTACTTTCCAATATGAAACACTTAAATATCCTTTATTTAAATCATTGGGTCCTAAAAGTTGTGAAATGCACCGATAGCCAGAAATATTTCCCTGTACAAATTGCTGTTCATGTGAGCGAGCTGAGGCCGAGCATCTGGGAGGCGAGAAAAAAACTGTTAAAACCCTGGTAATCATCTGCTGTTATGTTTTAATGTTTTCAAGTCTTCATCAGCACTTGAAAAGGAACAATTCTTAAGATAGAAACTGCTGAAATAGAATACACTTTCTTTTTTCATATCCTCATATGCAGAGATATTCACACAGAATACAGTGCATGGCAATATATAGATGTATAAATAGACCACAAACTTGTGGGTCATGTAACTCCAGATTTAGTCTTTATTTACCATAATTACTGCAAAAAAAATCAATTGTTTGATGTGCAGTAATTGCACAAGACAATGCTATATAGAAAATCTGCTTACTAGTGATGTCTGATTGTAAAAACTGCTAATACACATGCAATATAAAAAAAAAACTGCCCTGTATCTGTTTATCTTTTTTTCAGTTTCCCATCGTGACAACAGCACACACACAGTCAGGTTAAAGGATTGGTAAGCTGCTGTGACTGAAATCTGACCAGACATCAGCAGTCATTGCAGGGACAATAAGGGTGAATATCGCACTTTGAAATGAAAACGGTTTTACCTTGGCCTTGTGAGGAGTCCTCATGTCCAGCGCTTTGACAGGGTGGCAGACTGCCACGTACCTATCCATACTCATCACTGTCAGGGTGAAGGTGCTGGTGAACATGTTGTAGTAGTCGATAGACACCACCGCCTTACACAGAGCGTTCCCGAATGGCCAGAAGCCCAGGAACACATCGGTTCCCTGGAAATATCCGGATATCAAAGAATGAACATATGAATACAGCTTGAAGCTAGAACAACCCCTCTGTAATATGACTTTGGACAGTTAGCAGTTTTCGATATACAGTCAAGGCCATAACTATTTGGACTGTGACAGAATTATTCTAATTTTGCCTCTTTACATGACTCCAATGGATTTGAAATTAAGCAGTCAGTATGTGGTTGAAGTGTAGACTTTCACCTTTAATTCAGTGGATATAACAAAAAGAAATCACAATAACCGTTTAGGAATTACAGCCATTTTTACACAGCCCCCCACATTTCCAGAGGCTCAAAAGGCTCAAAAGTAATTGGGTAAACTAACATAATTGTGAATATAATCATTATTTTTAATACTTTGAGGAAAATCCTTTTCAGTCAATGATTGCCTGAAGTCTGCCACCCATCACCAAACGCTGAGTTTCCTCGCTTGAGATGCTTTGCCAGACCTTTTACTGCAGCCTCCTTCAGCTGCTGCTTGCTCAATAGGGTTGCGATCAGGTGACTGACTTGGCCATTGAAGAATATTCCATTCCTTTGCCTTGAGAAGCTGTTTTCACAGTATATTTTGAGTCATTATCCATCTGCACTGTGAAGCGCCATCCAATCAGTTTTGTAGCATTTGGCTGAATCTGAGCAGATAGAATAGCCCCAAATACTCATCCTTCTGCTTCTATCAGCTGTGACATCATCAATGAACACGAGTGACCCAGTTTCATTGGCAGCCATACATGTCCATCCAAAGCACTGCCTCCTCCGTTAAACAGATGATGTGGTTTGCTTCAGATCATGAGCCGTTCCTTTCCTTCTCCACACTTTTCTCTTCCTATCATTCTGGTACAAGTTAATCTTGGTTTCATCTGTCCAAAGAATCTTTTTCCAAAACTGTTCAGGCTTTTTTAGATGTTTTCTGGCAAAGTCTAATCGGATCGTCCATTTCTGCACCGTTACCAGTGGTTTTCACCTTGTTGTAAACCTTCTGTATTTAGATTCATGAAGGCGTCTCTTGATTGTAGACTTTAACAATGGCACGCCTACCTCCTCCAGAGTGTTCTTGACTTAGGTAGAAGTTATGAAGGTTATACATTCTGCAACCATTTTTCTTCCGTCGTTTTCTGGGCCTTTTGGTGTTGGTGAGCTTGCCAGTGCATTTCTTCTCTTAAGAATATACCAAACTGTTTAATTGGCCAATCCTAATGTTTCTGCTATCTTAATGATAGGTTTGTTATTTTTTTCAGACTAATAATGGCCTCCTTCACTTGCATTGACACCTTTTTGGTCCGCATGCTGAGAGTTCCAAGGACCAGCTACCAAATGCAAATTAAACATTTTGAATCAACTCCAGACCTATTATCTGCATCATTTATCATGAAATAGTGACAGAACAGGCCACACCTGTCCATGAAGCCATTTGTCAGACAATTCTGTAATTACTTTCAAGCTTTTTTACACAGCCCCCCAATGTGGGGGGCTGTGTAAAAATGGCTGTCCTGTGTTTTTTTGTTTATATCAATTGAATCAAAGCTGAAAGTCTACACTTCAACCACAGACTGGTTAATTTCAAATGTACTAGACAATATACTGACCAGTGACACTGCTTGACAAGGTACAAAGCAATGTATCTCTCAAATGATGATGATGTTTTCATATAAATCATAGAACAATTTGTGTTTATGTTACTATGTAAAAATTATGGAGTACACTACGCTAACCTAATCTCACTGGAGGAAAAGTCTCATTCGGAAATCTTGCATGAGTGAGTGTGAGAATGTGCACCAAAGAGTTTTTTATTTTTGAGTACAGAAAGTGTAGCTTAGTATTATCTAAAATATATTCTATGTTATGGCTGAGGGCTGAACCCCCTCTTGAGATTTGAGAGAGAGACTTCTCCTTGAGCAAGGCACACAATAATAAACAGGATCAAGCGACTTAGACACAAAAATGTAAAAAATTGGTCCAGTTTGAAAATTACAGACATTGCCTTTAATGTCATTTTATGATAAGGCAAAAAGAATAGTTCAGCAAACAGTGTAAAAAGTTAAGGGCGATACTTTTAAATACTTAGCAGTAAGTCATACCTGGAAAGGTAAAGTAGCCAGAAACAAAGAGTCAGCCAGAGCCAGGTTAAAAATGTAGATGTTAGTGGCCGTTTTCATCTTTGTGTATCTGAGGAGAGAGAAAGCACAGCAACACAGAAGTTCAGTCAAATGAGGAAGCTTGAGCCAGGCAGCTCATTTCACTGTACGTCACACACACACACACACACACACACACACACACACACACACACACACACACACACACACACACACACACACACACACACACACACACACACACACACACACACACACACACACGTAACACCTTAATCAAGAGTCTGCAGCCAAGTCCAGCGTGCTTGACAGACAGAGACAGTCTGTGGGGTGGCAGGTGCTTAGTACATTAGATTACACAGTGTCTTTGTGAGGTGCTGCTGATAAAATTGCCACTTTTATGTGTGCAGGTTTTGAGACTAAACAGATGGTCTAGCATCAGACTACAAAAAAAAAGATCTGTGTGAAATAAACTTTGACCTAGCTCTTGTGAAGCGTTGAACACTGAACAGGGAAGTTGTCAACACATTTTAAAAAGACGATGAGTGCACCTGCTTGACATATTGGACTGTTTTGATAATGATGGAAAGTTATGATCGCCCTCTCTTGAGCCTTCTGTGGCTTGTATTTACTAGTTTTTCCCCGAGGTGAGGTGGTCTCATTCAGGTGTGGACTCAGCAGCAGCCTGATGTGAAACTATAGTTTGTGTTGCTACTTTCTGTGGTCTTCTTGTTTCCTCTGTCTTGTTTCTGATAGTTGTCTCGCTCCATAACTTTTTTTTTTCTTTTAATACACACACACACACACACACACACACACACACACACACACACACACACACACACACACACACACACACACACACACACAGATGAATACAAGTAATTACTTTCTGCCTTTAGACAATGTTGAATTATACAACTAATAGCCTGGTAAAAATTAGACTGTCTGAGGTGTTAGCATTGAAAAATATCAGAATTCAGTAACTGCAGCCAATTAACATCCTTATACAACTTTACGTGAATCTTAAATAATGTTAAAAAAATGGAAATTGTTCTATTAAAATTAATTCCACTGGAAATAATACTCATTTTATGAGTTTGTCTGTTACTGTAACTACAGATTTTTGCTTCTGCTGCCCTGGATAAAACTTTACAAAAACGCATTGCAGTCAATGTGTTTTTCTCCCCCTCCCCTCCCCCCTTCATTCATTCAGTTTGGCCTCAAGCTCTTTTGCACTTTCCCTTTTCTCCTCAAAACATCCCCTTCATTCTTTCATCCTTTCTCTCTGCCTCCTCTGCCACTTATTTTCCTCCTCATAACCCTCACTCCCCAACATTTCCAATTTTAGATAACATTCATTGTACACAACACCCCACTCTTTATTTAGGTCTTTCACTCATCTATTCCCTTGCATCTCAACATCTGTGTCTTTCAGTCTTTTATCCTTTGATCCTTCTCATTACCTTCCTCTAACTTGTAGTTCTCTCCATCTTTCCTCCTCTTCACTTGTAATCCATCTCCAAGTCCTCAGCTCTTTCTGATTCCTTCCATCCTTCCTGTATTTGTCTGTGTTGTATCTGCATGTTCCAGGATGCTGAATTTAAGATATCCTCAATACTTGTATGGTAATGGAAGCTTTAAATTAAATATCGTTGCTGTTGCATCTTCATATTTTCATAGATTAATGGTTTTGCTCACCCTGTAACTCTGTCTGTGGGTTTCACTAATGAAAAGTATTAAAAAGAGCTCGTCACTAAATCTCAAAACTCCATCTGATCCTCAAACCGTTGGCAAAACCTCATATCTCCACCACGCCTCCTTCTTGGTTAAAATGCCGCTTACAGTAGAGCTGAAAGTAAACATTGACAATGTGATTTTTTCAGACATTGTGTTCCCTTTTCTATGGACACTAGCTAGCTAACGTATTGCGATGCACTTACTGCGCCAGAAGCAGTTGTTTGATTAGTGAGAAACAAAACACGTTTCTTGACATTCGCTGGTGGAAAACCATGTAACTCCATTTGAGCTTTTTTTTTTGTAAAATATTACTTATATATTGAGACATGCAAGTATTTGTCCACATATTAAAAACAAAAAGTGTTCAATTATTTTTTTTAAACAGGCTTTTTTTAATTTCCTGAAAACGTACAATGTTTCCCCCCGACAGCAAGACTTAAAGAAAAAAGCAAAGGGACAAGGAATACTCAAGAACAGCTGCAAGTTGAACTCAAGTAATCAAAGTTGCGAAATAGTCAGCATAGGAAAGACAAAAGGAAATCAGTTGCTGAAGGGCTGTCGAATCAAAAAAAAAATTCATAATATTAATCCAGATAAATCTTAATATTTAATATTTATTCGGTCGTAGACATGCCTGTGGGTCAATCTTGCTGTGATCAGCTAAAAGTAATGCAATGGACCATACACGAAATGTTCATTGCTTCAGTTCACGCTGAAATCAACTTGCACAGAAAATATTGTATTAGAGTCTCTAAACTGAGTCTGTCTCTTCATGTCTTTATCACTTCTTCTGTTTGGTTCCTCCCTTCTGTATTTCTCCCTTTGTCTCCTTTTTATGCATCTTCCCATCCTGTCTTCCAGTCCTCTTCATCTGTTCTCTCTTTTTCTCTCTCCTTTATCCCGTCTGTATCTCACCTCATCGCCTCTAATCCTGCTGCTCTCTCTCTGCCTTTTCGTCCTCCCCCTTTACGTTCCGTCTTGTTTACCTTCCTCCCCTACTTCTCTCTGCGTACTGAATACTTGTTGGCATGCGAGTCTTCAGAGAGAATATTTCATGGCTATTCAGCTTTCCTCCCCTCCTCACATCAAGGACCAAATCAATCCAGCCAAACCCTCCATATCTGTCTGTTTCTCTCCTCCAGAACATATTTTATTCTTTCTTCATAAGTTTCTCAAGGTTTCACTTCTCTTCTGGCCTTCTGTCTCTCTGGGTCAAGAACTATTTCTCTTTTTTTTTTAATCTAAACATTAGCTGACTCCTGATCTTCAGCCCTGTTCCAGAATCTCATTTTCTCTTTGTCCCTTCCTTTCTTTCTCTCTCTGTCATTCAGTGAAAGTATAATTGCATTTCAGTGATGAATTAAAAAAGCTCCTGGCAACAGAGGCAGCAACAGAGAAGAGAAAGAGTTAAATAAAGAGAACAAGACTATAGAGGAGAAAGGTCAGAGAGGCGAGCCCCTGAGCAAAGAGAAGCTACAGTTTGCAACATACGTGGGTAGATTAACACATTATTATAACAGTGAACAACAGTAAATACAAGAAACTGAACCATTCAGTAACAACAAGACTTCTGGCAGTAGATGACCACACAAATCCCACAAAAATGACTTGTTATGTTCACGCGTGTTTAGCAGATTCAATGTTTATATGCAGTGCAGTTCGTTCCAAAAATGGAGGGAAACCATGTTGTTTGGGTGAGATTCTGTGTGAAGGAGCGTATCGGGCTCTTTAGTCTACAGAGGGAATTGCTGTAGAGGTGAGACATACACTATGTTACGCCATGATTTTATCTGCCGCCTATCAGCATCTACTGACCCCGACTGGAACAGACTCAGCCCAACTTGTTCCTATCAGCTGTCACGCCCCAAAAAATTTTCATAAGCAAACACCATTGTACGAGGAAGACCGTGAGATGAGGTTCAAAAACCCGTTCACAACTAATGCCGGAGTGGTACCTAAAGCGTCAAAGTTTGAAACGCAGGGTCACTGAACAAGCCTCTGTATGTGACGAGTTGGGAGAGAGAATGTGTTGTGTTGTAATGTCACACCATAGGACACGTCGACGTTTTTGCATTTGGTCAATGCAAGAGACATAGGACAAGGAGTGACACGCAGAGCAAGTGATGGAGTATATTGGGCAACTGTTATTGAAAGTTACATGATATGATTAAGTACCAGGCTTTGGAATGTTGTGATTACCTCTCAGATAAATGGTGTTGTTTGGCCGGACGTGAAGTGGCCGATTCTTGATTGTAAGGATCAAGAATTGCTTGATGTCTCCCAATAAATCATGATGTATAGCCTTTTTTGCTTTAAATATCACCCTAATAATACTGTCAATAAAACATTTAAAATAACTCTTGAGCTTTTAATCCATCTCGGTGTGCTTGAATAAATCAGCATGTAAAGCACAAGTTTGCCAGACGATCGGAGCAGTATCTTGGCAATAGCCTCATAAAAGCTAAATAACAACAACACAAGTCTACTGTTTCAAAATTAAAGAATACATTAATCAGAGCACTTGCATAAATGCAGCACTCTCAGAGCGATAAATGTATGTTGAATTTCTTTAAAATCAGCAGAGGCATTGAAACAGCTGTTTGTGACACTAGAAACAGCTGTTTGTGGTTCATGTATCTCTCTCTCTCTCTCTCTCTCTCTCTTTCTCTCTCTCTCTCGGTGACTCCCTTCACTTCCTCGTATTTTCCCTTTTGTCTGTGGATTGCTTTAATCGGGGTAAATGGAAAGTTCTAACACAAAAAGAAAGTAGGCTGAAAACGTGTCTGTCTTCCTGTCTGCCTATATATTGACGCTCCATTTGTGCTGGATAGCGCCACACACACACACACACACACACACACACACACACACACACACACACACACACACACACACACACACCGCTGTCCGTTATTCTGAAACAACAGCTAAGCAATAGTCATATCGTATCTCAGCCAATCTTTAAGTTGTTTTTACTATTTTTGTATATAAAGCTTCAACAGAGAGGGATCAATGAGCAAAAAAAGAAACACGATTCGACAATCAGTAAACAATAGGGAAGACCTGACCAATCAGATAAGACTTGACCAATCAGATAAGACTCGACATTCATCAAAAAATGAATGCAAAAGTACCACAAATTACACCAGAAAAAGTTTTGCATCTTAAATTGGCTCTTTTGCCTGCAACAGACATACTGACTCGCAATCCAGTTGATGTAATTCTAGACAGAGAGCTCTTCTGCCAGTTTATGGCGAGACGCACACATTCCAACATATGTCTGATCGTCAGCATGTTAAAAGGCCGCTTCATAATGGACCTGTTGAACAGAGACAGGTCCAAAATCGGCCTCAACCTGTTTCCTGTGGGAAATCGCTTCCACCAGAAACTCCCTTCTGATTTTCATCTGGCCTGGCAGGGTCATGAAAAAAGCGCAACTGATCAGGAGCAGCAGAAAGCCGGTAGCCTGGCTTGGACAGCGTCGAGGCAACTTTCTCAGCTGGGTTGAAGGTCTGACCGGAGGAGTCTGTACACAGACCACTAGACCGTTTCATCTTCTTTAATTCTTCACTTGTTGAATCCTTGACGCTGCAGAAAAAATGGGAGCAGAACTATAGTTGCACGGCTGTAAAATATGTGGACACAAGGGGGGTCCAAGGACACACAAAAAATCTTCACAACTGCGCATGCACACAGGGATAAACCCAATAGCGACAGCTCTTAGAAGGCGATGTCTTTGTAATTTAGAATGAACAAGTTCACTCACTTATACTGAGACCTAACACCTAACAGCGCATTACATATTACTAATACGCTGTCACAAATACACAGACACATGCCATCACATGCAATGTAAATATTAATGACCAATTTTAAGGCAATACCAGTGAGATTAGTTTCTGATTTTTATTTCATTTAACAAACAATGCTGCTGCATGTGACTCTTCACATTCAAATCCTTGTTGTTTTGGCTCGTTTCCTGCGTTTTAATGACATTTCTTTGTTCGCACAATAACAAAGGATCTCAAGAGTCACATTATCAGGCAAATCGAGTTCATCACTGAAGCCGCCTGAGACAGATAACTCAGTCAAACAAACTGAACCAGTTCACTAATTCTGTTTCCACCATGACTGATTTAAATCTTATTATTCTGTTGCTCTCATGTACAGTAAAACACACTTATGCCTCTTTACTTATAAAACAGCAACAAAGATATGAATAAAAATAAACCTGAAAAATCACCTGGGTCCTTGCTATATTCTTCCTTTCTATCTCTCGAGCAATAAAACTGAGGAGCTAGCTTTCAGCTCACTATATTAAAAATGTTGTTTTATGTCAAATTAATTATCCCAAATTATTATATTCCTCCCTCTTGTTTGCAGCTGTTTTTTGACTGACAGTCTCAGTTATCTTTCTTCTGTCCCCCTTTGATCCCATCTTTGCTTTTTCTTCTCCATCTTTCAACTTTATTCGCACGCAACAATGATTTTGTAATTAATATATGCAATGTATGTA
This sequence comes from Cebidichthys violaceus, assembly GCF_023349555.1. NCBI lineage: Eukaryota > Metazoa > Chordata > Actinopteri > Perciformes > Stichaeidae > Cebidichthys > Cebidichthys violaceus. The sequence continues at coordinate 3,335,991 of NW_027176816.1, forward strand.
ATGGATTATGCCTGTGAACCTTTCAGGAAACACATTTGTAGCAAATAATGAGTTTTGCTGAATTTCGTGGTGCATAATGTATAATTGAGAGCTATAAGCTCAACATTGCAAATTAATCTAACAGTGATTCCATTTTTGATCTCAGGAAGGAGATTAACATTGAACATCTATGAGAAGCTGAGTGAAAAAACTATTTATGGTTTATACTGGCATTGCTTGGGATGGTAAATGGTAAATGGACTGTACTTGTATAGCGCTTTTCTAGTCTTTCCGACCACTCAAAGCGCTTTCACACTACTTCTCATCATTCACCCATTGATGGCACATGCCTATCAAACTATCCACATTCATACACCGTATAGCACAGCTACGGGAGCAGTTTTGGGGTTAAGTGTCTTGCTCAAGGACACATCGACATGCGACTAGCGGAACAAACATTAACACATCACAATCAAGCTGCTTTGTGAGTGTGTTGGTGGATCTTCTCAGTAGCCTTGCCTGGTCATTTTCTTCTGGTCCACTGCAGTCTGCAAAAGCCCGTACCAGGTCCAGTAAATTATTTGCATGATCCAACAGGTCAGAAAGTGCAGCCTCAATGTTGTAAGAGGTTTGCCCCATTGCATTGAAGAGTTCACTGGCCCTCTGGAACTGTGCATAAACCTTCTTCTGCAGCTCTGCTACTTGGGATATGGCATCATATACACTGTCAGCATAATGTAGTGTGTTCAGCAGTCATGCAGGTCCTGGACTTTTCTTCAAGGAAGTAGTCCCTTAGGACTTTGGTCAAAGTGCACAGTCGGAAAGGAATGTGATCGCTGTTTATTCCCATGGAACGGATGCACTTTAGTTGTACACAACTTGAATTCCAGATCAGTCATTGACTTGGTGATATCTGTAAAGCAAAAGCACTACTGGATTTAAAGAGTAACTGCGTACTGGGTCCCTGCTCCCCACAGCTGAGAGACTACAGCAGAAGAGAGGATGGACGCTCCAAGGCTGAGGCGCTATAGGTTTGAATTTGAGTTGCTGCAGCCGCTATGGTCTGTATCCGAAGCTGGCGCCCGTTCTCCCCTAGCAAAGTAGTCTCCCAGTGGCGGGAAGTGAGGCAGAGGAAACACGGGTAGTAATTCTTGTCTCATTTGCAGTCTGATACAGCCTGCCTGAACAGTAAATCCACAAAATTCAGTGCCCCATGCCGTGATGTTATTTTCAAAGCTACCGTAGCTGCTTGTCGATGCTGCCTTGAAGTGTTCATCATACGGACGTGGCCGTGGTTTCATCTCTCAAATATTTTTTTTTTACTGGACAAAGGCATAGACCTTGAGTTTCCCTATAAAAGTTCCCTGTAGAGTTTCCTTTTTAACAAACAAATGTCATGTTTCAGTTCAGCGTTACTGGTTGTATCCTTGGCATCTAACAAACCTCTCCAGTGCATTTCTTTCATCATAAAACATTTGCAAAGCCGATTATTAAAGTATTTTAAATTGTTTATATCCATGTTTACTAGCTTGCAGAAGACCAACTACTAAGATCCTATTTACCAAGAGCAGAGTCTAACAGTCTGTCCGAGGTAACTGTTATTACTACTGTAAAATATTCTATTGAATTTCCTTTCAGCAAAATGCTTAAATGAATTTGCCTCTGGTAGAAATTTACGAAGTTTATATTTCTAGTTTGTTTATTGTGAAAGTTAAGAATGGATGGAGTGGATCTGGTATGCGCTGCCTTTGTCAAGGTTGAAAGCAGTAATAAATAAAGTTTATTGTCTTGATCCGCACTCGGTATTGTTGTTTTGCTCATAATCCTTGGTTACACTATATAGTGTATATTTTCAATACTTTCTTTCCGCACAATGTAGTTGGCTAATGACTTTATTTTCGCTAAGAATACGTTGCGTTGTTCACAGCGCAACAGTGACATAATATTGATGTGCAAATGATTTTTTAAATGGATGTTGGTGAAATACAGTGCCCTCCAGAATCATTGGCACCCTTAGTAGATATGAGCAAAACAGGCTGTGAAAAAATATCTTTGCTGTTTATCCTCTTGGTCTTTCACTCAAAATATTCACAAAAATCTTACCTTTTCATTGAAGTAAAATTATTGAAAGAAAAAAAAAATGTTGACATTAAATAAATATTTTTCTCCAAAACATGTGTGCCACAATTATTGGCACCCCTAGAAAATATCATGATTAAAATCTAACTGAAGTATAATTCCAGTCATATTTTACATTTATAAGTTCACCTGTTTGATTAGGAACTCTTAAGTGGTCAACCATGACTTCCTGTTTCACTGCTTTATAAATATGAGGTGACCTAGGCCAAATTCCCTTAGTCATTCATCACAATTGGAAAGAGCCGAGAACACAGTGACGATGTGTGACGAAAAGTTGTTGAGCTGCTCAAATCAGAAAATGGATATAAGAAAATCTCTAAACAGTTGAACATACTTTCTTTCCACTATCAGGGCAATAATTAAGACGTTTAAAGCGACAGGAGATGTTAAGAATCAGCCTGGAAGAGGACGTATGTGTACATTGACCCCACGCACCATGAAGAGGATGGTTCGACTGGCAAAAGAATCTCCAAGGATCACAGCTGGAGAATTGCAGAGGTTAGTTGAGTCTTGGGGTCAGAAAGTCTCCAAAACTACCATCAGATGCCACCTACATCACCACAAGTTGTTTGGGAGAGTTGCCAGAAAAAAGCCTCTGCTGTCAATCAACAACAAACTAAAGCGCCTACAGTTTGCCAAACGTTACTGGGACTTTCAATGGGACCGGGTTATACGGTCAGATGAGACCAAAATAGAGCTTTTTGGCAACAAACATCAAAGGTGGGTTTGGTGTAGACAGAAAGATAGCCATACAGAGAAGCACCTCATATCCACTGTGAAGTATGGTGGCGGATCATTGATGTTGTGGGGCTGTTTTTCTTCCAGAGGCCCTGGACATCTTGATAGGATACATGGTATCATGGACTCCATCAAACATCAGCAGATACTAAATGAAAACCTAACAGCCTCTGCCAGGAAGCTTGAAATGGGCCGTGGTTGGACCTTCCAGCAGGACAATGATCCAAAGCACACCTCAAAACCTACACAACAATGGTTCACCGACCACAGAATAAAGGTTTTGCCATGGCCATCACAGTCCCCCGACCTAAAGCCCAGAGAAGATCTGTGGGATGAGCTGAGGAGGAGAGTCCACAAGCATCGACCTCTGAATCTGAAGGATCTGGAGTGATTCTGCATGGAGGAATGTCTCAGATCCAGAGCCATGTGGTCACCAACCTCATCACGCAATATAGGAGAAGACTCACAGCTGTTATCTTGGTAAAGGGAGGCTGCCCCAAATATTGAATGAAGGGGTGCCAATAATTGTGGCACATATATTTTTGAGAAAAATATGTGTTTCATGATAAAAATGTAATGTTTCTTTCAATTATGTTACTTCAGTTAAAGGTCAGATTTTTGTGAATATTTTGAATGAAATATGATGAGAATAAACAATAAAGACATTTTTTTGCATCTCGTTTTGCTGATTTTTACTAAAGGGTGCCAATAATTCTGGAGGGCACTGTAAACTACTGTATGCATGTATGATGGTGAAAAAGATTCCCTTTTATGATAAATGTTGGTACTTCAGGTTAGATCTTCACTTATCTATTTCTATAGATGGTTTACAATGAGGTTCAGTCAAGGTTTTTACACTGTGATGTTGATGGATTGTTAACATAATGACTTTTTGATCCAAGTAACTAGAAGGCCTTGTTTTGTCAAGGTGTTTCATCCACCATCTGACCTCATTGTAGTGTTTGGATAGGTAATCCATGGTAACTAATGTATAAAGGGCACATAGCAGTCGTGCAAATCATTCTTTGCAGATGATGTACTTTTGACTATAAAGTTGGGTTCCCACGCGAGGCTCATTTTCTGTCTTCACTTTCCTTGCGCACAATCCCATCCTTGCTTTCTTCATCTCTTTCCATGTGGATCTCCCACAGATGTTTATTTCTCTCCATTTCTCACTCTGCTTCTTCTCTCCATTTACAGAGGGAGGGAGGTAGAGGATAAAGTGAGTGAATCAGATGACTCTTTCATCTGCCATGCTGTTCCGTTTCAAATATTAATAATCACTTTGAATTATTCACACGCTGCCGGTCTGCACTGTGTCGACTTCAATGAGCTGTCACACACTGGTAGAAATGTGTGTGTCGGCGCGTGCGCCTATATTCTTGACTTGCTATGTAATAGGCGCCTGTGTGTATTGTGTGAGCCTTATTCTACTTAATAGATCGCTTTATAGGACAAAACATGTGGATTACAGTGTCAACGTACTACAGTACAAAGTACACAATTAAGTAATCATCCATGATATTTGAAAGGAAATAAGTGCTGTATGAATTTTTCTTTCTCAACGGCAAAAATGTTGATCATGAATTATTCTGTATTTCCTGTTCTAATCACTTGTGGTCCAGAGACATATGTTACATTTAAGTTTGACTCCAATAAATTAGGTAAATATCTTGACTTGATTTATACCCAGAGGGCAACACTTCTTCCTCCTTATTTAAGATTCAGTTGGGGTTGGAATAGTGACTTTTGCTTATTACTTCCACTTGATGGTCGGAGTGAATGATAATAGATATTTTTGGTCTTGTCGGGGTTAAGGTGTAAAGATTGATACTACTGCAGGGCACAAAGGAGGTCTTTACTATGTTAGGCTGCAAATAAATAGTTTATTTCTCTTTCTTTCTATTCCCTCTCAAATCCATAAGAAAAGAAGTCTCAACCATGGGACCTCATCAGGTTTGAAGCCTGAAGCTTGAAGCTGCTCCTCAGACAATGAATGGGAGACTGATTTTGTGGATCCACATAATGTTTTTGTTTTGTTTCTTATACCTAAATTTGCTTTACTCTATTGTAGTGTTCTCATTTCTGAAAAAAAAATGTACTCATATACAGGGCATTCTCCTGCTCTAAAAACATCTCCCCGACTTATTTCCCAATTTATTGAAGTGATGACAAGACTTTAGTAGAGAATTGTATTGTAGACTATTTTGAGGTCTTGACAAAAAGACCTTAAAATATCAGATATCAGACGTGTTTTTCACTTGCACGCAAAACAGATACACTCTTATTTGAATCTATGCAGATGTCTGTAGTGGCTGTCTCAGCTCCGCCTGACAGACGTAAACACGACTTAAACATTTATTCATGCTTCAAGTCTATATGTTCAACAATAGGCTATGTGTGTCAACGTGACGTCGATGTCCGGATAAAAAGCACGGAGTAACTGCATCTCTGGCCGCAGAGCAGCAGCTGGGCTGCAGCGATGGAATCAGCTGTGTGTGTATTTCTGTTAGCTGTTAGCCAAACACAGTTTTCCCCCCACTGTGACTCTGTCTGCAGAGCAGCAACTGGGTGTCGGTGATGCGCGGAGGTGCTGAGGCAGTCAGTCACTCACGGACGCACACACACATGCAAGTATCACATGATTCTCCTGGTGGAGATAACAATCACGCATCTTTGTAATTTTTACTTATTTTGGTCGTAAAGTGCTTTTTGCTGGGAGACTAAGTGTATACTTATCAGAAGCCATTTAGGATAATGACGTTTGCAAGGACTCTGGCCTGTTTGGAAAATTGAAGGATGAAAGCTTCGGAGTCATTGTGTGAATGTGATGAAGTTAATGTGAGGTCATATTGATTTTTAGACATGCAACAATCTCTGACGAAAAATATGGACTTGGTGTGCAAAGGCTAAACCATAGGAATGATGAATAGATTTTGAAAATGAGGGCAGTAACCCTTCCCGACTATTTAAAATCTTGCATCTCAAACGATAAATTTGTACACAGACACATGTAAAAACAAAAAAATATAGTTTAAAGGGGAGTTACACTCCTATTTCTTGGCAACCTGATGGTGTCAATGACTTCACATCACTGTTCACTACAAAACGTATTACATGTTTGTTTATGTGGGAATTAAACAACACGTTAATCACTCAACATTTCGCTTTGGAGAGAGAGAAACTATATTTTAAATTAAATATATTTTACATTAAGTGCACATGAGCTACAGACAGGTCATATTTAACCACAATGTGCCACATACATATTCCAAACAATAATAACTTTAGCTAAATTCAAGAGCAGCAGGAAAAGAGCGTGGCCCTCTTTGCATCACAGAAACAGGACTCCTGTGTGCACAACGATATTCTCTTGAATGGCCTCCCAGGGACAACTAGCTAAGCTTGAGAAGTTTGCTACCTCGGAATTTCTTCAAAATGGAGGTGGCCCTCTTGTTTTCCCATCAAGGCTCATCGGGCAGAAGAAAAAATCCAAAGAAAAAGTCACTGCTTATCACTGACAGAAACATCTATAGGATGTTGTTCATCCTTTGTGCTGTGTTTCTTTGACGAAGACCAAATTCCTTTCCTCAGGTTTCTTTGTCTTCACTTGCTGCACAAATGTTTCCAAAGTCAATGAAGATCACAATGAGTCACTCTAAATGAAAATGTGTTTCTCAAATATGCCTTTAAGAGCTTCATTCAGTGTCTTTCAGGCTTTTCATTGCATGTGAATGTCTCTTCACGGCAGGAATAACACTTACAGCTGTAACTTACAGCACAAAGGCTGGCCATGTGCAGCAGGCCTGACCTTACACACAGAGGGATACAAAGATGATGTTAATGTAATCAAAGTGAAAGGAGAGTTTGCCCACACTCCTCTTTTCATCTTCATATACAGAGTAGCTTTTATTATGACAGGAACACAGCTTTAAATGTTTGAAATATTGTATTTGAACTCTCGGGCAGTTCATTAAGTTAAGTTTGTGTGGATGATTCATACTTAGGTATCACATTTATAAAAAAGTAGTACTGCAAGTAGACCTTGGTAGGTTTCACTGTCTGGGCTGTTAGCAGAGTTACCTGCGAGCCGTTGTGAGCCATTGAGAGGCAATCAAAATGCTCCCAATCTTGGGTTTAACATCTCCAAGGGCAGTTCAAGAAGCGCCAGGTAACACAGTCTCCCAAAACCATAATTAGAGAGCAGAATCTTTTGCCAAATTTGCTGAATTAACAGCTCTTTGACTATGAGTTCTTTTCTTTATGGTCTGTCTCTTTCGTCTCATCCACTCCCTCCCTCTGTGCCTTAATGGCACAGATTCCTGAAGACCTTTTATCTTTATCCTTCTGCAGTATAAGCCACGTGTGTCTTCAGAGGGAAGAGCTCCTGGAGGAAAGTCTTTCTCGATGACACACAATCAAATTCCCGGCCGCCAGCTGCTGCAGAGGTGCCTGGACCGTGTTATTATCACAGCTCTCCTCTGGTGACATCATCAGCTCTATTCTTCAAGGTCTATAAAAGTCTCTAAAAGCAATTCAACGAATGTATGATTATCTCTGCCTTGCCGAAAGGGGATTCAAGTGCGCAGCAAGGAGGATTATGGAAACATGTATGCTGATGTTGAACAGCAGAGTCAGGTGTTGGCATCTATAGTGAGGATTACAATGATTACAGTTTAAACATTTAAGGAATTGAGTCGTGAATGCTTACAGAACTGTCTTTTGCTTTTTGGCAGCCAAGAGAAGCATGTCGTATAAAGCATAATAAATATCAAATTATTACATTTAATTTTGCCGTGTACATCCCCGTTGTCATATAGAAACACTCCGCTCACACAGTGGTGCCGTTGGTGTGGCATGGTCACAGCAAATGTAACAGCAGCCGCAATATCTTGAGTGATAGCATATTTATGTGAGACATTCATTCAGTATATAACCAAAGTTATATCATAACTTCCAAAGTCTCCAAGTAGGGGGTTCTCAGGGTTGACAAAATTATCAGAGCCACAGAAGACATTATGCAACTGTTGAACAGTACTCATGACTAGTAAATTGATCTTGGTGGTTTACATTGCTGGAGTGCCCCTACACTGTGGTGATGGAAGTTGAGGTTTTTCCGGGTTGCCCAAAGCAAGAAATCTCAACAGCTTGTAGAAGGATTACCATAACATTTGGTCTGGATACGTTAGATTCCAAGAGGACGATTACTGGTGGTTCAAATAAGGGATATTTAGGGAGAGAAGAAGCACACTTTCCCAGGATTCTCTGGGAAATGTACTTCTTTCTAAAGTACAATTTCAGCTATAGTGAAAACGCATCATGCATGTTTAAAGCAACACTAAATGCCACAATGAGAAATATGCATACACCTATGACTTTCCAACCTGACTGCTTTAATATATTATTTGGTGCTATTAATAATTCCTAAGGCAAAAGAACACCATGTTAGTCAACATTAGAATTAGCTGTGGTGTGCTATATTGGAGTGCCAGTGGACCAGGTGTTCAACCATGTGACTCTTTTTCTGTGAGAGACTCTGGTGGAAGGGATGGAGGTGGCCTGAGCTGACGAATAATGCACAAACTCTACGGAGGAAACAGAACTACATTTTTTGCATTTCAAATAATCAATGCAGTTATACAGCTTCTAATAACTGAATATGTGCATCTCTAATGTTGTACCTTGTGCAATTTCATGTTAAAAAAAAATTTGATTGAGTGATATCAAAGTTTTCATGAGCTTGAACTTCACTATAGCTCCAATAATTGTGAAATGTCCACTGATCTGTCTGCTGAGAACAGCCTCATGGAAGTGATACATCACTATTTGTTCTTTTCTAGGTGATACTTTTAAGCTGAGACAGATTCTATATCCTGTTCAGAGGCTGCTATGTTCAGAGGAGTCCTATGGTAACCTGAACCTTTCTGACTCTATTGCGAGTCAAGCAAGTGGAGATTTTTGGCCAAAGTCCATCACAATACACAAAAGAATACCCTTCCAATTACAGATCAGGCTGTAATGCAGTCATCACCATGAGCAACAATCAACAGATGCACAAGAGTATCTTGTTTAATTCATAGTATCACAAGTATATAATTGTAAAGATGCTGATAAACGACAAAAGTCATAGATGAATGCCAACAAATATCCCTTAGACTTTGCAGTTTCCAAATAAGATCTGAATTCTAAGGCGAGGACAGAAAGATTTATTTTTCATCTTCAAACAAGAGCACAAGAGAGCAAGTGGAGGGAGTTGATATTGAACAGGAGAATGTCAGAGAGATGAGGCTTCAGGCTTTCCAAGCTTTTCATTCCTGAAATAATACTTACAAGTACTGATCCAGGTGGGGCATGCAGTGCCTATAAAGCACTTTGGAAATCCAAACAAAGACCTGGTGTGTCAAAAGAGCTTGAAAACGGTTACTCTCTCTTATTTACTACAGTGCTGCATGTCTTGACTCAGTACAGGTCGTTTCACATCCTCACTGAACACTGATGCAAGAGCACGTCAAGAAAAGCCTTCAGAATACCAATCATGTCCTGCCACCCACCTTAACAAGAGTTACATGTTGATTTAAAATTGTACAGTTGCATCCAAAAAGTTCAGGATTCTAGCGTGGTGTTTTGTGAATCTTTACATTTGATTCAAGCCAGGCTGTCTATACCTAAAATGACAATAATAATATTAACCTGGTATCAGTGGCAGCTGGTGTATTATACACAGTTTTTTTAATACAAATTTGAAATGCTGAATAAAGATGTGTTAAATTGATTAACATAAAAATACTACGTACATTATTCTCAGCCCACTGTAAAAAAAAATAAAAATGTGAGGCGGTGTTGACAACATTTTTTTTTTTACCAATTATAGTCAGAACGGATGCTTTCATTCTTCTGTATTGTCTTAAGCGCTAATGCTAATCTAATTTTAATGACCAATAACGTGAAGCTGTTCAGTGAGGGTCAACTCCCACAGTTCTCTCATTCTTCCCACTCACTGCAGTACCACAAGTCACACTGAAAACACACACAAGCTATTTACTCAGATGCAGAATCAAAAGCCCACTTCATTAAGACAGTCAGAATTCAATCCGGAGAAAAGGAGACTTGAGAAGCACTGATGAGCACACGAGTGGACACAACAAACACACAAGCTTCAACACAACCCATCGGATGCACACACATTAACACCACGACACCAGGGAATTCATCTTCAGAGATGATCACAGATTGAATTTATTACTTTGACACTTCTATACTTGTACAAATAACAAGGTTGATTTTGTTTTTTTTTCGCTTGTGTTTCCACCTCAACCAAGCGTAAAAAACAGTTTTTGCAATATTTTGAGTTTTTTGATAAAAATATCGGCTCAACACTTTCCGCACAATGCGCCTTAATTTGCGGTGCGAACAAATTACGTTGCTTTTTCCGACGTGTAATATTCTCGTTCTGTGTGACAGAATTCATGACACAAACAACAGTTTGGAAAAATATATATTGACGTGCAAATGAATCATGTACATAGGCCTCAACGTTCCTGCAATTCTGATGATAATCTCGACGAAACCAAATACTTATTTCATGATTGTTGTTAGACCGACTAAACTGTACTGTAACATCCCGTTAGTCTCCTACATATACTCCCCTGCTTTCCCTGTTCCGGTGCCATATTGTCTTTGTTCTACCCCGTGTGTGTTCATCGCCTTCCAGCATTATTCTCTCGTGTTTGTTTCTATGGTTTGTGACTTTGCCTTGTTCTCGTTTTTGGGGATTTTTGCCTGCTCCCTGTCGGATTTGTTTGCCTTTACGGACTGACTTCCTGTGTATTACTGCTTGGTGCCTACTACTTTGAAATACTTGAATGGATGTTGTGTTTGTGACAAACGTTCAAACACATTCCAACTGTTAAACCTGAGAGAAGGCAACCGTGTTCTCTTAACAAAGATTGAATTATTTTTTGGGATTTTGTGTGTCAGCACCATGCAGAGGAACAACAAAAGAACACATGACAAAGTCCCCACAACACGGGTCAAACAGGTCAACACACACACACACACACACACACACACACACACACACACACACACACACACACACACACACACACACTTAAAACCACTTCTCGTCTGACTGCAGTGTCCCTAGCACTCTGGAATCATCCCTCCTACGTAACAAATATCTCAAAAGATATAAGAAGCAAAAATGATGTCTACTGCACTGATTATATGCCTCCTTGTTCACTTTGTTTGATTGTTTTAAATGTCATAGCGATGTATTTCTCATCCTGAACCTCAACGAACAGGTTTGCCTTCTTGTATTAATGTCAATGGTGGTGTATTTTTTTCTTCAATATCGAACCAGTGTCCCTAAAACGCTAATTCGGCAGTGATGTCTTGATGTGATTTTATATAAAATGTTTTTTAAAAAAAGCAAATGTTTGTGTATGTCTTGTGCACTGTTGGTTTGGAGGCTTTCTACGTCTGCTCTTCCCATACGACAATCCCTCTTGAGGGCACATTTGCTGTCAGTTATCCAAAGATGCTCTGCTTAAGAGGGTTTTTTTTCCTACTAAAATTATTTTTTTTTGTAGGTATACAATAAAAGTGTTTTCTCATTGAGTTTAAGGATGATAAAAAAGCCGCATACAATCACATTTTAAAAGCTCACAGTGATAGATCTAGGATTTATTTATCGCTCTCCCAGAGTTTGGCCTACAGTCAAATGTACCTGTATGTACCTGATACATTAATGTACAAAAACAAATGCCACATCAAAAACAAAACAGAATATGCAGGTGTTTAAATGCAAACTTTTTATCCATATCACAGATACATGTCTTTATGTTCCACTTTTCGTATTTGTGTATAGATTGGTGCTGGGGCTGGAAATGACCCCAAAGTTTCTTTGTATGTGCTTTTTCAGCCTGACAACTCATTTGATTGTACAAAAAAAAAAGCCTTTTGTGTACAAACAAATCCAAAATCTTTTTTTTGGTCCAATAGTCTACGGTATAATGTCAGGTTGGACAGTACTGACTTCTTTTGTATTTCTTTCTTTAATACACAGACATCAAATATCAACATGCCAACTGGTAACTGTTAATAATAAAGTGACATTTTTCTCAGAGTAAATTCAATAAAAAGCTGCTGAAAGTAATTTCTCCTGATGCTGTTAGCTAAGGCTGTGAGAGAAAATGTGAGAACAGGGAGAGAGAAGACTCCTCATTTTCTCTACCGCAGGACAATAAGCAAAACATTTTAAAAATACTGAGAAATGTCTTTTTCATTCCTGAGGTTTGATACAATCTCACTTCATGATTACAATCAGGTTCACAGGATATTGAACACTCACTGCTGTGCACGTGCACTTTCACAAATAGCACATACACATACAAAAATATATCAAACTAAAATGAATATGCCAACTATACTAGAAGATGCTCTCGATGAAATTGACCGAAATGTGACAGATCTTGTTTGTTTGGTCTGGTTTAACTGGAACTCTTCCTGGATTTCGGCCTTGGAAAAACAACACAAACTGCAAATTTCTGATGACATTCTCAAACGGATCCATTTGGCTGCAGCTCCACAGAGGCTCTGAGCTGAGCAGACAGTCATTAAAAGCAGTTTACACTCCGATTATTCTACCGACTTCTGTCTTAGCTCTAGTAATTCCCTGCCACCAACATTTGGAGTCCTTAAAAGACAAACTCAAGCTGCTTAAAACCTTGATTCGTGGTGCCTTTTATTTCGAGAACATCACTTTTAACCTTTTGTTCTGAAGTGAACATCGCTGGAGAGGGAGCCATAGCTACACAAAGCAACATTTTTGATCTTATCTATTTAAATCACCAAGAACGGCTGTGAGGAGAGGAGCTTGCTCTCATCCTCACAGACTGAGATGTGGAAGATTGGTCCTGCTGGCTACACTATTTTGATGTCGGGTCAGGACACCGATGAGACATTTTCCCTCCAAGCAGAAGGTGAAAATCGAAGGACAACCGGACTGGACTTGCCAGTGTTAGATCTTTTCCCACTCTTCTTTTTTTGATGTAAAAGATCACAGACTGGCAGATTGAAATCACACTGACATCGCTTTACAGTCGTCCTAGATTTGAAAGACCTATCACTACAATTTGGCATCATCACAGTGACCGTCTGCTGTTTTAAGTGGGCTTGATGTGTTTGGGGTTGTGGGCTGTGGGGCTTAATCACGTAGCAAATCAGAAACATGGACTCCAGTTAAAGTCTGGAAATAGGCTACATGAAAGTCAAGTAATAAGCAGCTAGTTATCTATATGAATAAATATTGTTTATTTATATAGCATAACTAAAATATGCTTATTATATTCATATTTAGTAAGATATTACGTACCTGGTATACTGGACTGAAAAAGGACACTCACCTTTTTAGCTCTGGTTTGGTCTCCACCAAATACTGACAGAAAGGTTTAAACCTTCACCTCTGATGACCAAGCTGATGAAAACAAATGTGTTTTATAAAGCTATGTCTTATTTTCAGGCTACTTTTTTTGCCTTGCTTTCTTTATGTTACTGACTATGAAAAGTAATGTGACATTTTTTTACTTGAGCTTTGTTTGACCTCTCACAACCCATGTCCACATTTATGCCATAACATGTAAAAATAGCTCAGAAGTAGACACTCACATGGGTCACGTGCCAAACAGGTCGGGAATCGTTGTGTTGAGACGTGAAATTGAAGTTGCCCTTTATGATTTTGATATAAAAATGATTGGTCATTCAACACTAGTTTTATATGAGCCCTTGAAGATGATGTATTCACCAGTATAAAATCAACCGATTGTTTAAACTGCAAACATAAAAGGTGACAATTAGATTCAGTCTCTCACTTGTTAACCTTCAGAATGATCACAGCTGTGAATTTGCCAGTGGTCTTTCCCGCTCAGTCTCACTGTCACCCTCTGTTTCTCTGTCCTCTTTCTGTCTCAAAACAATGACACAAACACTCTGTCTTGTCCATTCCTATCTTTGTTTGCCAGGAAATCCTCTTCTATGTTGTTAAACTGTAGAACAGGAGGAGCAAGTCATGGAAGGCAGAGAATGCAGTGAAACTCAAGTGTTAGTCACTTTCAGCATATATGAACAAAGTGTTTTTCATTTGTTTAAAATGTTAACTGTCCACTTTGTGAGGAAAAACCCTTTTTCAAGTGTAAAGAAACAAACCTATCTGGAACATTTGTATTGCGATGACGCCACCATCCTTGATTTATTCTAACCACAGATCATATATCACTGTTGTCTAATGAGGCTTGTTGCTAATTTATAACTGAGCGTAATGACAAAATTTGCCAACTTCATTCAAGTTGTCGTTCTCCAAATGTGAACAGCTGCTTTGAAGGTCTTTTTCACAGTACAACAACCTCTGAGCTGAAGTTAGTTTCATGACAAGACCACTGGCTGCTTGTGTGTCAAGGAGACCAAGTTGATGCAACATAAGCATCAGGTGTGTTACTTGTATACGCTGTGATGTGTCTGGATTACTAGAAGACTCTGCCACTTCAAGTCATCAAGTCTAATGTATGTATGATTATTATATTACCTTCATGGTGGAGTGTGGTCAGCAAAGATAGTGCCAGATAGGGCCTCAGGGGTGAATGAGATGTCCACAACTCTTTGAACATTATTAATTTAATAGATTAAACGAATCATTTTGTTAAAGATTGCTTCTGACTCAAGGGTTTATATAGCAGATGGCAACGTTTTAATTATTTAAATTAATTGAATACATTGAATTATTCTTTAAACAGAGGTGTATTACAGAGGTGCCAATCTGATCACCCGCAAGGGCCTGATCTCTGCTAGACTCATTGTTGGAGGGGCCACTCTCTCAGTGGAGCCCCCCACCGTAGGGGGGTTTGGAATACTTGTCTTCCAATGAAAAGCTTCCCTACACTGTGTTAAAAAAGAATCAAATATGTTCAATCTTCAAATTAAATCACAACATATTTGAGCTAATCCCTGGTTCAGCTCGTATTACTAAATGGATATTATTACTTGGAGAAATAAATATTTAAATGGGCTGTCTGACTTTGTCTGAATCACCTCACTTACTCAGGAGTATGACATTTCAAAGCCAATGATGGAGAACAGGTGCTTGCTCAGTATGGAAATGTGAACCCGCTGTAATGGATGAACCTGCTTTTGAAAAGGTTGTTGATCTCCAATCCTTAGTAATCATCAAGTAATTCAGCAGCAAATAAGCCACATCGCTTTTCAAATTATTTGCTAAAAGAAATTTGGCATCGTCTGATCTTTAAATTCATCCCTGGCTCATATAAATGTCCTTTAGTGAATTACGGCGGCACTTATTTTCATTGCAGCTTTTATCTACAGTTCATGCCTCCTTAATACTAGTCTCTACCGAGCTAAACAGTAAATTAAACTCCAATCTTTCGAAATGTTAAGGAACCTTGAGGACTGTACTGAGGAAGCCTTGAGAAAGTTTTTTAGAGCTGTCCTTGACCAAAGAGATTCATTGTCAATACTCATACAATTTTGTCAACTAATCGATTAGTTAGTTCAATTGACAGATCTGTAAAACGGAGTTTACAGATCCTAAATATCGTAAGCTTTCTATTTTGTCAGTAGAAACGATTCACAGGGAGGTCTGTGGATTATCAAGTACTAGTGAAATTGTTTCTCAAATGGCAAATTGCTTTTGACTACTCATTGAAAACGAACAAAAAGTTTGTTCTACAATGTTTTGGATTGTAGCAGATCCGAAGACTAGATGCAAGTTAAGAAAATGAACCTTAACCCTTAACCAGGACCACTACATGCCCAAACCACAACCCCCAATCCTTACACATTCCTATATCCTAAATTAATCCTAAAACTAAAACACAACAACAAAAATAAAGGGTTTACCATAGGGAACGGACCTAGGTCCCCACATGGGACAAAAGTCCCCATGTAACTGTGTGAACAGGTCTGTCCCCACAATTTTTTTATTTATTTATTTATTTTTTTAGTCTGCACCAGAGTATGATTACGGAATTCACAACTGCCCAAACGAACGGCAGAGCAAGGACACCGACACTGGCGTCAGTTTGATGCGCCAGTTGTGGTCTTAAAGAGCACCAATATACTGTATGTCTTTCTTCTGCATTTGAAAGTTCACACTCACCATCTTGCCTCTTCTCTTGTGATGTTTAAGACTCACCATGTGTTCAGAGCTGACTGCTAGTTCACTTGGATTTACTAAACTATTAAACACATTGAAATGCAAAGACCTGATTATAATTTGGACCCTCAGTTACTACTAAACTGAGAGGGCCTGTGAAGACCTTTTACACTGATACATGAAGAATGTCTGCACACACTCACACACACCTTCATGCATAGAGAAGGTGCAACACTGTCCTCATTAACTTGAAAAGAGAGTCACGATCTGAGATCTGAGGACATTAAAGACAGAAGGAGGCTGTACCCTGGGATGAGATGTTCATTAGAGCCACATTTTCTGCCACTGTCAGCAGCTGCATATGTGCGAACGTCATGCAACACGTCCCTCCCACACAGCGCTGCAGCATGCGTACAGCGGCAGCCCTCAGCACCTGGTAAATAATGAATGATTTTTCTATAAATCCTGATGCGGGTTGAGGAAGCACTGAGCAAGCTCGGTCAGCCTGCATCTTCTCATTTGACAGCCTTCCATTGCTGCTGCCAGCAGGTCAGCTTTGCTCACAGCTCTGCCAAACGCATTAGAATGCCGGCTTCATGATTGTTGACTGCCGTCTCCTGGCAAATACTGTGCATTATCATGAAACCTTGCAACTCCTGTGCACGTTACAGCAGAGGCTTTTGTCAGCCCAGAGCAGGTAAAAGGCCTCAATCAAAGTTGTTGATGGAGAGCTGATCACCTTTTTGTTTCAGGATAGAATATAGAGCCATTAACATCCTCTCACCTCACGCCTTCAGTTTCAACTACACACATTTCTTTCTTCATCTGTGTCGTCTCAGCTCGTAAGTAGTTGCAGTGCAAATCTGTCAACGCAATTAAGTCAATTAATCCATCAACGAGTGCTAAATACATCTTTTCTAAGCTGTTCTTTTAAAAATGTGCCATTGGAGGTGAGCCAATAGTCTTAACCATCTGTTATATTCTGTTTTATTAGTAATCTTTCATCTTGCAACACTCATCTAGAAAAATCTTCGAACAATGTAAGCTAAAAACAACCGGGACCATCTCCTCCATGTAAAAGAAGTCTCACAGTGACTGCAGTGCACCGTACAGCTGTCGTGTTTGTGTCGAATTCAAAATATATACAATTCAGTATTTTTCAAAAGTAATTAGGTTATGTATGGGTATGTTAGTTATGAATGTAATCCTTTGCTTGTCTCAAAAGACATTGCGATTCAAGGCTGGATTACAAATCTGAAAGGGATACGACTGCATCGGATACACGGCCATGTACAAAATACATTAACCTGAAGCGTGCAAAATAGTAGGCTACAAATTATGTGTTGTTGTATTTCAAAGCATATTGGTCCACTCAGATGGGAGACGTGCAGCAGCAGTAAGTAAATCAATGCACATTAGGAAACATATAAGCATTGTTAATTAGCATCGGACAACAAAAGGTTGCAATTACTACTTAATTATATTCTGTTAATTTCCCATCATTTCCAGTAACGTCCTCATTCTTGATGTGCACAAACAATTAAATTACATATGAAGGTCTGGCAGACTTTTGCAACGGTTGTAGGCGGTGCTACAAACCTGGCACACCTAATGATAAATGCTCATAGAGGAGAAGGAAAGTAGCCACTAAATGCTTCTTCTCATCTCAGGCTGCTGGAGAGGCGTGTTGCAAAGTCAGTCGCATAGCTGACGGAAACGCAATACAGGCACTGTGAAAGGCATTAACAGATCTGGAAAGGGGTTTTGCAGTTATGAAGATCTGAACCTAAAAGACAGTACCTTTAATTCATGTGTATATGTTTGTCAATATAAGTGTGGGTTTTTTTCGTGTGTGCGTAGGGTGAAATAAGGTTATTGCAGTTTCAGTTCTCTGAACATTTTTTTGGGGGAAAAAAGCCAGCAATGGTTTTAAAGTTTTCCTCAGAAACTTTCACAAGAGTTTGATGGTAGCCATTTTATTTATTTATACGTTTATTCATGATGGCACCAGGTAAGGTAAGGTTGAGTTAAGTGGATGTGAGGACTGCCATGCTGGGCTGGATGCTCCCAATTTCACACTGGGGAGGTTTTACCAAGTCGGACGAGTCAAGCAAGTCAAAGTTTTTGTGATAATTTACTACTGGACTCCAATGACGTTTTAGGCTCGCACGAGATGTGGGTTATAGCATTTTAGGGTATTATGAAAGACTGCAAAAGATGGATGAAGGAAATGGAAATTTATACACGTGAGACCTAAAACTAATTGTCATCGCCGACTGAGAACCACAGCAGAAGGTGTTGCATCAGTGATTGACGATCTGGGAGAGGCAGCATGGTGGCTGCATTGTTAATTGCAGGAGGTATTGTTTGTGTGACAGATAGCTTTTGACAAAAAAGAGAGGAAGGAAAATGTGTACAATACAGCACTTTTTAACTTTACGTAGAGCTCACAGCATTCCTTAACTGCCTTTTCTTCCTATTTATACTTACTTTTTAATGAAGAATTTGTGATTTAAGATCTGAAACTTGTGTCAGTGTTTCACCTACCGTTGCCTTGGGGGGGGACAAAGAAAGAAACAACATATTTGATATACCCAATTCATGTGCACTTGTTTAATTTCAGCTCAGTGTAAACATCTTTACTTTGCTTTGCGCTGCACTCAAGTGGTGTCGAAATAATCAAAACAAATCTGTTCCCAATTGAGAAAATGAATGTGAACAACTCCTCAAGTCGGAACAACGACTAAACATTTATCCATCAGCTAATTTATTGTATTCTCTATGTGCTTGAATTGGCTGGACATTTACAGTGGGCTGTACAAAAGAAAATACAAAAAGCAGTTGATTCTACTGGGATCTTTTTTTGTTTTTGTGCAATAAGCTGACCTGTCTTTGTGCAAATATTTAAAGAAGCCAGTCCAAATATCCCCAGTTATCTCCTCTCTGAGTCTACATTCCCTCCAAGCCATCATCATATCTATTATCACACTATTGTTTTGAGGGCACAGGTGTAATCATGTGTGAGATTAGTCTGGATAGGTTTTGATGGTGCTCTGTGTCTCCATGGATACATTCAAAGGCCATCTAATTACATTCTGGAGCAGCAGTGGGAGAGACCAACAATGCAAGAAAAGTGGGACTTTCGTCAGTGAGTGGTACTGTAAATTGGCGTAGAAGTTCAGGTTAAAGGCTGTTCACAGGAATTCATGAGCAGCACAGAAAACTCCCGGGAACTGCCAGGAATTGACACCGAGATTCAATTTCCAGCAGTTTTACAAGCATGAGAAGCTTGGCAGTTGATCAACCTGGCCCCTGGTCCAGGGGAGGCTATCACATGTAAATGAATATGCTATGAGCTACACAAATGCAAATCAGGATCGTAGAGGTTACACATTTTATTATACGGGGCCGCCTTTCAATCAGAGGGTCGGCGGTTTGATCCCCAGCTCCTGCTCGGCTAGTCATCTCAATGTGTCCTTGAGCAAGACACTTAACCCCAAAATTGCTCCCGTAGCTGCGTCTACGGTGTGTAGATAGATACTGAATTGTAACTTGCTTTGGTTAAAAGTCTGCTAAATGACTGTAATGTAATGTTATTACTGTTGCACTAACTCAGCATTTTAAGAAAATGTCTGGTATGAATTGATCAAGTTATATATAATTATAGACTAATCAGTAATTCTAGACTGCCTTATCTGAGTTATGTTCCTATTCTTACATTTATTTTATGTCCTTTTTTATATATATATATATATATATATATATATATATATATATATAGATATATATATATATATATATAGATATATATATATATATATGTGTGGTTAATATATACCTAGGCTTACTAATTTGTTTATTATTACTATTATTTGCAGTATTATTTTAAGTAAAGTATAATGACCCAGGGTGACCAAAAGCAAAAAATGTACCAACCAATGGGCAGTTTATCTATAGCTACCTTTCTACAATTTTGCTGAACTGATGAGACGCTACAGCAAAGTACATTTCTCATTAACCCACTTTGAATGGATAAATCCACTCACATGGGAATAGGGGTGTCAGTATTTTGGTTCTAAATGGAAAATCGATCAAATGAGCTTTTGATTTCAACCTTCAAAATCAAAAGCAGGATAAGCGATTCTCCCAGCATTTTGTTTTTTCCCACTTTCTTGTTGTATCTTCAAAGACAAAAACAAAAGAAAGACGACGCAGCGCAGCTTAACTTTACTGTTACCGTTTTGAATTCCCTCTGCTGATGAGGAACACTGCCCCTTGAAGGCTTAGAGACCATTCATCTTTTACATAACCCTCCTGATTGGAGTAACTGACTGCAGGTGTGCTCGGGTCTACTCAGGTGGAGACTGATTACTTCAGTTCAGTTCCAGCCAGTTCAGAGCAGACAGTCTAAATAGTGTTAAAGTAATCCTGATGAAAACCCAACATTTCCTGATTCTGCTGCTTCAAAATAAAAGCTTTTAAAAAGTACTCGGGGACATTTATTGTGAAAAATTTACAGGAAAATGTGTTCATCATAGAATTAGAAGGGCTTTATTGGCATCTTATCTTCAAACAAACAAGTCCACCATTACTGCAGGGAGGAAGAGTTAGCCACAAAAAGAGGGGGGGAATTTTATTGGGAAGTATTTTAAGGAAATTAAATATGTTTTATCCATAGTTTTGCAGACGTTTCTTATGTCAGATTACTATCCAATCAGGCAGTTCGTATTTAATTGTCAAGTGTGGACACACATGCGGACACATGCAGAGTTCCATCTGACATATCTGATCACAAAAGTTGCATTGAAAATGTAACCATGGCCCCAGCCTCTGCTGTATCGGTCTTAAAGAAAGTCTGCCTCTCAGCTTCTCAACTACCTTATCTTTCATCCACTTCAACAAAATCATGTTGCAGAGCTTTCCTGTAGTGTGAATCATCTTCACCCTCCTGAGGCGACCCATCCACGTTGAAAAGCCCCACTCGTCTCCATTCATCACCAGCCCGTCCTCTCACATCTTTATCTTCCTTGTTTTGTCCTTCCTCTCTCCCTTGATGTTTCCCTCTCTGCCTCCTCCCTCTTCACATGTAGTCTCTCTCTCTCTGCTCGCTCTGTCTCTCTTCGCCTCCACCTCTTGCTTCATATCTTCCCCTCTTTAAAACTTTCCTCACTTATTACTGTTATTTCTTTCCTTCGTTGTCTATCCACAAAATGCAGAGTTGGATAATATTAAACTAACCTTTTAATAGCTTGTTTTCCTTCTTCATTCCTTCCTCTATCCTCCATCTTTATCTCTTGATCCCTCTTTGCCACCTTGTATTTCTCATTAAAAGAAAAAGAGACATTTAGGTGAAGGATATTAAAAAGATGCGGAGTCAGTCAGAACAAAACAGGAAGTTAAAGTTGAGAGAAAAGGGAGAACTTCCAAACTTCCTCTGCAGAAATCTCTAAAAAATGAATATTTGCAAATATGAGTCTTAATAATTCATTTGTGAGAGAGACTTAGTGGTATCAGCCCAGACTGATATTGCACTTTTTTTCTCTTAATTCAAGGTAAAGGGATGGTGTTCTTTTCCATTATGAATGGCATTGCAAAAGCTGTCCTTCCTCCTTCTTTCCTCTTCCTTTGTTTTTATCTCTCTGCCCACCAACCCCACCCCTACTCGGCAACATTCAATCCCAACAAGTACCCAATTAGGGAGCATGACCCTTCACTCACAAGTCCCCTCATGTTTTCTCTCCATCTCATCTTTTTGATCCCTCCCTTGTCTCTCCTTTGAAATGTTTTCAGTTGAAACCAATACAGTCATCTCCCTTCTCAAGGACTCTTTCTTCTTCTCAGCTGTTTTTTTCTTCCGATCTAATTGAAAACCCTCTACATATGAAGTGTATGTTTTGCAACTCTCATTTGTAACACCAAGATCATTCAGTCCAAGCTTTTGGATTAGCTTTTTGGATTAGCTATCTAATAAGGTCTTTCCCCAAATGAAATCTGCTGATTTGTTTTATAATCGTTCTGCATATAATCCAGAATGATTATATGCAGAAGTGTTTTGCTTGTAATTTGATCGATGATATTAATTTAAGATAACACAGCAGCATCTGTATTAGTTCTAAATATGTGGAGGATCTCGCGTGGAGCAGGTAATAAGCATTTGTTAATAGGTAATGAGGCCCTTTAAGTCTTTAAAATGCTTATCAACATTATTGTGTTGATAAGACTTTGTACGTGTTTATGATATCATCGTAAACACATTCACTGTTCGATATAAGACATTTATAAGTAACTGTCAAACAGTTTATAGACTGCCTTAGAATGTTCAAAAGCATAGTTAATGTGCATATTAAATGATGTATTAACCACTCTTGCATTAGATCCAACAGCTGCAAAAAGTAAGTGGTAAAAAGTGCATATTTAACAGCTAATATATGCATATTAAAGTGTGTATAATCAGCTACAAAAAAGGTTAGCAAAGGTTTCACAATGACATCAAAGGCACGTTAGTTGAATCAATAAATGTTTTTGAAATGCTAAAAACAATTATGAGGCTGATAATGCTTGTATTAACATTCTTAAGCGGTCGATAAATTACTAACAAGTTTCTTAATAGTGCTTCCAAATGTGACCCGTGGCTTATTGCAAGGACCTTTAATGTAAAGCATTCCCAGCTTTGCTAACAAGAGGGGTTCGATTTTTCGACCTTATTTGCTAAAACAGCCGCTTGCTGTCCAAACAGCGTTCTGGGAGTGAAAGAAAGCCCTCCATGTTTGGAAAATAAATAATGCTGCATGAAAATACTCATATGACACAAGGGCGGTGAAATCAAATGCAGCTTATAAAGATTCAAGCCCCACAGTGATGGAACAGTGAGGGAGCGATAGTTATACTAGTCCAATATTGTGTTCCTTTATAATCATTGTTGTCATTTTCTTTGCAGGAATTACTTTTATTATTTTTAACATATCCAATGCAGCACATTAAATACTTGGTGAATGTCATTAACATTTCTGTATAATGATTAATTAAACCGTCTTCTCCACCACATTCCTTAGGACAAATGATGAGGACTAAAATTGATGTTTTTTACAAAAGCAGAATCTTTATTAAATGCAAAGAAACGATCCTTACTGTTGATAGACACACTGTCCCTCAGATAAATCAAGCTGCTTCCAGGTGGTAGCGGTTTAGTAACTTAGACGAAGAAATGAGCATTAAACTATCTGTCTATCCTTCAGACTGACCAGAGCGGTGCACTAAGGTGCAACAAGAATGTGTGTTCATGTTTATAAGGAATGTTTCACAGGAAAGCTAATGTGGGTTGTTGTTGTTGTTGTTTAAAGTCTGTGACTCTTGGGCTGAGTGGCAGGTTGCTGTCTGGCTCGATGTTACTGTCTGTTCTATGACAGAATGCAGACATTACTGCTTTAAGCAAGATTTAATTGGCTGTATCAAAATAAGGTCTCCACGCAGACTGAACTCTAGGCACTGATTGCAAATAAAATAAAGTGAATCTGGCCACAGGTGTTTAATGGCTCTTTCAAATGGAGAAAATCCTCTTTCACCATATTTTCTACCAATTGATTTGTCTCTTTTCTTTTTCCTTCATTGTTCTTTTTTTCATACGCATCCTGTGTCATTAACCTTCTTGTTACATTCACACCCTCTCTTGGTCACATCCTATCTATGTTTTTAATTATCTTCTGTCACTTGCCTCTATTGGAAGCCTTTTGCTCTAACAGTAAAGAACGAGCTGTTGCATGTCAGGCCACTGCACAGGCCCATCTCCAAGTACATCAACAAGTACCCAATTAAACCAGTGATCCACTCTTCTGTCTCCCTCCTCTCAGTTCAGTTCTGGACTCCAAGACCTTTTTTTTTCTCCATGGTATGAGAGCTGTGCTACCGCATTATTCTCCATTCTGTATTATTGTTAATATTAAGTTGCCATTCTACTGCATATATCTATTTCTGTACAGTTTGTCACATAAAGTTATTTTAAAGGTTGGAATGTACATGTTCTTCAGAAGATGTATAAGTTGCGTAGTCACGACTTGACCTCAACTTTTTACAAATTAGGTCCATCCATCCAAGGCAGCAGGCTCAGATGAAAATGAAGCGATATCCAGTTACTGCATGGTCTCTTTCTCACCTCAAATGTTTTCAGACCCACATTTTAGTGTACTGCTTAGCTGTAAAATAAGAACATGGCCGCCATGTTGAAAATAGTCGAGCCAGAACCAAGCCTCGTCCACCTGCAAGCAAGCCGGACGGTTTGGGGTTCCGTCGCGTCTTTCCATTTGTTGGCCGGATGAATGAATTCCAAGCTTTATGCCTCACTATAGCTTGGTAATTAAACACTGATATTGGATCGGTACTCTGTATCGGAACATTAGCAAGTGTGTGGTGGAGAGAGGGGGGGGGGGGCTTTATCTCAAACATGTGCAATCATTTTTACACCGGCCCAATCCTTCATTCTCTATTCAATTCCATTCATTCACCAAAACTCCCACTGCAAGGCAAATGCAGCAATCCCTGGTCCAACATCAACCTTCTGTCTACTGTTGAAAATCAAGGTGTGTCCAGAAGCTTGCTGGTAAAAGGATGAAGGGGAGAAGTGGCGGCGTGATGATGCGATGTGGTTTGGCTCTGTTTCACCACGTGAGGCCCTCATTAAGGGGAATGGCTCACAGTCGCCCAGAGCAGGGATGATTGCACAAGACGTAACCCCACCACGACCGGGTCCTGTGTATGCGTGTCTGTGACAAATCAACCTCCCAGAAAAGTCCAATCTATTGCCGGGGTGAGGTCTCTGCCAAAACCACACGTCGCTCTGTCGTGTATACCTGGTGAAACACTCGTTTCTGGCCAAATGCAGACATCTGCTTTTTTGCCCCATAGTCTGTTCTGAAATCTAATTCATCACCTCATTCAGAACATTTGTCAATGATGGTATTTATGCTGATACATATTACACACATAAATTAACTGAGTAATGAAAGTTAAATGTAAAACATTGGGAGAAAGCCCTTGTTATGTCCTACATATGGCCGTAGTTGTTATTAACCTACAGGCAGTGAAAGAATGGCAGACAACAAAGAGAAGAGACGGAGAACTGCAGAGATGGAAAATGAAGATGACTATGAAGATCAAAGTATAAAAATGGCTAATGAGGGTTTGAAGAAGCCTTTCCTCATTTTCCTATCCGCCATCTGATCTCTCTTTCCCTCTTTTCTTCATCTTCTCTCCACTCTAATATGTCACAGCTCCTCTGATCGGGTCTTAACAAGCAATCAGCTGCACATTTCTTTGACAGAGAGAGAATAGGCAAGATAGTAATACAGACGGGTGCAGAGCACATGTACCAGACACGTTTTGTGTGATTTAAAGCAACAGTGTATGCATAGCTTTTGTAAATTCACAATATTTGCAATAAGCTTAACCTTATCCTGAAAAAGAAGTGTTAATTTGAGTTTTTCTCTTCAAATATTTTATTTTAAACCACAGAAATGTATATAGACTAGACCTAAGTGAAATCCATTCATCTAAATACTGCAAAAGGTTTGTGGTAGTGTAGGTAACTGTTCATAGAGCTGATTATATGGGACAATTATTCATTATTCAATTAGTGAAACTGGTATTTTCTTTTTTCACTTTCAAACTAACCCTTCTAATCCTATGGTGGACTTACTCATTCTATTTCTATGCTGAGCATCCAGTGAGTATAGTTTCTGTGAATCATAGATGGAATTAAAAAGCTATACATATATCTTTAAATGTATTTATTAAAGCACAGGTTCCATAGAGCCTTGTTACGTATGTTGCTATTTATGAACGTACAATGTAAAAAAATGTTTTGCCAACTGGGTTGCGGTTACATATACATGAAGGCAGGCGAGTGACCATCGTCTGCCGAGGCGATAATCGTGCTGAAAGTTCACCAAAGTTGAAAATTGAAAAGTGAGGATTTGCTTCGCCACCTAAGGCAAGTGTTTTTTTCGCCCATTTGCTAGCATTGAAAGCAAGTGTCGGCAGTAGGCAAAGACAAGGCTAGACAACTGAGGAATTTCATGATGTACATTTAGTCTATGGCTGTCACTTTTGCCATCAAAACTGTTATTTTCAAAAATTTCTTTTTAATTTTAATATGGTAAAACACAGCACACAGCTTGATCACAACAACCATTTTGACTTGTGAAAAAAAAGATGTAATTTATTTTGGAACAAAGTAAAAACCTGCGCTGAAGAAAATCCTGGTAACAAATTGGTTCTCGTACACTGCCTGACTGTGTTGAACCACTTAAGTCAAATGTCAAAGTCGAAATTCACTTTAACACAAATTCAGGTAATGGACCCAATCTCATTATATTATACTGCTAAACGAGCCGGAGATAAACAGATGGTGAGAGAGGAGAGGCAGAGAGAGGGTCAGGGGTAGAATCAAAGAATTAAGAACAGAAAAAAAAAAGCATTAAAAAGATTTTGGCAATTATGGCAAATTACTCCTCCCTTCACCAAAGTCATGTTGGAGAGACCAAGAAGACAGGTAAATCCGACAGATATTAATGAAATATATTTCCAGAATAATTGATAAATAGTAAGCCGTTTAAGCTAATGTTTTCACTTTGAATTTAATCAAAGGACTTGATTTCAGACCATATGATCATCATAAAACTTAACTATCATGCACAAGAGGGGAAAAAAAAGACTATTTAAGATGAATATAAAGCATTACTATATCACAGCTGGCTCCTCATTAGTATCACAGTTATAGTTTGATTCTCATTAACTGCACCCTCACTGAGGGCGAGCAGATGTCTTATTTAATGGGAGACTTTTACGATCAATACAGGAAGATGACGTTTAAAACCAAACTCACAGACACACCCATACCTTGCTGGGAAAAGAAAAGACCACAACATATTAAATGAGAGGATGTAATTAAAGATAAATGGTAATCAACGTACTAGCGCTCATTGTCAATGTGAAGTAATGTTAGCGATATTAACCAGGTTCACCAAAGCCCAGAGGAAGAGCGCCAAGCCAGGTTTCGTTGCGGCCAAACCATGAAATTACAGCTGCCTAGTCCGTCACATGATGCTCCTGAAAACACTGGATATTCAGGACAGCTCTCACACCTTCAAGGTTGTGCCATCAGGGCGACTGTGACTCAGAGGTAGAGCAGGGTTGTCCTTCAATCAGATGATCGGCGGTTCGACCCCCGGCTCCGCTAGTCCAGTCAATATGTGGCTGAGATGTGGTACGAATGTTTAATTAGAGTCCTGATGGGCAGGTGGGACCTTGCATGGTAGCCCCTGCCATCAATGTGTGCATAGGTGAATAATGACATTTAGCGTTAAAGCGCTTTGAGTGAAGACTAGCAAAGCCTTATTCAAGTACAAGTCCATTTACCATGATAAACAGTGTCCTGCAGTCTGAAGTTATGTCTGAGGTGATTGGCAGGTACTCTAGATACTTGTGCAGCATGACTATGTACCCTGAAGAGTTAGTTCACTTTATATTTAGCTAGATGTAATTGCGTTGGTGCCAGACTAGGGTGGAAAACAAGACTTTTAGTTGCTCCAGCTTTCAGGAGTTCTGGTAATATAGTGGTAACGTCTAAGCCAGGTGATACAGTCATAGAGGGTTGGCGATAAAGTCTAAGCCTATGGCTTCTGACATGTGGGACCATTTTCGAATGGTCCCACATGTTTGCTTTAGATAATGTTAACATCTGTCTAGTATATAAATTAAGTAGAACGGGAAGAGAAAATGTAACAGAGTATTTAGATCAGATATAAGCTTCTTTGTAATGATGTCATGGGTTTTGGTTACTCAAAGTTTATACAAGGAACTTTCATTTTGTGTTGGTTTTGACAGTCCCTGCAGAAGAAAGTGATCGTCTTTCCGAGCACCATAATCTTACAAGAAAACCTCTTTGAACCATTTAAACCAGTGGAATTTGAAAATGTGCTTCATCACTGACACCACACGGCAGCATTTCATCAAGTTGAGTTATGGTTTCATTAACCGTAACGTCTGAGTAGCAAAGCAATGAGGAAGAGGTCTTATCAGCAGGTATACTTTCTCAATGACACAAGTGTCATGGAATCTGCTGTGTTTCTTATGGGGCCAACAAGGACGTTGACAGATTGTCATCTTCATTGTTCATTAGGTGATACTTTTTGTCTACAATTTGTGTTAAAGTCAATCTCATTTTTGGAATCATTCATCATCAAGTGACAGTTAAGGATAAATGGGACAAGCATTAAGTGCCTGGTGCTTTCAGGAGCTCACAAGAAGAAGAAAAAAGAGCCACAGGACATGGAATCTGATTGAGATGCCCAACTATATACTTTGAATTTGGCTTTGAGTCTTGCTTTTGCCAAATCTGCAAGACCTTCTCCTGCATCAGGTCACTTGGATTTTATTTAAATTACACAGAGGCTGATTATGATTCGAAAACCTTGAAGGTGTGAGAGCTGTCCTGAATATCCAGTGTTTTCAGGAGGAGTTGCTATTCTTTTGAGTTTCAGGAGCGGGTTGCACCGGCCAGCCCGCTCTCACTAAATGGCATACTGTATGAATCACGCAACAATTTTTCAGTAATTTTGCGCGCAATAACAACGTATTTCTTTTCATGTGTTTAATAATTTACCATGTCATCAAAGTGTCAAAGATTTAATGTATACATATAATGGCCATATTATGTATGTAGGCACTTTGATGAGGCTGTTAATTTGAACATTAACTACAATGAAGTGGATTGAAATTAAATTATGAATAAAGAGAGAGAGGGCTAAATGGGAGAAAGACGGAAGGAAGAGCTACAGGGAGGGCTAAAGAGTGTGCATGCCCTGGAAATATGCAGATGAGAGTGTGTCTGTGTCATAAACACAGAAGTCATGTGACAACCCGCTACATTAGGGTGTCTATTACACACACACACACACACACACACACACACACACACACACACACACACACACACACACACACACACACACACACACACACACACACAGTACGACAGATTCATTTGCAGTGCAGAGTAATGGCCTCATAATTCACTGTGGTCATTATGAAGGAGGAAGGCACAGTCATTAGCCTGTGGCACAGACACACACACACACACACACACACACACACACACAAAACCCTGTACTTATATACACGTGTCAAGACAACCTCAACCCTTACCCCAACCAAAACCTAACCTGAACCTTAAAAGCAAGTCTGAACCCTCAAACAGGCCTCTGAAGTTCAGTCCAAAGGTGAGGACAGGCTGAATTGGCTCACTTTTCAAAATAAGTTCTCACTCTCGAGGTCCAATTGGTTCTCACAAAGATGGGGTCGGTGTTCAAGTACACACACAGACACACAAATACCATCAATCCAGCGGCAGAGTTTTCAGATCACAGGGTCAAGGACTAGCAGATATAACATAATAGGTATATCTCTCTCTCTCTCTCTCTCTCTCTCTCTCTCTCTCTCTCTCTCTCTCTCTCTCTCTCTCTCTCTCTCTCTCTCTCTCTCTCTCTCAAGATTCCCATATATGAGATGACAGCTCTTCTTTCTAACTCACAGTTACTTTGTGCATTGTTACATAAAGGGCTCGCTACCTCTAGTATTTAAATTGTTAAATTGAATTTTGAAATATGGACATAATTACGCTGGGCTGCCATACAAAAACTGGAGTCTTCCAGATAGTTTAACAAAACTAAAAAGACGGTATATATTATGGCCACAGGTTTGAATTATTTAGATATGTCTTCTAAAAAATCCTGTATCCCAGTAGCTGTTGCTATGGAGATGAGGCGGGCCAGAAGATCAGAGCTCTAAGAAGCACAGAATGCTGCATAGTTGCTGAATTCACACAGACATACACTAGCCAGCAGTCCTCATCCAACCCCTCTGGCTTTACACTTTAACCCATCTTGCAACTTTCACTTCATTCTTTTTTTTTGTTCCCGAAGAGCAATTGGTTTGACAGCACCGCATACTACAATACCCGAAAGAACAAAGACATACAGTACAGTGAGGGGAAGGATAGGTGACCTGAATACAAATGGGCTGGAAGTCGAACATTGGTCGGATAAAGTGAGACAAAATAAATAGCGGCAGAGTGTGACCATATGAATACACAGGGAGAGTAAAGTGCATAGTGACCTGACATGTTGAATAAATGATTAATTAACAATGTTAACTATGTTTACTGGGGACATAGTCAACCTGATGTGAAAGTGACTCCAAGGGTCCTGACCAAGTGTTAGTATGTTAAGAGTTGTTATGAAAATGAGTTGGTATGCAGTACCGAGAAGAGGGGACAGCAGCTGCTTGCCAAAAACCCACATCCAACAACGTGTCAGGATCGCATTTCAAACGCACCGAAGTTGGAAGAATGACTTTCAAACTTCGGAAATGAGACCATCCAAGGTGGACATGAATGCACCATCGTCTGCGCTCTCCTATAAATTGCTTTATTGTTGTTATCATGATGTTGCATGACTTTCAGTTTCATTCCAACAACAGAGACAGCAGGGCCCCGTTCCTCCTACGTGGTTCAACTAAGTCGATCAAATGTCCTATTAGCCAGCTTAAATTAACCCGATGATTGAAGTCAGGCTATCTTGGTTTCTCAAAGGCTGATCCTCGCTCAAACAATCTTGTTAATTTCAACCAGACTTCACATTTAACACTAACACATTTTCTTGTAATTTTCTTCTAATTTAAAACAGTACAAACTATTCTGTGGCACTTAAAACCATTTCAATAAATAATGATGTCAAGTGTTTCTTATTTCTTTCTACACAATACAAGCATCTAAAACATGTAATTCATGTGTTCAGGGATGCGTGAAGCTGGGGTTGGGGGGAGAATGATATGAAGCGATTAATGTAATAGCAAGAACTTTAATCTACTTTCACCCCTAAGAATACAAAATGTTAAATAATAAACAATGTACCCTTATTTATTTCTTCATTATTATTTTTAACTACACCTGAAAGTGTATCACCTATCAGTGACATGTGCATATGCAGGAGCAGCCTTTACCAATTTGATCAGAATCAAGAAGTGATGTTGCAGAGAAACCTGTGCGACGGATGAAGGAACAAACTAATGAATAAACCGATTTTCATCAGGAGGATCATAATGGCTCTCAGTGAATGCAGATTACACACACACACACACACACACACACACACACACACACACACACACACACACACACACACACACACACACACACACAGTTTAGTAAAGGGAACTGTAGAAGAGATAAAAATATGAGAGGATATCAGATAATGTGACACTGGATGCACCCTCTCTCTTTCATTTCATATCTATTTTTCACTTTGCCCTTTATTTGTCTCTCCTCTCTGTTTATTGACCACTCTATTTTTGCCTCTGTTCCCATCTGCATCAATATATTCTAACATTAAAAAAACTCAAAATAAAACCCCCAAGCTCGACCTTCACATCCACACACACACATACACACACCCCTTGTTTTGGTCTGAATGAGATTTCTCCCGAAAATACAGTTGGTAATGGAAACACACAAAAAAGGTAATTTAAAACTTTGAACCGATGCTGAACTACAAGGACACACACACACACACACACACACACACACACACACACACACACAATGTAACTTTGTGTGTGCATGTGTTTGGTTTTTTGTGATTTCATACACGCACACTCACGCCATCTGTGAGCAATTGGCTATTCATTAAGCTTCATGTCTCTGAGCCAAAGAATGTTTGATGTTTCTTTCTATTCAGAGAGACACGTTTGGCTCGCTACAAGTGGCTGATGTAGCGTTGCGAAATGTAGATATAGAATTTCTACCTTTTTAACAGTCAACTTATTTTTGGGGATAATACACACACACACACACACACACACACACACACACACACACACACACACACACACACACACACACACACACACACACAAATACTTGGTCTTGTTTAAAGCATGACCATTTAAGTGAGTTGTAACTAGTAGTGCACTTTTCCATCACATATACAGATCATTTGGCAGCATCTACATAATTACAACCCTCTGCATGCACGGTGCATTCTCCCATCACATGTGCAACCCACAACTGCTAACACGACAGCACTGGCTGAGCAAAATTGTTAATTTTTTTTCAGTAACTTTTGATCATATTACTGGAGTGAATATATGTTTTAATATGTCAGTTAACCAGCAGATCTTTCTGCTAGTTTTTGCTTGCTAGCTGTCACCATGTGATCAATGAGGCTGTAAGAGGAGGAGAACTCACTGCATCATATCGCGTCAAATCATCTTTAGGTTAAACACGTGCAGTAAAACCTGGTCTGCACTTGCCAAAAGACTCAACAGCTGGTGCATGATAACCAAACTGGGGAGGCTTGATTAGTTTCACTAAGGCTTCTGTGGTCGGCCTTAGGTCGGAATATATGTATTATATATTATACAAAAAATAAATACTAGGAACGTGGACCGTGTCATTAAATTACTCTAATTTTAAATTTATATTCATGCGTACCCAAAGAGCACCTGAGCGGACTTAATCCCTTTATTTCTACAATGTCTGCTTCAACCCTCCAACACTGCAGCTCCAGCTACACTACACGCGTGTCATTCCCAGGCAGCAGTTTTAAACATGATTATTTCAGCATTCTTCCAGCAGGATGCACATTCTCAGGTTGCAAAAATAAGTAAAATTGTATGGAAGTTTATGAGAAAAATGACAATACTTCTCACTCTTCTTCAATACAGAATGATGTTCATTTAGTAAATTGTAGTTGTATTTTTAGTTTAATAGCTGATAAAGCAGGGTACACATTAGAGCGGGCAACCTTGTGATTGACAGGTTTCCTAACACGGCGTTGTCTGGACTTGGTGTTGAGTCTTAGGTCTTCAACCCTTTCACAGTGTGTTTTCAGTTCATGAAAGTTAATATTGTAACATTTGTTCACCTAAAAATGTCAGATTACCACAGGCTCTCTCTCCCCCTTCCCTGACTATCACTATCAAATAAAGAGAGAGGATCTGATATCTGGACCACTCACTGCAGCTCAGAGCACGCTCACAACCCAACTCTGTGGTTCCAAAAACTCAAATTCTAATTCCAGATTTGCTCCACAGCAGATGGTCAAATCTGACACAAACTGACCAGCTACTTTGTCCATCCAAGATTTTAATCAAACAGCTGAGTTTGGAAATATTTTTCTATTTTTGTTATACCATAGAACAGCGAATACACACAAAACACACACACCAAAGGCCTTGGTGACATGCATATAAACAAAGAGTTAATATGACTAATTCATGCTAATATTTTCTGATAATGAGCAAACCAGGAAGACATTTAAAGATGTACCTTAAATCATTTCCTTCTTTATCCTCCCTCCCTCTATTTTCCTAAACACAGTTGACAGTATGTTTACTTCCTTTGAAGCAAATTATAGTTAGTTGTATTTTTTCATAATCTGGGGATTCGAAAGGGACAAAACAGCAATATTCTGATTTATTTTGACAACTTAGCCAATCAGTATACAGCCCTTAATTGTTTTGGAGTGCTGTAGAGTGCTCTCCAGGGACAATACATATTTACTTGACATCCTTCTCCTGTGCCTATTTCCCTTCTCTCTCTGTGTATTATTTCCCTTTTCTTCAACCCTTAGTTCTCCCTTCACCACATTTAAAATCCAAAGTCGACTCAGTCAAGAAGCAACATGCCATTGATATTACGTGTTCTGTAATAATGTGTCTACTTTTTATTCACATTTTATATTTTTTAATTAATTTGCAGGAATCAAACATGATGGACTTGACAGACCTTTTTGGCATCCAGTGTCCCCCTGATTTGTCCTCACACCCACTAAATTAAAGCTCTCAGAAAAAGAATGCACACAAAACTCAGCCATTCAGAGCACTGTCATAGTTAGACACTTGTCCTGTCATTTTTAATTGTAAAAGCATAGCATGCTTGTCAAAACACTCCTCCACAGCTGTAAGTTGGAGGCTCCTTGACAATTTAACAATACTATACAGAAGGTTTATGGCCAGGTTTGAATTATTTCAGTGTTTTATCTAAGAAAGCATGTCTACCAGCAAGAAGAAGCAGGCCAGAAGATCAGAGCTGTAACAAATAAAGTTGCTAGTTACTTTTTGGATTACTTGTTTAGGCTGGGTTGCACCAACAATTATTCATTTAAACTAAAATCTGTTATAATCAAAGTTTAGCAAAACTAGGTTTAAAATGAGTAAATCCAGACATATCACAACACTTTCTTTGCTGAACCGGTATCGTGATAGAAATGTAACGGCAGTGTCATGAAACTATATTGGGTTGAGTCTGTCCATTTCTTCAAGGAACCTAATTATTATGCTCAATCCATCTTAAAAAAGCAGCAATTTTAAAAGTAAAACCTGCTAAAGTGTTAGTAAATACTGGATCAGATTTTAAATTGGAATTTAGAGTAAATTGAATTATTTCTAGGTCTAGTAAAAGCTAAACCTGTGTGTAAAGAGAGGCTTAAATATCATCTTTATTAATTCTTAGATAGTTTTTTGGTTTGGTGCAACATGGTTTAAAGTTAAGCCATGATTTCATCTGTTTAAAAAAATAAAATAAATCCCTTTTGGTGCATCCCAGCCTTGGTCTATAAAATGTCAGAAAATAATGGCCGTCACAAACTTCTTCAGATGTCTTGTTCTGTTCAAGTTAAAGTCTAAAACCTTAACATGTTTGAAACGTGACAAACTCGACATCCCCAACTGAAAAAATTAATTAGTCATAAAAAGAGATTATTTTTATGTAGATCGACTTGATTAATAGATTAGTTGACTAATGGTTTCAGCTCCACTACTGAGATTAAGCACGCCATCAGCAGGGCCTACAATAGAATTTTAAATTCTGTGGCGGTCTCATGCCAAAGAGCCTCTTTGGGATTTACAGTTGCCTTATTTACTTACTAGTTTATACTTGACTGGTATACCAAAAAGCCAAACTTATAAGTTTGGCTTTTTATCAAAGGACCAGCTATTTGCTAAGGCAGTTGCTCATCGTTTGTACTGTTGATTCAACAGGAAGTGTTTCATCATCCAAGCCTTGAGAGTGCTCCAACTATCATTCACCTTACATCACCTACAGAAGCAGATTCCTCTGAGCCTGTTTGTTCCGATGTCTGTTGGTTCAGTTGTATGACACCTTAGATTTTCACAATTTGTGTTCACTTCCTGATTTGTTTTTTGCCCCAAGGAATGATGACATCATTAAGCCTTAGTACCAGCTCTGAGAACTCAACTCAGAAGTGATGCTAAGGCCTGACGATGTCCTAAAATGTACAACATGGATCGGTCTGTTGTTATGGAAACAGGCCCCTTACCAAAATCCTTCCCTGCAGTTTTTTCCCTCACAAAAAAATAAAAACCCTGCTCCATGTAGACACAGCTTCATCCTGCCAGCCTCTCTTCTCTCTGTCTCAAGGCTGCTCTCTGCTCAATTCAGCATGATGTTTATCTCTCCCTGTGGTCCACCTGCTCTTTTTTTGGGTCTGTAGCACTAAACAGATGCACGTAGAAATCCCTGCTCTTAGCTCTTGTTGTTGCTACGAGCCAAAACCACGGCTGCACTGCGGTGCTCTGCTGCAGGAAGTTAAAACTCTTCTTCCTCTACTGTCCTCTGACAGCACTCGAAGCTGGAAACACGCTAAGCTTGCAGCGCTGTCAGGAACAGCGCTAGGGCATGTCTGGGGAAACAAAAAGCAAAAAAGACGCTGTGAGAGGAGTTTCTCTACAGACATGCAACCTCAATTAATGCTGCTCGATTGCTTTTCCTCCATGCCTTTTATCGCTTGTTATTGTTTACAAGGAAGAGGTGGATTGGACAGCTGCTGTCAGCCCCAATTGGTTGCCATCTGTCGCCAACCCTGCTATTTAAACAAAGATTTATGGATTATCCATGAAGAATAGCACTTTTTTCCTTCTCCTTCCCTTCCATAAGACACCTTAACTTTGAGAAACTCAAGCCATACACAGTTTGTGTGTATTACATCTACATTTGCATCTATTGGTTGCAAATTATTGTTTATTTTACTGAGTTTCGTTGCTAAAACCTCTTGCTAATTTTTCTTTTTTTCAATGAGTGACCTGGTTTAAACTGTGTTACCAAGCATCAAAAAGTTGCAGCAGCCAGAGGACGGCGTTCAGGTCATTTTACAGTAAACAAGATCCTCTGATGTAACTCGTATCATTCCCACTGATAGAAAGTGAAGAGACAAATGGAGAGAAAATGCAAAATAGCTGCTGACGATGCTGTATGGATGAGCTAGAATCCCTTGACGAAATAGCAATGAATGTTTAATGGTTTGGATATTTTCAAGTCTGTCAAAACACCCACAAGACAAATGTACCTTGAGAGTTATGGGCTGCTGTTATTATTGCTCCAGTCCATTCTGGCCCTGAAGTCATCCCTTCTCCACATTTGTAAAAAGATTGGAGACAAAATCCACAGAATGCATTCAAAAGTTCAGACAAGCTAAACATTAGGCTTCCGCTCTCTCAATCACATTTCAATCCATCTCCATCTCTGTTTGGGGCCAGATATCAAAGTGAACCACCCACTGGACAAATCCCACAGTTCCTCCGTGTCTTTGTCAAACTTTCTTTCTCTCTTTGTTCTGCTCTCCCACTCTTCCTGCTTCGCTCTGTCACACCTGACACGTGAACTGCACACGCCTGTGTCTGTCTTTTGTTCTCTCCTCCATCGGATGTAGCTCCACCAAGAGGGAGACATTTTACAATAGCTTATTAATTACAGTGTGAATTTGTTTTGTGGGTTGAATGTCGCATAATTCCATCTGGCTTAAAGAGTGACTAAGTTGACTCAGCTGTAACTGTGAAGAATTGCAGAGGCAGCACAGTGTAAAGGACAAAGAAAAGTTTGGAAGGTATTAACATATAATCAATCTTTCCAATAACATACACAAAAAGTGTAGGAAAGCAGCTGGATTTTCAAAGCCGCTTCATTTCAACGACTTTCTGAGCTATATCAGCTCCCACAGAGAAATCACAAAAAAACTGTTCAAAAAAACGTTGCAGCAGAGATATCACCTTTTTTTTTTATTATACTCATTCCTGTTCCTTGTCACAACCTGGGGCCTACATTATCCACAATGTAACTCAACCACTAACTAATTCTGAGGTTATGCTAGTAGTGGCTAATAGAGCCTGAAGTCTGGCAAACTCCCTTCTTTCTAAATCCACACTTAATTGTTGCCTCAAATTACATCACTTGAGGTCATTTATAAGACTCCCCACAATGAGAAAATGGGCAATGGACATATTATTTTGGTAGACAACCCTCAAGTGGATTAAAGAGTTGTTACTTCAATAACAAAAGAAATGAGTCTTTAGAATTGGTATACTTTGTGACACATTTGCATGAATAACTCAGTCTCTCAGACTATCCCAGTAAGAGTGTGAGTTTCCATTTGCTTGACCCTGCTCAGGCTCAGCCTGCTGGCCAAATTAAGATTGCATAGCTTTAGTAATTGCCAAAGACGGTGGCAGTAAACAGAATGCAACCCAAAATACTTTGGACGTCTTTGAGTGATATCTTGCTATATTTTTCAATGGTCTCTTGGCAAGACACAGTAACTCCTAGAGAGCAGTTTTGCCTATTTATGTAAAAAGAAAAAAATTGCAATGTGAACACAGTAGTAGTAGATTGTGAGTGTGTGGGCATGTGTTTGTGTAGGTTAAATGTCACCTCTTCCCATCTGCCTCAAAAGAATGACTTAAGACTTTTCTTAGCTGTGATTATTTCTTAAAAACTGCATCCAAATGGCACATCTGGTGCACAGTGAAAGCAGACTTAATTTACATTTAGTCTCATTTTCTTTCTCTCTGCTGACTCTCTACATGAATAAGAGTGTTGGTTAGGCAGCCTAGTGTTTTGGTACTTGGGCTCCTGAATACATACCTCCTGGATAAGATGCAAGTCCATCCAAGGTAATTACCCACAACCCATCACCTTAATACCGAATCTAGTAGAGTCCCATTGAGTCCCATTTGTGACGGTTCCCTGTCTGGGTCATTTGTTATGTTCTTTTAAGCCAGCAGGACCAGAGATGCTGATCGTTAACTGGAGACACCTGGGCCCAGTGCTCCCGTATAAAGATCCGCCCTCTTTTCAATCTCTCTCTCTCTCTCATACCAACCACCCATGGAGCAGCGTGGACGGCTCGTGCTCCGCCATTGCAAGATATTTGTTGGTTGTTTTGTACAATAAACCCTTTATTGGTGCAAACTGACTGCGTCTCCCTCACTAGTGCCACGGCTGCGGAGCCAGGTCGTGACAAGTTGGGGGCTCGTCCGGGATCGTTTGACATTGGTCCGTTTGCGGTAGTGGGTATGTAGCTTGTTAGTTTGTTGTAGTATTGCTACTGCTCATGCTTAAGCGTTGGTACGTCATAGAGGGGCGTCACTAAATTATAAATTGGGTTTCCCTGGATTCCCTCGAGTGCCTTCCGGGGTGCGTAATTCCTTTGGGGGTCTTATCGCGGGAAACAGGCGCTTTTGTTTGGGAGCTGCAATAAGTTGTATATATTTGTTTGTATAGATTTGAGTTCTGCTTTGCGAGTTTTCCCTTCTGCTTGGTGTGAAGTGCAAATCAATGTACGTGTTGTCTGACTGGCGCACTTAACGTAACTTTGATGCAATCATTTGCCCCCTGTCAGGTTCAGCGGCGTTACCCCTTTGGGTTTCGTCTTGTTTTTTTGTTTTGTTAGTGTTGCGGTGACCGTGGTTAGAGCAATCTTGCTCGGGAGCACATCCATGGTTCTGGAGAGTCGCCAGTTTCTGGTTGCTTTTCCTCGCCACTGGGCTTCAGTGCATAATTACCCACCATCATTAACTGCATGAAGACTAGGGTTGAGTTTTTAGGTAGGTAGTTTATGGTTAGGCAGTCAGCTAGAGGGGCGCACTCGTATGCTGATTAGGCCACAGTCTGTGGTTTGTGCACCACTAGCCTTCACTATTTGTTTCATTGATTTTCATGCACACTGAAGTATGGAGGATGTTGAGCGCTTCTTTGCTTCTCCCTCTGAGAAGGGTTTAGATCTTTGCACAAAAGAGCAACTATTGAAAATAGCAGAATATTATCAAATTGAAGTGGGTGATAAACGTCTAAAGGAGAGAGTGAAGGCCATTGTGAAGTCACATTTATTTGACAAGGATGTTTTGACTGAGAATCCCTCAGCTGTTTTCCCGGAGGCCGCGGGCCCTCCGTCCCAAATAGGATCTAATTTTACGTTTGAACAGCAGAAAGAGTTGCTGATGCTACAACTTGACCACGACAGGTTTAAACAAGCTGAACTGGAGAAAGTATTGGCTGTGGAGAGGCTGCGCCAGCAGACTGAAAATGCCAAATTGGAGATAGAGCAGTTTAGACTGTCATTAATTAAAGAAGATAAGCGGTCAGCTGGTGAGCTTGGTGAGGAGTCTTTAGAGCAACCTGCGGCTGCCTTTGATGTCTTGGGTAACTTAAGGCTCTTGCCAAGATTTTCTGAAAAAGATCCGGAGTTGTTTTTTTCATTGTTTGAGCGTGTGGCTGATGCGCGTAAATGGCCAGATTCATCGCGCACACTGATGCTGCAGTGCATGCTGGCTGGAAGAGCGCAGGAGGCGTACTCCTCGTTAACTGATGCTGATTGTAGAGAATACTCGTCTGTGAAGGCAGCGGTGTTAAAGGCTTACGAGTTGGGTCCTGAGGCCTACCGACAACGATTTAGAAACTTAAAGAAAGGAGAGAATCAGAGTCATCTGGAATTTGCACGTGATCTGACGATTCATTTCACTCGTTGGTGCTCTGCTTCAGGTGTTGAGGACTTTGACCAATTGTGTGAACTGGTGGTACTAGAGCAGTTCAAAGATTCAGTTCCTGTGCGCGTTGCTGCGTACATCAGTGAGCAGAAGGCCACAAATGCAGCTGCAGCAGCAGCACTCGCTGACGATTACGTGCTTACGCACAGAGGCGGTTTTGCTGATCACAGGACTGGTAAAACTTTCCAAGTTGGAGACGGTAGTAGTCTGCGTAATGCAGACCGGATCTGTAATTATTGTCACAAACGGGGACACTGGAAGGTCGACTGTCATTTGTTGAAACTTCAGCCCAAAAATGCTGCATATGGGTCTCATGCTAAAGGTGTTGGTTTAGCCGCACCCGTTTCTGAAGTGAGCCCTAACTGTCTTGACTTGTGGGTACAAGACTCTGTTCCTCGGAGTTTGGAGGCCTACCGACCGTTTATCCATAAGGGTTTGGTGTCCATGTTAGGTAGTGAGACTAAGGTGCCAGTGACCATCTTGAGGGACACAGGGGCTTTTGACTCGTTCATTCAAGCAGGAGTACTTCCCTTGTCCAGCGAGTCTGATACAGGAGACTTGGTTCCTGTTCGGGGTATGAATTTAAATGTTATGTTGGTTCCAGTGCACAAAATAATGCTCCATTGTGTTTTGTTCCAGGGTGAGGCTAAGCTAGCGGTGCGCCCAGCATTTCCAATCCAAGGGATTTCTGTCGTCCTGGGAAACGATCTGGTTGGTGCACGTGTCTGGGCAGATGTACCTCAGCCTGTGGTGCAACCTGTGCCACTGCTGAGTGTAGACCCAGGCAAAAACCAGCGTGATGTCCCTGAGGCATTTACGGCCTGCGCTGTAACACGTGCTATGGCAGCTTCGAAACCTGTGTCTTACTCAGAAAAAGAGAATGTTGCAGCGAAGTTCTCACTACCTCTGTCAAATTTTCCTTTGTCGATATCTCGCAGTGATCTGGTTGCAGGACAGCAGGCTGACCCCTCTCTGAAGGAGCTGTTTCAACAAGTTTGCCCTGAGACTGAGTTACTGGACAGTGCTGGTGGTTATTTCCTTCATGATCTGATGTTGGTAAGAAAGTGGGTGCACCACAGTGGGAGTTTTGTCGGGGAACCAGTGTTTCAAATAATTTTGCCGGTTACGCTGCGTGAGTCAGTGTTAAAGGTGGCTCATGATGAGTCAGGACACTCTGGGGTGAAGAAAACGTATGACCGGATTTTAAGACACTTCTTTTGGCCTCGTATGAAACAAGATGTGGGTCACTTCATTAAAACGTGTCACATATGTCAGCTGACTGACAAACCTAATCAGACTTTGAAACCTGTGCCTTTGTACCCTATTCCAGCAATCAGCCAACCATTTGAGCATTTGATAATAGACTGTGTGGGTCCTTTGCCTCGTTCAAAGACAGGTGCTACTTACCTACTGACTGTGATGTGCCAGAGTACTCGCTATCCGGCAGCGTACCCCTTACGCACCATAACTACTAGGTCGGTGGTGAGAGCACTGTCCCAGTTCATTTCGGTGTTTGGCATACCCAAGGTCATTCAGTCAGACCAAGGCTCGAACTTCTCTTCTCACTTGTTTTCCCAGGTGTTAAAGCAGCTTCGTGTCCAGCACAACCAAGCCTCTGCTTACCATGCTCAGAGTCAGGGTGTGTTGGAACGCTTCCATCAGATGCTGAAGTCCCTGTTGCGCACTTACTGCATGGAGCTGGGTAGAGACTGGGAAGAGGGTTTGCCCTGGTTAATGCTGGCAGCTAGGGAGGTGACACAAGAGAGCACTGGGTTTAGCCCAAATGAATTGGTGTTTGCACACACCGTAAGAGGTCCATTGGCGGCCTTATCTGATAACTGGAAGGAGGCAGAACCTCCTAAAGACTTGATTGAGTATGTAAACGGTTTTAGGCACAGGCTTTATAGAGCAGGAGAACTAGCTCGGGAGAATCTGGGTTTAGCTCAGGTAAAGATGAAACGCTTGTATGACCGTCGTGCTGAGCGTTGCATTTTTAACCCTGGAGACCAAGTACTGGCCTTGCTTCCTATAGTTAATTCACCTTTCCAGGCAAAGTTCACTGGCCCGCATATGGCGTTAAAGCATTTTGATGTTTATGTTGGTGGCAGTGGTACCCCTGTAGTGGTTTACACTGACCACAACCCACTGACCTTCCTTAATTCATTGCGGTGTTCCAACCAGAGGTTGGTCAGATGGTCACTGTTTTTGCAGTCGTACTGCCTAGACATCCGCTATGTAAAGGGGACTGACAATGTGGTGGCAGACGCATTGTCCAGGGCTCCTCTTCAATAAGTTGTTGTTACTATATGTCCCTTTCCTTGGTTCTCCTCTTGTCCCTTCCTAATCATTCAAAATGCTTCCAAGGTGCACCGGTTGCTGCAGTGGGAACCTGGGGCAAAAGAGGCTGGACTGTTTAAAGAAAGACAGGTGGTAAAGTATATTGTGTTTTGGGATTTCAGCCAATTATTGGTATTTTTGAGTTTTTTTTGCTAAAAAATTAAATGAAAGTTGTGTTTTGGTACTGGGTTTCCCTACAGGACCCAGTTCTTATGGGGGGGGTGTGACGGTTCCCTGTCTGGGTCATTTGTTATGTTCTTTTAAGCCAGCAGGACCAGAGATGCTGATCGTTAACTGGAGACACCTGGGCCCGGTGCTCCCGTATAAAAATCCGCCCTCTTTTCAATCTCTCTCTCTCTCATACCAACCACCCATGGAGCAGCGTGGACGGCTCGTGCTCCGCCATTGCAAGATATTTGTTGGTTGGTTTTGTACAATAAACCCTTTATTGGTGCAAACTGACTGCGTCTCCCTCACTAGTGCCGCGGCTGCGGAGCCAGGTCGTGACACCATTCTTTAAGTCTTTGTGAGAATTGGATATCTTCAAATTCAGAGCATTCAGTTGATGCTCAGACCTGCATTGCGTCTGAGATAATTCTTAAAGGGTGTCAAGCTCTTTAAGGTGCCTCAGATATATATGTATAACTTACCTGGGGAGTGATGTATACATATTGTACATACA
The DNA here is from genome assembly GCF_023349555.1 of Cebidichthys violaceus. Lineage (NCBI taxonomy): Eukaryota > Metazoa > Chordata > Actinopteri > Perciformes > Stichaeidae > Cebidichthys > Cebidichthys violaceus. The sequence goes on from NW_027176816.1 coordinate 3,378,917, forward strand.
CAGACATTTTCTATAAAAACACTTCTTTGTATACAGATAGAAAACTTCTCACCAAAAGGGGGGACACAGTTTGCACGGCTCAAATCTTGTCGCTAGCATTTGTGAATATTTGAGATTTAAATTTGCAAAATATGCACAGAAGGCTGAGTGATATGTTATTTAGCCTCCACCTGCTTTACATGAGGAGGCTGCTTCCTTCTGACACCCTTAACAAGGGCAAGCTTTCGAGGGCAGCCATCTTTACTGTGGGCAATGGCTGAGAGCTGACATTGTTAAGCAGGAAAGCCAGTTGACTGTGTGTGTGTGTGTGTGTGTGTGTGTGTGTGTGTGTGTGTGTGTGTGTGTGTGTGTGTGTGTGTGTGTGTGTGTGTGTGTGTGTGTGTGTGTGTGTGTGTGTGTGTGTGTGTGTGTGTGTGTGTGTGTGTGTGTGTGTGTGTGTGTGTGTCAATGTTTAGGTTGTTTTAATGCAATTTAGCTTTTGTTGTTTCTGGTTTAATAGGGCTTTTATTGCCTTAATGCAAGCAGCTGGAAAATGACAGAAACGGAGGGAGAGAAAGAGAGCGGATGACATGCAGAAAAGGGCTGTGGGTTGGAATTGAACCCCGGCTGCTGCTAAGGTCGCCCCAGCGAGTGAAATTTTGTGTGTGACGATATGTGGGTGGAAATGCCAAAGAGTGGTGGAATGAGTCCCACTATGTGTGTGTAACTCATATGTCTATCTACAGAACTGCATGTAGATGTCAGAGTGAGAACAGGTCTAACAAGGATAGTAATTATCTACAATGATGGAGGTAATATGGAGACAGCCTTCTAACACAAAAACACTCACACACACTAGCTCACATTTCCAACATATAATTTTCTCTCTTCTTCAGGTCCAAGCGCTTGCTACTGCTTCTCAAGCAAAAACACAACATGGATGTCAAATGGAAAGCTAACCATTTTAGGGATACATTTCCATAATGCCGCCATTATTCTCCAGTTTGAAAACACACAATTACACTGACTCAAACAACACACAGATGTTCACCTACGCTTTTTTCAAATCAAATCCACAGGGGATATTTGACACACACACACACACACACACACACACACACACACACACACACACACACACACACACACACACACACACACTCTACATATCTACTCAACAGGGCATGTGTATACACAAACAGGTAGACACATGCTGAGGGTGGCTTGTGTGTTTTAAAAGATCACTTTAGTTTGTAGGAGCCAGATACCTTCTCATGCTGCAACTTCTGAAAATGAACTAATGTTTTGTCTTAATCAATGGTTTTGGCTTTTGAAAGATTATTAAAGGTCGAGTGTGTAGGATTTAGGATGATCTATAAGCAAAAAACGGAATATGTGAATATTCAGTATTGTATTGTATAATAACCAGGCACTAAGTATCGTTGTGTTCAGTTAAGTTAAAATGAGCCGTTCATATCATAGAGAGTGGGTCCGCAGTATTGCACCACCGTTTTTGAAAGATTTTTTTTTTTTTTTTTTTTAGGGCTTTAATGGCTTTTATTGGAATAATTGAAGAAAGACAGAAAAGGGGGATGATTCAGTTGGTTGCTATATGGAACCAAACCGCTAGATGCCATTAAATCCTACACACCGTCCCTTTAAAACAAAGCAAGGCTTCAGACGGTTGCATATGCGATCCTTTTTTGTGAGTGTGCGTGTTCAAATTGAATGTGCTCGCATTCATATGAGTGCATGATGATGTTTATCATTGATGCCTCTGCTGCAGTGGAGACAACAGCCACTGTCTACTCCATTTCCACCTCCAATGTCTCAAAAGTAAACTTGTTGAACAGGTGAAAGTGAGTACACAAAACCTTTGCTGCCGGGACTACATTTGTGCACACGGAGCAGAACCTCTGTGAAATAACATCCAAAACAGCTGAAAAGATCGAATATTTTTTTGGACTGGAATATTCAGAGTATTTCATCCTTTCAGCATGGATTGCTACAGCAACAGTGATCATATTATCCCCAACTTTAAAGCCTTGGATTTTGAAAAATGTGCTGTCACAAAACTGGAAGTCTGGACTGTAGGGGTTTCTCAACTACTGAAGTGTTTAGACCATAAAATCTCACATGAAGAATTTTCAACAACAGTGGGCTGAAAGTGAAATTGAAGCTCACTGCAAAAATGTTGTTGTCCTCTGTGTAAGTTAGGAGTTTTCAAAGACCAAGTGAAGATGTGCCAGCATAGTGGGATCATTTCATAGTGTTTCCAATGCAAACCAACTTGTTTCAAGAAGTTTGTAGATAAACTCTAGTGTTAGTTTGATCGGAAACAGGTTCCGTTTTTGTGCCTGTAGAAATTCATCTTGTCCTTACCTTATGATGACATACATGACCAGGAAGTTTCCCACCAGGCCGATGACACAGACAATCATGTAGACGACCACAATGGTGACCTTCACGCCTGTTGGCAGTAAGGCTTCGGTCTCATTGTAGGTACCATTGAAGTTGTTCTGGAAGAATGAGTCGTTGTAGAGCTGCAGGTGGCCCAGCTCAGCGAGGAGGAAGTCGTCAGGGAACTCCATCTCTTACCGAGAACGAGGACGTTTTAAACCCACCTGGTGGAAGGAAGAAGTGTGGTGTCACATGTAATATCGTAATAAAGCTAGCGTAAACAATGAGGCCATAATGACTCACTTGTTATTGTGCATTTGAACCAGCATTTCATTGTGGGTACAAATTAAAGAGTAACACTCCGTGATTTCAAGTGGTTTAACTTCTCACATTGCTGCAGTGATGTACAGGTGTACTCTTAGCCCCTGTGACATTACTGGGAGATGTTGAAGATTGAGATCACACCCATAAGTGATGCTGGGTGAGGTCAGAGGTCGAAACAGTCTTGACATGTTCAACACTGTACTTGGTTGAAATGCAATGCAGCTGCTAGACGTTTAACTGGAACAAAGAAAAAACACATCACGCCAGTTGTTGCTCACCTCCACTGGTTGCCATGAAGAACATGAAGGATACTGGTTGATGTCTGTGTTCTTAGTTCTTTACAGACTTCACTCATTTATTTTATATAGTGACTTTTGAAAGTGACTTTGCTGTTGTAAGCATTATTGTTGCTGCTCTAGGAACATTAACTATATTTCAAATATAAATCCTGTTCTCAATTTATTATTTAAGTAATATATTAAAAAGCAATTATTTACTGATGAAAAAGAACCGATAAGAGCGTTGATAAAGAACCAAACCTTTAAGGAGTATCGACAAAATCCTGAAGATACCGATCGCTAGACAAGGCGGGGTGTCTGAAGCTTTCATTGGGACTGCTGAGCTTTTCCCTCCATTTTAATGGCCTCTTTAGTCACAATACTCACCAACAAATTATATTGTGAATGTATCTCTCAAAGAGTCCTTTCTGTCTACTTCTCACTGATATTTCAGAACTATTATTCCTTTGGAATATATCTCACTGATATTGTTGAAGACGCCATATTGATGTGCCAAGTGCGAAAGCTTGACGGGCCTAGCAACAGTTACCAGGGGGGGAGGGGCTTAGCGAAGGATCAATTGTTATGGTCCCTTGAACTTCTCACCTTGCTGCAGTGATGCGCAGTGTACTATAGGACCTCGTGACATCACTACTGGGTGTGCTGCTCTCTTTAAAAGTGAGCCATGCCACAATGCCATGAATCAAAGTGTTATTTTGATGATACATCAAAAGCATTGATAAAGGTAAAGCTCCAATATATTACCATGTGTTTGTGATATTATTGTGGTTCACTGGTTCAGGTCATAAAAAGATCATCTTCATGGTTTCGAGAAATCAACGTTAACTTCACTGCTTTGCTAAATGTAAATAAAGGTTGATGTATTCAGTGGTAGTGTGGATGAATGAAAGGGAAAGGACAGATAAAGGGGAGAGGAGGGGATAGAGAGAATAAAGTAAAGAAGAGAGGGTAAAAACGGTTTGAAACATAAACAGGAAAGAAATGGATAATGTGGGAAAGCACAAAAAGAGGAGGATCAAAAGACAGTAAGGGAGGAAGGAAGACACTTGAGAAGCACGGAAATAAAGTGAAAGCGATGGTAAAGAGTGATTAGATGGTAGACGGTAAGGTAGAAAAGAAGTCGAGGGATTTAGGAAACTGAAAGAATGAGTACTACAACAAAAAAGGAGGAGAGGAGCTGGCAGCATCAAATTTGCTATTAATGCACTGTCCCTTGAGGAATATGTTAACGCCAAGATTTATGAGAGAGAGAGACTTATGGATAGAATGAGGGAGAGAGAGGGGGGGTGACATCAATATTTATGGGTGTTAATGCAGTAGAGAGAGAGAGAGAGAGAGAGAGAGAGAGAGAGAGAGAGAGAAATGATCTACCACCAACAAAAAACAAGTTTCCTCCATTTAAAGCAGAGGTCTGTGTCATGTGTTATACATTATTACCAACAACACATTTCTGATTTCTGACCTCTGTGTGCAGCCTTAGGCCCTCAAGCCCATTGGTTCCTCAAACACATGTAGTTTCCGTTCTTTTGTTAAAAAAAATGCTCAGTGACTTCCTAATCATTGCATTTTTTAGCAATCATTACTCTAAGGCTGACTCAAATGCTCTAACCATTGTTGTGGAAATTGATGTCCAATCATCAAATTCAAAGCCATTACCAAATCCACTAATTGAATCATAATCCTTTTGGAGAGCTTGTGGCTAAGTGGAGAGCAGGGCAGTCCTTCAATCAGAGGATCGGCGGTTCGATCACCGGCTCTGGCTCTGCTAGTCGCATGTCCGTGGGTCCTTGAGCAAGACACTTAGCCCCAAAATTGCTCCCGTACCTGTGCCTACGGTGTAGAAATGTATAGAATCTGAATTGTAAGGCGCTTTGGATAAAAAAATCTGCTAAATGACTGTATGTATGTATGAAATTGCTCCTCAAATGTTATTAGGTTTACCTTTCAAAGTCTTCAAGTAGTTCAATGCAGGACAATGAAAGACGGCCCTGCTCTCCACTTAGCCATGGTCACCATGGGATGTGTCTTATCCCTCACAAACAACCTTTGGCTTAACGCAGAGAGCACAATAAGAATAGCCAAACATTTCAATTTAGCTGTTCACGACAACTAGCTCCTGCTGGTTTAATCTGCCGCCTTTGATGTAAAAAAGGTAAATGAGGAGATACAGTACATGAGGTTTGACAAAAGATTCCCACTGTATAAGCTCTGAATGGTCCACTGTTTCGACCAATCAGAGTGAATTGGGAAACGTCCATCAATGGGCACAACATCCAATCTATTCAAATTGCTGAACAAATGTAATATGTGGGCGGCAATTCCTGTGAAAGGAACCTCCGTTTGTTAGCTGTTAGCAAGCAACACATCAAAATGCTGCCATTAACCAGGCTGCCTCTCTCTCTCTCTCTCTCTCTCTCTCTCTCTCTCTCTCTCTCTCTCTCTCTCTCTCTCTCTCTCTCTGCCCGATCATGAATATTCATCAAATCAAAACAGCAAAGTAACTCTGCTGTGCTGCTGAATTTCCCCGGGGTTACTGCCAGGCTCAATACACATGGGTTATATATATGCTCTAATATCTCTCTTTCATTCTCTCCCTCCCCGTTGACTCCTCTTTTTCCTTTCCTCCTTCCTTTCTCACATCCACCCTCCACATCTAAGACACCGTGTGTTTTGTTTTGCAGGTTTCATCTCTGCTGCAGCAGCAGTGTGTGTGTGTGTGTGTGTGTGTGTGTGTGTGTGTGTGTGTGTGTGTGTGTGTGTGTGTTTTAGCTGCCTAAGCTTTGATGAATAAGCAGTTAAACTTGAGCCTGAAGTGTGGCCATGTAAGGCTGCAGTTGCAATTTGGGTGGGCCACTGTAGCACCTCTACCACGTGTGAGAGGACAAAGAAGCACTAATGAGACTGACGTATTACTGCGCAAGGTGCATGTAGGAAAGTAAAGCTACAGCAACTGTTTTGTGTTTGCTGACTGGTTATTAAGTACTTTGAGTTATTATTTGTCCATCCAAGCATTGAGTTATAAAGGGACACCCTACAGGTGAATAAGGTAAAAAAAACTACAACTACTACTTCACCACTGCACTTACATTAAGGCAATTATCATGAATTCTGTAAGTCTATAATTTGATGTGCTTATTTGCACAAAATTCTAGAACAGAAATATGAACATTGGATGAAGCCAGCTTCAAAATCCTTGTATTATTTTGTTACATCAAAATTTTTTACTGAGAGAAATTTGGATATCTGTATCAATCCATAAATCAGAAAATACACTCAACAGCCATTCAAATCTATTTACTGGAAAGTTTGGTGTATGTGCTGGAGTGTGAGAGCTCTGTACCCACTGACCTTACATCTTATGGTCTTTATGTCTAGCTTTTATCTGACAAACATACATTTGTTATGTGCTATTGTGTGTAGCTTTGCATTGTTTGTTCTTTTGTATATATCTTTGTATTATGTCTTCACCCTGTACTATTTGTTATTGTGCTTTCCTTGTTTTGACCTGCCAAGAGACTACAGACGCAAATTAGCTAAAAGCCATAAACTGGTACAGTCCATCAGATGGTGACATTTATGTTGTAAACTGTACATGGTTCCTTTAAATTAAAAAAATGTTAAAAGTAATTTTAAGAAAACGCCTTTTAATATAGATTAGATTTGTGTTGTAAAATTCCCTACATTTTGCAAGACTACAGCTGAATAGGGTTAAACAATACTTAACTGATTGATCTCACCTTGAAATTTGCCTAGTTGATGACTTGTATTGATATGTATAAAAATACAAATGAGGCATTATCTTATGCTAACTTTTGGTGGACTTAGGACAAATATAAAAACGCAAATGACAAACGTTGGTCAAAGACACACTTGTGTACATTGGATGTTTTCTTTCCTTTGGAAGACGACATTTCTGCAAAATATAATGTGGATCCGGATGGTAATGTGAATACAAGTCGTATAAGTAAGACAAACAGTATTGTGTTAAGAACTGTTTTACATTGATAAAGTCAGTGACATAAAACCTTTGTTTCAGCAGCATTTAAATGAGGGTAAAGCATTGTGAAACGTCATAAAAAAACTATGTTGAGACTACAAAACGTTTAAATTCAATTTGAAGCCCAGTTGCTGTAATACTTTCCTATACAGACACTTAGCAGGCATTCAGACTGAAAACAGCCCTAGGTTAAAACAATACAAGGGGTGAGCCCACGTTATTTCAGGTACCGGCTCACCAACGTAGTTCTTTGAGTGAGACAATGGACTATGGTCCAAAAAATCCAGTTTGAGTAACTGATCCATAGTTTTTAAGGTTTATAATATTCCACTCTTTCCTGGTGCTTCCGCTGCCTGGGCAGTAAACTAGCAGGTGAGTTTTGTTGTTGTCGAGTTAGGGAGATGCTTTTTGTTAAGTTGTCAAACAGCATTATCTTTTGTTGGTAATTTTGCAATCCAGAGACGTCACAAGAACCAAATGTCATAATGCTCATTTTTCTCCAGTACTACAGGTACCCTGTAGGTACCGTGGATTAGGGCTTGAATCTCACTACAAACCAACAAATTATTACATTATCATCATGTTCAAATGTATTCTTGTAAAATTGAGTTAAAATATTGAGCCATGGGTTCAACTTTTTTGCAGGATGACTGATGTTTTGCTCCATACTGGTCTCTTCAAATGACTGAGGCTACATTTTTTTCATCCAATGCGATCGGAATGTAGCCAAAGACCCTCAATGAGATTTGATGAGAGAGAATACCCAGAATGAGTTCGGTAGGAACACAAAACACTACAAATCTTGTGAAAGTCTACCGAGAGGGACCGTCAGAATGGAATAATTGTTACAATGATTAAATATGACTTACTAAACATACACGCAAGAGTCCACAATCCTTTGTGGTAGATACCTGCAGGCTCCCCAACCCCCTCAGAGGAAACCGATAATATAAACAGCTGTTAATAAGCTCATACAGTTCAGGTAAACTGTGGAGGAAGCTGTAGTCTCTGCTTGTTTTCAACCCTCCAGCTTATTCATGGTTGTCTGAGTGGTTAGTTATATAAATAAGACACTGTCCTGGTCCAGTTTTCCTATGTAGCAGCAAATGGTTGGACTACACTGATAACAAATGTTCTACACTGCTTTTGTTTGTACTGTGGCAAAAAGAAGCTTGTTTTGCATTGATTTTAACTCTGCATGTTGCACAGATTAACATCGTGTCATACTGTGTAGCTGATACAACTCTCTGGATGCAAAAAAAAAGTATTATTGAGTACCCCTGACACATCGGTGTTGACAATAACAATATATTGTAGGGCATACCTGGCTGAGAAGGACACAGTTGGCAGTGAAAGATACCAGGATAATTATCTGGCTTTATCAGCAATCTTTCTGCGCTTAGATTAGGCAGCAGGTTACTGCCCTGTAAATGTCTGTGATGGCGGGCTGACATACATCTCTATTGAAGACACATACAAGATGATAGATGTACAGCAGTGCACCTTTTTATGGATTGCTGTTCAAGTACAGTTTAATGTGGATATACCGGTTTTATTCACTGGCTTCTTTAATGTTACTCTTTTTATCCTGTTTTCTAGCTCCTGAACATATCAGTGTCCACATACGATTTATAACTTATTTTGCACGTCTTCGTCAACAAATACCCTTTGTACGTGACCTGTTATTGTGTTTATGGTCTTTTTTTTATGAGATTAGAAGCAAGTCATTGGCTGGAAAGTGTCACATCTCTGCCAGTACTATTCACAAATATACTTTCATCTTTATTAAGCAGCGAGAGACCATGCTTCATGACTTCAATCATCTGCAGAGAGACAACAACACTGGAGACTTTACACTTAGAAAACTTCAATGTCCCCAAAGGGGGAATTTGTGGTACAGCACAGTAAACAATAAACATAATACATACAGACTTAAAACAAAGAACAGACAGCAAAAGTCAATGAATGTCATCTTATAATAAATGAGACATTTTTGCACATCCCTGATGCACAACCTCCAGTCTATGAAAAGACAGAACAACGCTCACAAACAAACAAACTGAGCTGCCTGAATATGTGTTGAATGTTAAAAGCTTGACATTCAAGCCAACATGGACATTAAGTCTTAAGGAATTTATACACTGGGGGCTTTTTTTTTCATGTGAATGCAAATATTACAAGGCAAAGAAGCATTGTAACTTTTTTTTTGGAACAGGTCCAGTTCATTGAGCATTTGCACCTCGATTAAAGGCATCAAACAATCACATTGTGCGGAATAGACGTATTCAAACTGCACAATTTATTGTACACCAACATGGAGGCTCCGAACCAAGACAGCAAACTATATTGCTCCTTTCAATCCTGACAAAGGCAGCACATACCAGATCCAATCCTTCTGTTCTTACCTTTCACAATAAAAGCAGATGCAGAGCCAGTCAAGGATCCTGGTAGTCAGTCCCCTGCCTGCGCAAAAGTATTCAAGCCTTTTATTGCTAAAGTGTTGAGACTGTTGTGAATTTGCATCGTTTATGGTATGAATAGTTTTGGTCCGAGATATTTGCTGGTAAGTATTTCGTATTTCCGTGTTGATTATTCATCACGCCCCTGGTGTGTAAAGGACTTAAAAGCAGCTCAGAATTATAAAAAGTTGATTATCTGCAGATTCATGACAAATAGTAAAGACAGTGTGGTACTGAAGAAAGTTAAGCAGGGCGATAAATACATTTTATTATGGCATGCACAATAACATGTGTTTTATCTTGTTTACAAAAGTGATTTTTCTCCAGGGATACAATATTTTTTTCAAAAGGCATATTTAATCTAATTAAAGTTTGATGAAAGTTCATAATTCCTTTGTCTTTTCTACCCCTAGTTTGTTTTAAAGTAGGAAAAAAAAATCTAAAATCATAAATTGGATGTGTTGTTGAGAAAATCAGAGATTTTATGTTTAGGTCAAATCACCCAGCCGTTGGTAGCTTCGTAACAAGCGAGTAGGCCGAAGTAGATGTTGTGTTGGGATAGTTTGATCAAATATCTATCCATATTTCATGTTAGTCAAACAAACTCAGTGACTAAAACTGTGACTTTAAGTTGGCTGCCTATGTTTGTTTTGTTTCCTACATTTGTTTTAGGCCAAGACTTGCTTTTAATAAAGTTACTACTACAAAGCTATGGAAGTCAAATGATTGCAAGCTGTGCAAAAAAAGCTCTAAAACTAAATTAAGCACTAGGGGTCGCATTTGTAATTTGGAAAACGTGAGGAAAAAGTCATGAGTATATCAAATATTTGAGGACAGAATTGAATTGTTTTACTTATATGACATTCAAACTGTTAGCTCTTCATTTATGTCCCTCACATGCCAAGTTCACCTGACAGCAAAACGCCCCTGGGTTTGACCTGGATGTCAATCATAGTTCTGTTAGACTCCACCTTCTAAGTCACATCAGGTCATTTGCTCTGAGCTGATATGTTAACTGTGAAATAAATGCAAGCCTGTTGATTACTTAAGATAGGGCACCACTTACTAAAACCTGTTAACCAAAAAAAATGCACCTACCACTCAAGTTCTCTAAATCTGTTAAAAAACAAGCTGATCTGTGTGAGCGCTCATAGACCTGGCCTTGGATTGGTTTTCTGCAGTTTTGTCACTAACACACCTCCATACAGATCTGCTGCAACGTCTCTCAGTAGTAACACACGACTCGCACACCCACCCATATGCACACACATAGTAAAATCACAATGAGAAAGTGTTTCGAAAAAGCCCATAAACAAAGCCTCCACTTCACATAAGACCCCCAAATGCAACGCACGCACAGTCATACACAATCATGAACCTCAATCGGAGCAGGTGTTCGAATTGCACACGCTTCAATGCAACAAACTTCCCATTTCTTCGCAATGCAACCTGGTACAAAAACGCAAGATGAAGCGATTTAGTATAGACACGTTTAAAGGCACCACGCGCACGGCAAACGCATTAATGCGCAGACCCAACACTTCGAAAATACATGTACGTCACGCACGCGCCGCGCCAAGCGCCATCTATACAGTGTTATGGCAGCCTCTCAGCTGAAGCAGCTCAACATAAACACAGTGACGGAGTGCAGATGGACAGAGCGCAGTGCGCACTGTTGTGATCCAGGGCACACACGCATGTATGTACGTATATGCACATGTAAAAGCTGCGTGCACGTGCTTGCATCTTCGTGGCTGGCTGTTCATTGTCTTACCTCTCTGGTGGCAACAGCTCCAGAGCTCCCCGCAGACCGCCCAGAGGACACAACGGTTTGGAAGTTGTTTGTTTCCCCCCCTGCGTTACTGGGCACTGTCTTATTCAACCCGCTCTCTCTCTGTCTTTCTTGGTTTGCTTTCTTTAAATTCGCAGTTTCCTCCCGCTGTCACCAGGTAGTAGGCTAGTCAGTGTCAAAATCCAAAATCTCCGTCAGTCCGTCCAGGTTTTCACTGGGATGACGAAAAGAGAGAGGAACAGCTTCACCTCCAGTCAGCATCAGCTGGCAGGCAGACAGAGATCGAGAGGGGGAGCGAGAAAGAGAGGGGGGGGGAGAGAGAGAGAGAGAGAGAGAGAGAGAGAGAGAGAGAGAGAGAGAGAGAGAGAGAGAGAGAGAGAGAGAGAGGAGGGGTCTGCTGGGATAAAGATGCAGCCAGGCACTGCGCTTTGCTTTCTTCTTTTCTTGACTGATTTTTCTCCCTCTCTCTCCCTCGGGCAGATCGATGAGGGCTTTCTCAACACCCCCCTCTCTTTTCTCCATCTCTGCACTAGTAACCCATCTTGTATGTGCATTTGGGTCTGGAATGCAAACTGCTCTTTAAGTGTGTGTGTGTGTGTGTGTGTGTGTGTGTGTGTGTGTGTGTGTGTGTGTGTGTGTGTGTGTGTGTGAGTGAGTGTGAGAGAGAGAGAGAGAGAGAGAGAAATGATCTAGTGCATTCTGACACTTATACTATACCCAGCACGTGCAATCATTTGTATGTATTAACACTGTTTGATCCTGATGTTTGATCCTGATGTTTAGAGCAGAACCCAAAGGAACACATGCACTTATGATCAAAGTAATAGCCTACAACTTCTTACTGTAATCAGATTACCTTTCACATTAGCTCTCTGTCTCCAGTGAAACAGTTTGGCCAAAATAGGTAACGTATAAATACAGTGAGCAAGTTGTAGGCTACACTGTGTACGGTGTGCTGCAGTCTGGTCGTGTGTAGATTAATTTCTTTATTTGGAAAAGACACTTTGCATGGAACAAGCTTATATTGACGTCCAAAACTACGTATTTGACTTTGAGTTGGGATGAGAATGTGTTGGCTAGAGAAGGAAACAGAAAACATATGCTTGAACTTGTCAAACAGAATGAATAAGTGCTCTTCATAATGCCGATAATACCAATATTTATTTTTACAGATAAAGAACAACATAGGTTGATGGTTCGTCTGAACAATATTCTAGATGGGATGGATAACTGGTCCAAATGCAAAAAAAAGTTTCCCTTAATGTTAAAAGATTGCTTATTTAATCTTCAAACCTAAAAAGAAAACCCTTTTGGGTGATCTTTGTCCCATTCTCATAGGTACTAATGCACTTGAACATGTTTTCCATGTTCAGTTTCTAGGTGTAGTCAGCAGATGATCAGCTTAACTTTGTCCAACAAAGTTGCTATAACTATAATTATTAATGTATCTCCTGAGAAAGTGTTTTCATTATTTTATCTTTTTAATAAATTAAGTGTTGGGGTGGTAAAAAACACGTAACTTTATTAAAATGTTACATCATGTGCCCTGTAGTGTACAATAGGACTTCATTAATGTTTTTTTAACAAAAGAAACATGGTAGAATGGTCACTAACTCTAGCTGGGATTCCCATTCTGCCCCATTATTTCAAATTCTGGAGTTTTTAGACATTTTTGACATAAATCAACTTCACTTAGGTACTTTATATTTCAATTTCTTTGCAAATCATGACCCATTTCCTTTCACAGTGTCTTTGTGACCAGGTCTCAGATCCATTTTTACCTCACCAGATACTTTGATATTCTATATGGTCAGTTCTTCAGACCTAACCTCAGCCAGTTTTCACTTAGGTACAGTTAAGTGGAACATCTTTCCTACTTCACTTCACAGTCACGCCTCATTTCTGATTTAAAAAGAACAATCTTAAACAACTTCTCTTTCATGAATACAGTACTTTGTTAATGAGGTATGATACAATATATGAAAACCGTACAAATATTTCTTATTGCAATCCTTGTTTTTCTTTCTTCCTTAGTCTTTTCTATCTCTATTGTCTATTTATTATTTGGGAATTTGTTTTTTTCCTTTCTTTAAAAATATATTTTACGATTGTTTCTAAATTGCGGAAAGCATTTCAGCCGTCTTTAATTTTAATATTAGTTTGGTTCCTTATACAAGCCCTCAGGTTTTTTTTTTAATGAACTCACCTGTGCATTTTCTTTGGCTATTGTATGTATCTTGTCTGTTCTTTTGTTGTATCATATGCACAAAATAATTTAAAAAAAAGAAAATAAGTTAGCATCACATTACATTCTTTGTTTGTCACCACTTACTCAAAGGGCAAAGAGAAATAAACAAGTAGTCAGCAGTGTTTTATCACCGTCACAGTGATTTAAATGTGGTAAGTCATATGTTGTTCTCAAGACCTTAGCCGACCCAATCTGCCAAATTGCTGGTAACTAATTATTGTGTGTACAACTAAGTGTGTGTGTGTGTGTGAGAGAGAGAGTCTTAAATGATTTCCTAGCTGTAACTGTGACAGTTTGATGCCTGGTCAAGCAGTAATCTCAGGACTCCTCAGGGTTCTCTGCTGGGTTCACTTTCTTGCATCAGATTAAGTCATTTGAGTCCTTCAATTCACAAAAACAAGCAGGTTCTGGCTGAGAAAACTCACCTCTTCGCTAAGTCCCTCCTGTTGAACGCAATCATAGTGTAGCATTTGGCTGGCTGCCCAACAGCTATCCGGCTCTGCTCCATAGACTCTAATGCAATCGGGGGTTTTTTTACATTTCAGGCTGCTTTTGTGAATTTATGGTTAAATGTTGTGCCTGGGGCATCAGTAAAAGGGATTACCTTGGTCGTTACTTGGAGTGGTTGGAAGGAGCTATACGTTTGTAAAACATGTTTCTACGTAAAAAACAGTGGGGCTAACGTTAGCGAAGTACTTTAGCACACCATTACTAGTGTTCTATGTATTTTCGCACGCTACTGAAGGTATACTGAATGTTTTTACTTTTTAATGATTGGAACAATGAATGGCTTTGTGATGTGACAATTCAATGTAATTAAAAACGGTTATCTAATACTCTGTGAATCTTCTGTGTTTTGCCTGTGATTTAATTCAAAAACTGCAGATCGAGGTCTGGTGTGGACTTATAGGACCATACCTGTGGTTTTACACAAAGCTAAATAACCACACACAACAATACCATAACAATCAGCTTACACATCCCATTAGTGCCAGTCATTTCTCAAAGCATGCAGACATATTTTAGCTTTTGTTATATTTGGCCAAATTCATTTTGAAAATGAAATGTTAAGATAACACCCCAACCTTAAAATTCAGTGCCTCGTCCGCCAAAATGCACAGTCGACATAGTCGTTTAATCAGATCTCCTCAACCGGATTTTCTCAATTTTCTTGTAAAAGCATCACTACTTTGGAGAGTCACTTCTTTGCTGGCTACATTTTGATTAGAAACATTTTCTCACTCCCAACTCATCAAATACTTCCATTTGGTCAATGGCCCTGCGTGTCACACTATGGTGCTCTAGGAACATCATTTTCACACTGGATTAACTCTAAAGTTAAGTAACATTGTGGATGTGTGGGATGTCACGTAGGTGTCATTGGGATTCATCCGCTCTGTTGAGCAAGTTTCAAATCATTAAGGCTGTGTACGAAATTATTCACTTATTTAATGCTCCCCACTCACTATCCAGGGAGTTCTATTGCTGTGTTCAAGTCAACGCAAGTGAAATTTACAACTTACGATGTGCGGGGAGTGATTTTATCTGATAAAGTGAGAAGTGGCTAACATGTGTGAGGTGTTTACGTATTACTTATAGTGAGTTCAATATAGTAATTTTGTTTTTAGAAGTATACTTTACTTGGTCAATGGCTGAAGCTGAAGTGTGTCGTGTGTTGAGCTTGTAAATAGTGTGATATGAATAAGAAGACGAAAAGGCATGATCATTATCTTCCAGGGTGTTAGGAGTGTAATAGTGTTCATCAAATCCCCTTTTCCTGTTATTGGGGAGAAGTAGAGGTAAAAGAAGATCTATACCACACTTCACCGTCTGCCACGCAAACGTTTGCTCTGTCTAACGAGCATTATTGCCCTGCAGGTGCAGCTTTTCAGGACACATGTCAACTGGTGTGATGTGATTAGAAATCACAACTATAGCCTGCAGATTATTGAACAAGTAACAGTGGATATAAACACACTTTATGTTTTGTTTCCGGGTAAACATCTTGTTTGACTGTACTTAAGTAGAAACAGGTATCCATAAAATAATGTCAACTGAAATGCAATTTGCTTAAGAAGACACCAGAAAATAGTAATTCAAATGTGGATGAGATGGTAGCAGCAAGGAGAAAGTTGGATTTCTTTTTAAAGATGTCTTTTTTTTCTCCCTAACAAAATGGCGCTTTAGTGTGGTTAATTTATTGGTGCTGTCTAAAGGCTCTAAAGGAACCACAGAGGACTCATTAAATACAACAGACCCGACCTCAAACTTTATCCTAATGTATCTCTTATATTATCGTCTTATGAATAAAGTATTAATGAATATACTGGCAGGGTATATATGGGATGTCAGCAATTGTGGCAAAAGTGGCCGTGCCAAAGACGGAACACACACTATCAGAAAATCTGACCAATGATGCAACAGTAATTTAAACTGCAATAACCCCTAACCCCAGTATTCAATTAGGGGAAGCAACGCTGTGATTTTATCAACACACTTTTTGTCTTTTAAAAAATAAATTGATCAACATACAGTCCCCGCAATCAGTTAATTTTTAAAGCTCAGCATCCGGGGGCCGCAGCTTTCTATCATTCAGGCCCATCAAGACTTTCTGGATAAAGTCAAATGTATTGACCAAGTCCTTTGGGTAACTTAGAAACATGGCATTAATCAGTGGAAAATGCATGACAAATGTGTCAGGCAATGTAGGGAAATCAATAACCATGTTACTCTCAAGTGCCCTCTCTGGGCAGCAGAACATGGCATCTGTTGAATTGGCAATTGTCAGGAGGAGCCCAACTGGTAGGTCGTCAATGTTTGGTTCAGCTGACTGCGTCACTTGAAGACAAGAGCAGAGAACCGTTACCCCAGATACCTAAACTATCTCCAGAATCTGCTTACTGCAAAATGAATCTGTTACATATCAGAAGACAGTAAGAGATCCATCAATAACAATATATCACATTTAATAATTATAATTGGTTTCACAGGTGTCAACTAATATAAAATGTAAAATGAATCTGATGTGTATCTTCTAGGCTACAGCAGCTGTATAATTTAGCATTATATAAACAATTGCAGTCAAAATAAAAATAAAATGATGTATATTTTTATGTAGTTGCACATTTAACTTAATGAAAACTTGTGTATTTCAGTCTACATCCTATGTGACAACAGGAAGTCAGTGAGAAATAGCTACTATACATTTCATGTCATCTGCAGCTCAAAGCCTGGAACAGATATATGTAGTACAATTTAGAGAGTATGAATGATTCAGATACACTTTTTTTTTATTTGAAACCTTAAAATAAAACAAATAAAAATAAAGAAAGTACTCAATACTCTAGTTAGAGAAATATGTTCACCTCTGACTCTATTTTAAGGGTAGGCCAGTGTTCAGGATCTCATCAATGACAGGGTGAATGTGGTCTGCATTAACGTTTTGATAAGGGGAAGATTTTTGTCACTCATCCGAACTTCATCTATAAAATCCAATCCACAACTCTAACATAGAGTAATAACAAATATAGTATTTTGTGTTTTATTAACTACGTGCAGTAAATATGTACTAAAGCTTGATGTGCATCATCAACATGCCAGATAGAAGATTCAGTATATCAGACAGTTGCATCAGCTCCAGCCTTCAGAGAAATAAGATTGGAAAGCTAACTGGGTTGCAACACTTACATAAAAGCACTATGTAAAATATCTTCATCAAGCATTTAACACAACTCATTACAGGCATAGAGTGAACTGAACAGTGAGCAGCTACAGCATGTCTTGCTGATGCCTCAGCTGCAGAATACAATCTTTGCTGAATTCTAAACTGGTTAAAAAGGCCAATTAATGCAATTAAACTCCAAACGCAGAATTGAAGTCCTTTCTTAACTATACAAACAATACAATAATAAATTAACAATTATATTATCTCACTTAATTAAGATATAAACAAATGCTAATACTACACGCTCAGATTGAGAAGGGAGATAACTTCAGAAAAATTAAAACAATTTTTTTATTAAAAAATTATTTTCAAATGTTAGTAAAACCTCAATTCTGTTTGGAAGTCAGATTCTCGCGCACAGACTAGAGACACTGGACCCTGACTGTGATTGGGTTATTTCCTTGCTTATATCTCACACTGATTAAATACAAGCCTGAATTTCATAGTTAATTTGCCTTACATAAATGTAGAATGTACTATATTAACGTAATTACATTACATTACATTACAGTCATTTAGCAGACGCTTTTATCCAAAGCGACTTACAATAAGTGCATTCAACATTGGTAATCAAAAGAACTACTTGTCATCAGAAGTCAGAAGTCATACGTAATGTAACGATATTGCATGAAATAAACGTCAAAGCCATGCAAACCGTTCATGTTACTTTTCCTAAAACATGGCCAGACATTGCTTGGCGATGAAAAATGCCGTGGTCAATTTGGTTCAATTAATGGAAAACGTTTACTCAACACAAACATTCCAATATAAAAATTACAAAAAAACTCTACACTTTAACATGAACTAAATCTTACTGTTAACTGGTTTCCACTTTTCACATAATGGTACAGTGCTACACACACAATGTGACATTATTGCACATAATTAATGTAAACCTCTATGCAAACCGTTAACGTTACCGCTACTAAAACAGGCCCAGACATGCATGGCAATGAAAAATGCGGTTGCGGTTTGTTGTAACGTTAGTAAAACTCCAGAAAATGCATACACAACACAAATGTTCTGCTTTTAAATTTAAAAAAATTTAACATTTAATATACTTGCTTATACTTATCAACCAACTTTCACATATGAGGCAGATATAAATTAATAAATGAAGTTTTAGCTCAAATTATATTCACTCAAATGCATTAAATAACTGCTGTAAGACTAAATGCATTTGAATTAAATGCATCTTGCATGTCTTCTTCTCACATGCAGTCCCACGACGAATTTTCAAGAGAAAGTGTATCTATTTTTGATCTATCTTTTTTGGTCGGAATCCCTTCAAAGAGCTAACCTCTATGCCACACTAAAATGTTCCTGAAGACAAATTTCTACTGTGGCTTAACTGTGCCTTAGCCCCAGCCCTTCAGGACAAACATTGCACTTTGCAGGCTCTGAAAAACAGCTTAATAATATGCATGTTGTTTATTCTGTTTGACATCATACTGTGATGTGTAATACAAACTGCAACCCCTCGAGGCCATTAACATGATATTAAGCTGTTTGTTATGAGTCATTTCACATCACTTTAGGGGTTAAGTCATTTATAAATATGCATTTCTTACATACATTTGAGACATGTTAAAGTGCAGAGGGGGAGTAGACACAGATGCAGTGTCTTGCTCAAGGGCAAGGAGGTCCTCTCTCTGGGTTTTTATGAAAGATAACCTAAACCTATATTTTTACAGTCAAATATTGAAGAATTAGTATGATTTTTTTTTTTTTTGTCAGTCTAAAACTCACATTTTCAAGAAATTGGCTTTACATTTTTTTATATGGATGTTGGGAAAGAGGTTATGAAGTTGACGCTAGCAGCTACAGCTTAAAGTTAACAAGAACAGAAATCACAGTTTATCGGATCAGCTGCTCTCTGAACGCCCACAGAAGCTTCACAGATGCAAGTTACCTCAGTGTGAGGTAACTTGACAGTTGATCAACATGAGTGACAACTGTTGGGAGGAGAACTGGACCAAGGGGACGAAGGAAGGAGATAATTTGTTTTTTGCCACCGGTTGACAAGATGCAAAATGTCAAGAGAATTCACTTCTCAAATGTCACATTTCATAACCGTCACACAATGTGTGTGTTGGATTTTTTTAGTAGTGTCCTACTGGAGCAAAATTTAAATGCTATAACTGGCAGCATATATCTCAATTTATATAGTGAAAATATGACAACTGAAGGTGCACTATATGCAATGATACTTGCAGGAAGCAAGGAGAGTGAATTAGTTCTACTGGTTTCCACCGATCAGTTTAATCTTTATTGACTTCAATAGCAGGGTGACAATTTATTAGCCCCCTCAGCTTCCAGCACACTGCTGGTAAGAACCAACTGTAGCCTCGACTCCTTTTTTAATGTATTGCGGTGACTTGTGTTTGCATAACTGCGTAAATTATTCATGACAGAGAGGGGGGAAAAAATCCATTAACACGGAGAGACTGCTAGAGAGATACTGTGGTGAATGGTCTGATAACTGGTTATTAGAAAAATATTGTGTAGTTTTAAAATCTGATAATTCTGGTAGTGTAGTCAAAGGAGTGCTATTGCATGGTGGTAAGAGGACAACAAGAAGCTTAACTATATATTTGTGTTCCCTGTCAAAACGTCAGGGTTTTATGAATTGGTTTTAATGCTTAACTTATATACTTGTGTTACAGCAGATTGCAGACGTGAGATCCAGTTCTGGTCTCAGAAAGGGAGCTCTGCATTCACTGAATGTCTGTCTGATGACCATTGACATATACAACATAGGTAATCCCTCCGGTAAACATCAGCCTGCATCCTTGGTGTTTTAGGTTAAATTGACAGTGTGTAGGGTTTGGTGGCATCTAGCGGTGTGTTTGCAGATTACCAACAGCTGACTACCTCTCCGCTCACTGCTCCCTTTCCAAGACTGCAGTAAATTCAGCAGCAGAGTGCAAACCATGTTACTGCCAGGAGGCTCACGTTACTTCCCTCGTGTGTTGGATAACTACGGTGGCCTTCAGGTAACTTGAAAAAGGCTTTTGCAAGAGTCTGTGTTTGGTTTTTCTGTTCTGGGCTACTGTAGAAACATGGCGGTGCAACATGACGGACCCCGGGAAGAAGACTCCCTATATGAAGGGTTTAACGAAAACACAATTTTAGTTTAGAGTGATTATACACTAATAGTTCTGAATATTATATTATATTATATTTAATATAGCACCCAAAATACTACACACTGTCCCTATGCATTTAATTAGTCCCGCAGGAACACATTTCCCAGATATAAACAAGAATAAAATAGAGTTTATTTAGACTATTTTACAAAATAATGAATATAAAGGTAATGGACCTAGAAGCACGGGGGAGAAAATCAATCAAAATATGGCCAAAAAATCATACTGGCAGTAGTCTAAGAAAGCCAATTAGATGGTAGATGGATGAAGGCAAAATGCCACAGCTGGTCTTCCTTATGTCAAAATGAAGAAGTGAACACACCTGTATTTAATAGGTTATTATTATGAAACATCGGTCTTCTCTGACTCTCTCGGTGTTAAATGTGCTAGTCGGCAGCTGAAGTGTTGCCTGTGGCATCATCCTGGATCAGTGGGCTGCATGTGGACCGATTCTTCTTGGAGTTATAATAAATAACTATGTAATGTTTAAACACCAGGTTTTAATACACTGGATCAGAAACATATTACAAGAAGCCTATGTATCCAGAGGGTTTGGACTTGATTGACAGTAAATGATGCGAAGACCCTATCGCATCACATTATGATTAAGATTAAGTATTATAATGTCTGCAGGTTGTAAACATGCATATTATGCAATATGTATTGGATTTCACCCACAGCCTTTCACTCCTTCCAACCTCTTTCAGAGCAAGAAACTCTGTAGGTTCCATTCACACCAGTGATGTGCGCAGAGGTTTGTGGCTGGTGAGGCACTGACTGCACACTACATAAGTCAGATTTACAAATATATGCACCAAATAGAGTAGCTTAAATCACCATTCAATTGGCAGCTTGCACATTGAGTACTAGTTGTTTTTCATATTTCATATCAGCAATTTTACACACACATAGGGAAGGTACATATTTGATTCCACCGGGAGCGTGTGCGCCACGACCTGCGACCTGCCCCACCGGGAGTGTTTCAGGAGCGCTCAAAAATCGTGAGATCCCGCAATAATCTGTGTAACATCCACGGATGTATAAATAGAACAACAAACACATAAAAGGTTACTTTACCTGTCCGACGTTGAATTGCTGTTGATTTGGTCATATTTACCTGTATTTTGAGACATTTTTAAGCTTAGATATTCAATCTTACATTTTTGCGGTAAAAGCAAAATAGAAGAAGAAGAAGAGAAGTGTAGAAGAAGAGCAACGACAGAACAAGCATAAACCCGACCCGTGGGCTCTCGCTCGCCCTCTTCTTTGAGGCAGAGGTACTGTTTGCCTCTCTGTGCTTTTTCACTGCGGTTTCTGTCAGATCAGCAACACTAAATATGTTCTACACATACGTGAAATACATTACCTATTATATGGAAAGAAAGGATGTATAATAAAAGTGTCTACAAATATGAGAGTGGCGACAAACAATGAGAAAGAGGCACGTGCTCAACCCAGTTAGTGAGGGATTCACAATCTGAGGTGAGGAACAGCTCATTGCAGCCTCACCTCAGGTGTCTCCTCTGTTTGAACAGGACATGCGCTAATTCAGCGATTTTGATAATAAAAATGCTTGAAATGATTGGAATCATACAGAAATTACATTTATAGCACAGATCAGTAGAAAAATATACATTTGTATTTTATTGTATCATTATTTGTTGCCTCACCTGCCTCCCCTGACCTCTGATTTACACAAATAAAAGCAGTCCAGCATATTTACCACCCAGTGGCTCATAGTGTGAAATAGAAGTATGATCTTGTTTGCTTACGATGACAGTGACAAATAGAGAAAGAAACAAAAGATTATAATGTCTGCAGGTTGTAAACATGCCCCAGGAAAAAGCACTGAATAGATGAAATGAGAGTGAAAGACGAGGGATGTGGAGACAGGATGAGAGAGAACGGAGGAAGAGCAGAGTGGAGGGATTATCTGCAGCCTGGAGATGTAGCTTGTTGTTTTCTGCGTTGGTGCTAAATTTGTCTGGGATGCCTCAACATTCAAACTGATTACCATATTAGGGCACACACACACACACACACACACACACACACACACACACACACACATATGGCAAAATTGTATCAGTTGGCTGTGTGGATACCTTGGTGAAGTGATTCAACGTTAAAGATTTCCTACGACAGGAAAAGAGATAAGAAAATAAAAGACGTTCCACAACTGAAGTTAAGGACAGTGGAAACAACTGTTTTTGTTGCTTCTGCTGTTTAGGAAGAAAACATAATGCTGCAGTGAAAGATGGGTCAAGAGACTATTTGTCCAAGACAGAAAGAGAGAGTAAACTAGTAGACCATTTTATTGCTTCTGCAATTCAAGTGAGGTGGATAATGAAAAGGGAATCAAAGAGCAGGAGTGTTTTACTGAAAGAGGACGGTCGTAAGAGAGGACAATAGGAGTGTTTTATTTTTATTGCAACTCATTGCATTATGGATTTTTTTGATAGGAGAGAGAGAGGCTTGTGTGTTGTGTTGCTCCCAAGAATCAAAGTGTTAAAGAAATGAAATGCAATGCATAAAAGGCACACACAAAAAAAAAAAAATACGGATAGGATTGTGTTGCAGAGAGAAAAATAGCAAAGAGAAAGACAGACAAAAGAAAAAATAGTGGTCTGGCAGCTGTTATCCCAATAAAAAACTAAAAGACCCCTTTTACACTTCCTCACTTAACACATCTTGGGCAGATTGGAATCCTGGGAGTCACATTCTATCCAGATGTTGAAGAGGTGTAAATGCATACGTAATCTATTCTCCTCCCAGATGTAATAACTACTTACAGGGTCTGTCCCTAGTGACAATGGCAGCTAAAGTTACAATGAAGCTACTCTGAAATTAGTCATTGTCCTCACTGTCACAATAACTTAAAAAATTACAATGGTTCATCTTACGAAAAGTTACTCATTTTTCGTTCAACAAGTGTCACATGCATATAGTCTTTTCAAAATAAACCTCCGTCCTCACAAGAAACAACTTAGTTAGGTTTAGGCAACTTAACTACTTGGTTAGGTTGAGGAAAAGATCGTTTTTTGGCTTCAAATAACTACAGAAGGGCCGTTATTGAAGTGCGCAAGTTATGTGACAAAAAATGCATGGACTTCTCGTTTCACATGGGGGAGAAACTGCAGTCTCTTGGTCGGAAGATTGCTGGCTGTTGGACCCATCAGCCTCCACGCCTGCCTGGCCTGTGTGTGCTTTTGTGGTTTTTATATTTCCTTATTCATGATTACGAGGATAACAAACAATATAATTTTGTGGGATAGCTATGAATTACGACTTTTTTTTTTTTTTTTTTTAGCTATGAATGCTGGATGAAAACAGCCTGGCTTATACAGCAAGCTCACCAAACTGCTGTAGGGTTAATCAGCTCCCTGATCAGTGCAACCACTAAATAATGTCTGTGAGCAAGAGAGCATTGATCTGTAAAGGTGAGGGAGCAGCTCGAGCAAGATTAAAACACTTTTGAAGTTCGTGTTCATGGATAGATTTTGGCCAACTAAACCCTAATGTTAACTGTCGGTAAATACAGGATGTATACTGAGGTTTGCGATGTCGGACGCCCCTACCACCTCCATAATGTGTTGAGACTATTTCAGCAGTTGAACAATGCAGTCGTTTTTTTGGTGAGAACAATGTCAACATTAAGAATGCATGAGTCACATGGGAAGTTGAGAACTGCCAGGTTTATTAGGTTGTGAAGTGAACTAGGATCTATATCCTGAACTTAAGCCGCATTTTTGACGATAAATGTGTGGTAATTTTAGTCTCGGGACTACTTTCCATAGAACTACAAGCTTACTTCAGCACATTGTTTTCTGCATTTCCATAGTGGTCTAAAGAGCTGCAAAGGTTAGGCAAAATAGTCCATCTACATATGAAAAAGCAACATGACATGGAATGAGGGCTGCAGCCTGCAGTTCATTGTGCCGCTGTAAGGTAGTCCAAATCAAATCAAATTATACAATTTATTGTTCCATTTCCAAGTGTTGAATGTTTGGGGTTTTTTGCTTTCTTTCAAGCATGTTGGAGAAAAATTACTTTTAGAATGATCTGTTCTTATTGTTTAACATACAAGGCTCCATGAAGTCTGGGGCTCCTGTGTGAACTCTCTTCACACTTGTTATCCTCAGATGTTCCTCGTTTAGCAGTCACTGTGACCTTCTGTAGGGGGCGATTGTATATCTTACTAAACGTCAAGATGATGTTTGCTTGTGCGGAAGGGGCAAGTTCAAGACATGCCACGTAGATTTATGCAAATGATTCTGTGCAAACGCACTTGTGTGTTATCCGACGTATAAATATCAGAGACTCAGAGACAGACCTCTGAGCAGCCTTGATACATGACTTGTATGTGTTTCAACTCTGTCTCCTTGCAAGAATAAATGTCCTGTGATAATTACTTTTATATCGGCTTCGAGTGGATTTCTCTAACAAAGCAAAACAACAAAACACCCTCAGATTTGTTCAATTAGCTGTTGCTTCCAGCACATCTAAGAAGGAAAGATGAAATGAAGCCAAAAACAATTTGGCAAAAATGACAATGAGCAACATGAGCATTCATACAGAGTAACAGAGAGGGAGAAACATCTGAGAGAGAGAGAGAGAGAGAGAGAGAAAGAGAGAGAGAGAGAGAAAGAGAGAGAGAGCAAGAGAGAGAGAAAAGGCGAAGCAATGAGGTGAATGCTGACCCGGGACAGTTTAGCGGATTGTTTTCGACAGCTACCAGACAGGTGTAAACAAGTTCTTGGTTCTAAACGTCTCCCCTGTCACTTTTCATTCGTTCTGATGAGATCTGGATTGATTCTGACAGGCAGGGTTATTAAAACACAACACCGACGTATCCCAAATGTCCATAATACTCCTGAAAAATAGACACTACCAGCTGTTAATATGAGAGGGTTGAAGGCGGTGTTGTGTTGCAGAGAAGAGAGAAGTATACAATAAAGACGAATAAGAAACTAGATGTTCCATTCAAACTATGCTGTTGTCTATTCTCACTGTTGTATCCCAATTTCACAACAACTCTCCAGAGAATAGAAGCTGTGACTGTTGAATTATCAGGATTTATAAAACATTATGGGAGGGGAAGTGAGTCCATGGAGAATGGATGACAGGAGAGTAATAGTGAGAAAGACAATTGCATCCTCGACTGCAACGTCAATGTTGTAAGTCACGCCTCCAAAGTTGAGTGAAGAATAAGCATGCTGAATTGAAATGAACACAAAGACAGACTTGTGAAGAAAG
The DNA here is from genome assembly GCF_023349555.1 of Cebidichthys violaceus. Taxonomy (NCBI): domain Eukaryota; kingdom Metazoa; phylum Chordata; class Actinopteri; order Perciformes; family Stichaeidae; genus Cebidichthys; species Cebidichthys violaceus. Next base: position 3,404,544 of record NW_027176816.1, read on the forward strand.
AACTCACACAAAAACACTCAAACAATAGATGCCAAGTGTCCCTCACTGAATGTAAACGAGAGGAATAAAGGGAATGTGTGAGTTAATAATAGGGATACTGGGGCTAAATTGCAAAAAAGTGTGCCAATGCTTTGATCCCAATTTTGGTGAATGTCACTGTTTTTAGTTACAATTAAGCTTTTTCTGCAATGACAATACAAAAGTTTAGCCGGGAAAACGATCTTGAGATCCTTTTCTTGCTAGACATTTCAGATTGGTATAGTCATAACAGGGCAAACAGATGCTTTTGATAGCAGACTTTGCAGACCAAACAGAATGCAGCCAGTAGTAATGCCAATTGTTGGACCTGGATTTATTTCATCATGTATTATCAAGCAATTGTCAAGGATTTTGAATAAATAAACCCCTTAAAAGAGATACTGTAAATAAGGCAATTTGAAAATGTCCCATGTATTTGAGTCAATTATTGAGAGCAATTCAGTGTGTTACAGAGAACAGTTGCAATACACCCAGATGCAAGTGTATTACCAGCACGGAAAACAAATTATTGAGTCAATCACTTTGGGTGTAACTGAAGTCAAGGGAGACGTTTTATAATAGAAGCAATTAGCTTTTCACAGCCTGAGCCAGCCTCTTCATATCGTGGAGTACTGTACATTTGATTTAGTAAATTATACTAGACACTATACTGTAACATTAAAGCTCTCTGAAATGTGCTTTAAGTCTTCACAAAAATGTTTTTATTAACATATGATGAAACGGTAGGTGATTGCATAAAGCACTCATCTTTTGATTTCTAACACAGCAAGATTATTAATTACATTTTACTTTTAGATTTGAGTGTTCTTCATTTGTCTGATTAATCTGTGTTTTGCTCTTTTATTTTTATAATAATAAACTATGTACTTTTATTCATGTAGCTTTACATAGCCACAAGCTTCAAAGAAATATTTCTTGATCTCATGGTAATTTATGGGCAGAGCACTCCCCATTATCATTATCCTACCAACATACATACAATATGTTCATGTTCCAATCCAACCTATTTGGCTTGATTGAACTCTAAGCTGAAACATTTAAAATTTGTAAATGTTAAATGGACTTCCTTTCTAGTCTCCTAAACACTCGAAGCATTTTACACTACATGTCAACATGCACCCACACACACATATAAAAGAATGGCAGAGGCTGCTATTCAAGGTGCCATCTGCTCATCAGGATCTAATTTAAATGTTTATTAACACACACTGATAATACGCAGCCTTCGAGAGCAATTTGGGGTTCAGTATCTTACCCAAGGACGATTCGACTCGCGGACTGGAGGAGCCGGGGATCAAAGCGCAGATCTTCAGATTAGAGGATAACCTGCTCTACTCTGAGCCATAGCCACCGAGTGGTGTTTTAAGGATAAAGATTCTGCAGAGAGTGTGCTCTCATGTGCAGTGTCTTGGCATCTGATAAACCTTCCAACCCATGGATGTATTACTCAATGTGGTCTTCCTGGGTCATAAATCTAATTTCCACTTGTAGCAAAAAGACCAGTGATCTCACATAAACAAATGCACAATCTCTTAGAGCAGAGGTCTTCAACGTTTTTCAGGCGAAGGACCCCCAAACTGATAGAGAGATGGAGCAGGGACCCCCTACTATATACAGTATATTGTATAATATTGTGTTTCATATTAAACTGGTCCTAGTGCCATGTATAAACATACCTTGTTATCGTGCATTCAATACTAAGCTGCATATAGCCTATATGGCTGATACCGATCACTTATTATAAGATCACTACCTGAACAGCACACAATCAGCTGGTTGTTGTGTTTACTTTCAGACCACAAACGGCGTATGAGACTGCATTCAATACTAAACTATTCATACACAGGTGCAAGGTACAGTGAGTAGGGTGGCCGTGCCACTGCCATTTAGAAATATACCTTGTAATGATAATCATGCATACAAGCTATTCAAATTGACGTTTTTATTTTAAACATACATGTGGAAACAAAAATGAGTGATGGCCTATTAGTGCCACTGCCATGCATATAAATACCTGTTATCTTACATACAATACTGAACTATTAAAATAATGGACAGATTCATGTTTTTGGAAAAAAAAAAAAAAAAATGGCTAATCAACCAAAATTTCGCGGACCCCCTGTTGAAGACCTCTGTCTTAGAGGCTTATTACCTGGTGGTGGCACATAATGGGTTAAAATTACTTGACGACACCATGGAAAAATGACATTTTAAAGTGAATTAGGATCCTTTGGTTCAACAGATATACATTCCAGGTGTTTCTGTGAGATCAAGTTGTGACCACAACAATCGAATCCTTGCAGTTTTCAATGCATCGCTTTTTACAGTTTGAGGTTGTACTCAAGAAAAAAATGCTGGTGCATATGCATTCAAATTTTTGCTAAAGCACCCTCTAGGGAATACTCAATCATTCACTTGTTTCAGTAATCCAATGATGCCTGAATGTTTGAATTCAAGAATTAATTGAAAAACTTTTGTCACATATATCAAGAACACAATTCAAAGGCAAAATGTATGGCAGCACATAGATTTAGAAAAAAAATTATCGTAATACAAAACAGTTATTGATTCAAAAATAAAAAGTACAAAAGGAAGTCTGCAGAATCTTGTGGTGTGTGAAAAACTTTTTCATAGCATTGAATCCACATTTATGAGTGTCTTTCAGCTACAACCAATGAATGAAACTGACAGTCTTTCAAGCAAAAAGCATGTTACTTTAAAGTCCAGACTGCAACCACCCACATTAATCTGGTTTGTTTGATCTAAAAAAAGACCCAGAAAGGGTCAAACAGACTGAATCTCTTTTATTTCTTCTATAGTTCACCACTATTTTAATGAAACTGACAGCAGCATAATCTGAATGGATGGATGGGGAGAAAAAGAACATCAATTCAAGAAGGATTTGACCCTATGCCAACCTGGGCACTTTTGGATCCAGAGGGTGTTTAAGGGGGCTATGCTTCATCAACTCAATAACCAATTTTAATCTTCCAGCATTAAGTCCAGGAACCTGCCTTGGAAAGACTTTGTATAATCCCTCTCGGACAGCTATGTGACTTCATCTTCCTCTTTTTCTATATTAGATTCCTCCTCCATTTCAAACACTTTTAGGGCAGTGTGAAGATTTCAAAGTGTCATCAGGGCTTCTCCCCTGCATTTGCATTGGCAACCTCTGGTTTAGTGCAATGTACAGTTTAACTGTTAAACTTTAACAAACACTCAAAAAGTCCAGAAGAGAAGTTTCCTGGACAAGAATTTTATGACTGGCACTACAGGTGAAACTTGAAAAATTTGAATATCGTGCAAAAGTTCATTTATTTCAATAACTCAACTTTAAAGGTGAAACTAATATATTACATAGACAAATTACATGCAAAGCAAGATATCTCAAGCCTTTATTTGTTATAATTTTGATGATTATGGCTTACAGCTTATGAAAACCTCAAATTCAAAATCTCAGAAAATTAGAATATTACATGAAATCAATCAAAAAAGGATTTTAAATACAGAAATGTCGGCCCTCTGAAAAGTATAATCATGCATATGTACTCAGTACTTGGTTTGGGCCCCTTTTGCACGAATTACTGCCTCAATTACTGCCTCGTGGCATGGATGTGATCAGCCTGTGGCACTGCTGAGATGTTATGGAAGACCAGGATGCTTCAATAGCAGCCTTCAGCTCTTCTGCATTGTTCGGTCTCATGTCTCTCAACTCCAACTCCACCTGCCCCGTGGCTGTCGGACTCAGTGCGTACTGATAGACGGAGCCTAAGAGAGGCTGAGCGTAAATGGAGAAAAGGCAAACTCCCGGAGGACCTTCTTAACTTCCAAGCTCTTCTTTCAACTTTTTCCTCCTCTCTATCTACTGCTAAAGCTGCGTTCTTCCGCTCTAAAATCCTAACCTCTGCTTCCAATCCTAAAAAACTCTTTGAAACTTTCACTTCACTCCTCCAACCCCCACCCCCTCCTCCTACTTCCTCCCTTCTCCCTGATGATTTCGCCAACTTCTTTGACAAGAAGGTAAACGATATCAGATCCTCCTTCTCTCAGCCCCTCTCTCCCTGTCCAATCCTGCCCCCACAGCTCTCCCTCCCATCTCCACGCCCCTTCTTACCCTTTCTGGCTCCTCTCTCCCCTAACAAGGTCCTCAACCTTGTTACATCTAACCGCCCCACCACGTGCTCCTTTGACCCGATCCCTTCCCCTCTTCTTCAGTCTATTGCGACTGAACTCCTTCCTTTCCTCACCCACCTCATCAACACATCTCTTGTTTCAGGATGCTTTCCCACGGCCTTCAAGGCCGCCAGAGTCACCCCCCTTCTGAAGAAACCATCACTTGACCCCTCTGATGTCAAGAACTTCAGACCGGTTTCTCTTCTACCCTTTCTATCCAAAACACTTGAACGTGCTGTCTTTAACCAACTGTCTTCCTATCTCCACCAAAACAGCTTTTTGGACCCTCACCAGTCCGGGTTCAAAGTGGGTCACTCAACAGAGACGGCCCTCCTTGCGGTGACAAAGTCGCTTCACGCCGCGAGAGCTAACTCTCTCTCCTCTGTCCTGATTCTCCTGGACTTGTCTGCGGCGTTTGACACTGTGAACCATCAAATCCTCCTCTCATCCCTCGAGGGGATGGGCGTCTCAGGCTCTGCACTCTCCCTGTTTGCATCCTACCTGACGGGTCGATCCTACCAGGTGACCTGGAGGGGGGCCGTGTCGGAACCACGCATGCTGACTACGGGGGTTCCGCAAGGGTCAGTTCTGGGCCCCCTTCTCTTCTCGCTCTACACAACATTTCTGGGTTCTGTTATTCGCTCGCATGACTTCTCCTACCATTGTTATGCCGATGACACCCAGCTGGTCTTGTCATTTCTCCCCGGTGACACCCAAGTGGAGACGCGCATTGTTGCGTGTTTGGCTGACATCTCGAAGTGGATGACGACACACCACCTCAAGCTCAACCTAGACAAAACTGAGCTACTGTTCCTCCCGGGGAAGGGTTGCCCGCACCGGGACCTGTCCATCACCATTGATGATACCGTGGTGACGCCAACTCGGACTGCGAGGAACCTGGGTGTGACCCTGGATGACCAACTGTCATTCTCGGCAAACATTTCATCCGTTACACGCTCCTGCAGATTCCTGCTCTACAACATCAGGAGGATTCGTCCCTTCCTGACTGACGAGACGGCGCAGGTTCTCATCCAGGCTCTTGTCATCTCCCACCTGGACTACTGCAACTCTCTACTCGCCGGAGCCCCGGCGTCGGCCATCAGACCTCTGGAGCTTGTCCAGAAAGCCGCAGCTCGCCTGGTGTTCAATCGCCCCAAGTTCTCCCACACAACTTCCTTTCTCCGTTCTCTACACTGGCTACCTGTAAGAGCTCGCATCCAGTTTAAGACTCTGGTGCTAGCCTACAGGGCAGTGAAAGGAACAGCTCCTTCCTATCTCCAGGCCATGGTCAAGCCTTACACCCCCGCCCGACCACTTCGCTCTGCTGCCTCGGGGCGATTGGTCGCCCCGTCGCTCAGAGGTCCTGGCGGCCGATCGACCCAGTCACGGCTGTTTTCTGTCCTGGCCCCACAGTGGTGGAATGAACTTCCCACTGACGTCAGGACAGCGGAGTCGCTGCCCATCTTTCGGCGCAGGCTGAAAACCCACCTCTTCAGGAAGTGCTACCCCGAGCCTTCCACTTAGCACTTATTGTTTTCATACTAGCTTGTTGCACTTATTGTATTCGTATTACTTATAGCACTAACTGTTTTTCTTGTTTCTGCACTGTACTTTGGCTCTGAGTTATGCTCTGCTTCATGCTCTTAGATGCTTGTTTGGAAAAGGAAATGTACTTATGACTTCTGGTGACTAGTAGTTCTTTTGATTACCAATGTTGATGCACTTATTGTAAGTCGCTTTGGATAAAAGCGTCTGCTAAATGACTGTAATGTAATGTCTCATCTTTCTCTTGGCAATGCCCCATAGATTCTCTATGGGGTTCAGGTCAGGTGAGTTTGCTGGCCAATCAAGCACAGTAATCCCATGGTCATTGAACCAGGTTTTGGTACTTTTGGCAGTGTGGGCAGGTGCTAAGTCCTGCTGGAAAATAAAGTCAGCGTCTCCATAAAGCTTGTCTGCTGAAGGAACCATGAAGTGCTCTAAAATTTCCTGGTAGACGGTTGCGTTGACCCTGGACTTAATAAAGCACAGTGGACCAACACCAGCAGATGACATGGCTCCCCAAATCAACACTGACTGTGGAAACTTCACACTGGACTTTAAGCATCTTGGATTGTGTGCCTCTCCATTCTTCCTCCAGACTCTGGGACCTTGGTTTCCAAATGAGATGCAAAATTTGCTCTCATCAGAGAAGAGGACTTTGGACCACTGAGCAACAGACCAGTTCTTTTTTTCTTTAGCCCAGGTAAGACGCTTCTGGCGTTGTTTGTTATTCAGGAGCGGCTTCACAAGAGGAATACGACATGTGAAGCCCATGTCCAGGATCCGTCTGTGTGTGGTGGCTCTTGATGCAGCAACTCCAGCCCCAGTCCACTCCTTGTGAAGCTCTCCCACACTTTTGAATGGCCTTTTCCTGACAATCCTCTCCAGGATGCGGTCATCCCTGCTGCTTGTGCACCTTTTTCTTCCACACTTTTTCCTTTCACTTAACTTTCTATTAATGTGCTTTGATATAGCACTTTGAGAACATCCAACTTCTCTTGCAATTACCTTTTGAGGCTTTCCCTCCTTGTGGAGGGTGTCGATGATGGTTTTCTGCACAACAGTCAGGTCAGCAGTCTTCCCCATGATTGTGAATTCTACTGAACCATACTGAGAGACAATTTAAAGGCTCAGGAACCCTTTGCAGGTGTTTTGGATTAATTAGCTTATTAGAGTGTGACACTTTGAGCCTACAATATTGAACCTTTCCACAATATTCAAATTTTTTGAGATTTTAAATTTGGGGTTTTCATAAGCTTTAAGCCATAATCATCAAAAATATAAGAAATAAAGGCTTGGAATATCTCACTTTGCATGTAATGAGTCTATATGATATATTAGTTTCACCTTTTTAGTTGAATTACTGAAATAAATGAACTTTTGCATGATATTCTAATTTTTCGAGTTTCACCTGTATGTTTGAATCAATCTCATCTGATTAGTTGAATCTGCAGATTAAACAATAATTTATATAAAGTATTTGAAGAATTTCAACCCAACAGGAACTGAGGTACAGGATCAGATAAGTTAAGCAATGAAAGGTGCTGATAATGTTTAGCTCACTTTGAAAGTTTTTCAAAGGTCACTTGTGTAGCTCCAGGCCATTTTCTACATTCATTTTCTGAAACAGAAATCTCTCCAACAAATGAGCACCAGGGTCTCAAAGGACAAGTATCTGTCCATGTTTAATATATTTTAAAGCTTGGGGGAACGATAGATGGGTAATTACAGAGAAAGCCACTTACAGCCTCAGCAGGAAAGCTTCTCTTTCTAGTTTCTATTCTCTGGCCCTTGTTTTGACTTCAACTATATAACGTTTCCTCTGCCTCCAGTTGACAGTGCACACTCTGGCAGCCATGTTGGGCCTCAGTTCTTTGTCACCAGTGGTTGTAAACAGCTGATTAAGGTCGTGCAGGTACCTTTTCAGTGTAGTACTGAATGTACTGTTTGCAATGGAGACGTATGACAAAAACATGTTTACTGAATTCTACTTTGTACCTAGCATTTGTAAATTCCAAAGTAAAGAGTGATAAAGAAGACATGTTAGACTCATTTTGTATAATCGTGATAGCTGAACTCCATGTTGGCGTATGCAAATAAAAATATAGGCTTTGTCGGTTTTTGGTCCAAGAGTAGATCACAAAGCATTAAGTAAGTGCTAATTCAATCTACGTGTGGTTAGTGGTAGTTTCCTCTCTCTGTAAGTTTTTACTCATCAAACCATCTCAGCAAAATAAGAGATTCCATTTTTTTGTCTTTGGCTGTAGAAAGCCATTTGTAACAAACAATTCAATGTAATTTAACAGTCTCTCAAAGTTACATTTTATTAAAATACAATATTATTTTGTCTACTTTTTATGTATTTGTCTATTTCCGTTATCATCTCTGCTCCAGGATTATGTATTTGTGTGAGTGTGTGCACACTTACCTTCCCATCTAACAGTGGACTTCGGCGTTAATACACATTCACAAACAGGGGACTGCTTACCAACAGGGGGCATTTTGGAAGTCCTCTGTTGGTCCAGTTTTAAATCATGCTATGATCATGTTTAAAATCCTATGGTGATTTAAAGAAAAAAATTACCAAGAGGGGACTGGCAGGTGTGTAATTGTTTAAGTTTATGCTCGGCAGTGCTCCTCTTGGCGGGAGCAGAGATTTTAACAACTCACTCACACACATCGTTTTTAACACTCCTCTATAGTGTGAATGGCTTCCAGCTCCAGGCAAGTCTCTCAGACTGTAGTGAGGCAATTAAATAGGCCACTTGGTGAAGAAACTAGTCTTTTGAAAGAAGATTTATCCATATGTTTTTGAAACAAAATATAAAGGCTTAGCTTCAGTGAATACCTTAAGTTTCAAGCTTGACTTTATTAAAGTAGATAAAATAAAGATAAAATTAGAAGTAAAATTGTCAGCGGTAAGAGCCTTTCTTTTCAGTTTTAATCAATCACTAAAACTGATTTGACATGAGTCTTTGACTAGACCTTTTTAAATTTGTTTTACTTTAATGGAGCACTTACTTTGATTGTTGCTGTGTGTTGAGGGACAATCCTTGTTAAAACACAACAAACTTCAAGTGACATTTGAACCCGAGTCATTGCAAATATTGTACAACGGCAGGCACACTTACATGTTGTTTTTTATTTCTTCAAGGTCCCTGAAGCGAGCAAGAAAGATTGTAGCCGACCCCTCTCACCCTGGACATAAACTATTCATGCCACATGAACAGTTTTTTCCCTTCTGCAGTCGGGCTCATCAACAAAGCCACGGGCCCCCACTCACTCCGTCATCCCCAGGACAATTTCCTACCGGTCACTCCCCTGCACATCCTTTCTATGTTTCTTAATTAAATACACTTGACACTTTACATTACACTTACTGTACATCTCACTTGTTTATAGTCCTGTTACCTGTTCGTTTGTGCACTTTATTTTATATTTCACTTTATTTTATAGTTTACCGTTAATTTTAATGTTTCTAATTTTTGCACTGTGTTGATTGTTGATGTCAAATTCCTTGTATGTGCAACATACCTTGGCAATAAATGGTTCCGATTCTGATTCTTATTTAATTAAGTTACGGATGTAGCACTCCGTACTTATTCGTAATACGTCAAAAACAAACAGAATCCTGGATACAGTTTTCTCGAAACATAATGGAGAATGCAGTTTTGTTGCTTGGAAACATACTTTTAAGGAGACCAAACTGCTCTTCACAGTGAAAGGAGACACACTACTGTGCTAAACTCACTTCACAGTGACATGAGTCATTTTGCATCAGGACTAATGGCTGGATGAAAATAAAGGAAGACAAATAAGGTCAATGAGCTCTCCTGAGCCTTCAAAGGTTGATCTGGTTTCAAAGTGAGCGTGATTGTGAGGGGAGGGGAGTAAAAATGAAAGAGATAACGAGATAGACACTTACAGAGATTAATGGTGGTAAAATAAGCAAGATGAATTAAGAAGGCATAAATAAGGATAAGTCAAGAGTTACATAAATTGCAATACAAACGGAAAGCTTTGATTTATTCACAATTATTATTATTAAGTACCATATTCTTTTAATACATAATGCAATACATATTAATTTAAACACAGAGAAACAAACGACTTACCATGATCACCGCAACACACTTCCAAAGTAGATTTTACTAACGTAATCTTCATTCCCCTCTGGGGGACGTAAAGTGATGTAATTTTTTGCATGAACTACGTATGTGCTTGTTGCTGATAATAGAAGTTCTATCCATTTGCAATCAGTCCTCTGCGTTTTAAGGCGCATCTCTGAGTATTTATGTGTCAAGAGCTCTGTTTCCAGAATTATTCAGTTCTGAAATCAAACAATTTGAATAGGTTGTTGTTGGTGACATAGCAATGACAATACAAAGTACAAGCACATTTACTATTTTGTTTCCATTGTGTATAAAGGTATATTCACAACAGTGGTGAGCTGTCAGGGCCAGCAAGGCCTTCTCTGCTGGCCTTAACAGAATCAGAAAGTTATAGCTATTTTGTAATTTAATAATTTTTCATAAATACACTACATGTATTATAATTTATAAAAATATTTTTTTCCCATTATCTTATTTTCTTATTGCACAGCTACTGTCTTCCTCTGTTGCTTTGCTTCCTCAGGGAAACGGAGCTCCACAACCACAGCCCGCCCGCAGACCGGTCTGCGCCGGCCGTTGTAGGTGGGATCCCGGCCCCGCTGCGAACCGTCCGCCGCCGACCGGCGAAATACAACTGGGGAGGCTTGACTGTCATCACTGTTGTCCATAAATCGAGAAGGACTTCTTACTGGAACTGAAACGATGTACTGTACAACTGTGGGATTAAACTCTTTGTCAACAAAGAAAGGAGGATGGAGTTTGTCTTTAAGTGAACAGCATTCAGTAAGTGACAAACTGCGTTTGTTTTTTTACATCTGCAGTAACGTTACTGTTCATAATATTTAAATGGCTCGTGCTCTTGTGTGGTGGAATGCGTGGATCCGCTGCAGGTTTGCTGGATTGATATGTCATGCTTCTGTTATCATATAAATATATGTGACTGGTTCTTATGAGTTTGTTCTTGCCATTGTGTTAATTACATTGATTTTGACTATATGCATTGTCCATTAATGACCCAGCGTCCCGTCATGCATCTGCACTACACTCTGTGTAGTGTTTTGTAGGTGTTGAGCTTCATGCAATATTTTATTTCACTTGTCAAATGTTGCAGTGTTATGTGAATATGCGGCTTTTACACAAAACAAATAATAACAGTAGCTGTGGCGTCATAATGAGGTTATTAGGAGGTAGTTCAACTAGTAGGACAGCACTGAAGGCCCAGGTATAACATACAAATTTTAAGTTTGTCATGAAACTTGCATGAGGAGTAAAGGTCATTAGAATTCAAGTCATCAAAAGTTGTACATTTGTGCCACTAAAATTCGGCAATCCGATTTCATTATGAGTGCGAATATGATATTTTGTCTTCAAGGTGATTTACGTCACTTTAGAAACTGTCTCTTTCCCTGTTCCTATATCTACATGGAACTTTCCACTGTTCCATCCATCCATTATCTCTCCACTTATACAGTGTCAGGTCATGGGGGCAGCAGGCTAAGCAGGCGTCCCTCTCTTCACTAACGTTTTACAGCTCTTCCTGGGTAACCCCGAGGCGTTCTAAGACCAGATGAGATATATAATCCCTCCAGGAAGTTCTAGGTCTACCCCAGGCCCAACAGTGGTACGTGCCCAGAAAACCTTTTAAAAGGAGGCATCCTGATCAGATGCCTGAAACACCTCAGCTGGCCCCCAATCTGTTACAATTGTACACATGTGGAAGTTTTAATGACTACAGATAAGGGACCAGCAAAAATGTTGATGTTCATCTTCTGTGGACCATAAATGTCCACAGCATTTTCATGAAATAGCAGTTTTCGAGTGGTTGACACTTATTAGCCATTGACATATGGAAGTGCCTTTGTTTGTGTGAATTGTGCTGTTATTGTGCATTGTTTCCTTTAGCTAAAGAGTCTGACTCCTGACGTTTAGCTGGCCAACCCGCTAAAAACGGGACACACTCTGTCTCGCTAACAAGCAATGCAAGTTCAGCAACACTGCTATGTAAACAATGAAACCATCCGCTCCTCCTTGTTAATAAGGCAGGCTAACAAGTCCCTCCACACCTTGACAAGTCCATAACGACACAGAATCGTGTGGTCCGTGTTTGCCCTCATGCCACTGAAGAGGAAGATGGAGAGACAGACAGAAACAGGGAGAGAAAGTTGTGAATGAGTAAATGGTAATACAGAGTGTAGAGGTATACTTGTAATGAAACAATAAGGGAATAAAACAGTAGAGAAGAGACTGAAGCAGAGTTCAGTGTTGTGCAAAGGTTGGGGTCATATCTATATTCTGGATCATCGTTGACTTGTTCAATACGATGCCTATAGAAATTATTCACCCCCTTTGATGTTTTCCCCTTTTGTTGCTTTTATATATGAAATCATGGTCTGATGAGACAAAAAATTTGTTTTTGGCCATCAGACTAGACGCTATGTTTGGCAAACACCAAACACTGCACATCACCACAAACACGCCATCTCCACTGTGAAGCATGGTGGTGGCAGCATCATGCTCTGGGGATGCTTCTCAGCAGCAGGCCCTGGAAGGCTTGTAAAGGTAGAAGGGAACATGAATGCAGAAAAATATCGCCAATTCCTGGGAGATAATCTGACTCAGTCTGCAAGAGAACTACGACTTGGGAGAAGATGTATTTTCCAGCAAGACAACGAGCCCGAGCTTACAGCAAAAGCTACACAGAAATGGTTCAAAGACAACAAGGTGAATGTTCTGGAGTGGCCAAGTCAAAAGCCCAGATCTCAATCCAATCGAGAATGTGTGGCTGAACTTGAAAAGAGCTGTTCACGCCCGATCCCGAGCAACCTGACAGAGCTTGAGCTGTTTTGCAGGAAGAATGGAGATAAATTGCAGTGTCCAGATGTGCCGGCCTGATTGAGACATATCCACACAATTTTTTGAAAATTCTTGTCAAAAAAGCCAAATTATATTGACCATGAATTAATGTATAAAAGCAACAAAAGTGTTGAGACTTTAACCTATAACCATTATACTATGAAGCGTCGTTTCTGACAGCTGAGCTACATGGACACATGGAGCTCACACAAAATACTGAGAACAGGTGTCAAAGAAAGCCACTGATCCTCCTCAATGACTGCTACAGCATCCTAAATAACCATTGAACGTCCAATGGAATCCTTTTAAGATCACAGTGAGCATTTTAAATTTCTAAAGGAACAGTGGAACCACCTTTAGAACAGCCTTAGAACACCAGATCAGGTTTCAGTCTATACATTTTGTATGTTGATGAAGGTGAACATTTGGCAGCTTAAGTCTCATCTTATTTATCTCTCTGCTTTTACATGTTAATCGGCACCAAACACACCAATCGACCAACGCAGAGATGCAGGTTCAAACCCCACCTGAGGTATGTCATACAGGAGAGTGTGGTTAAATTCGTCAGCTCTAAACAAAAATAAAAAATGTAGAACCGTACGTTTACAAACATTGTTCGTTGCGATATTGCATAAATTTCATCTCGAGGAGAAAGCAGAGATCGGGTAAGTTCATGTCAGCTCAGGGGTCGAGCTAGCTAGCTTAACAGGTCATTTTCTTTGCTTAAAAAAAAATCTAAAATGTACAAGATAACATTACAGGCAATTACATTTAAATTTGCATCTAAAAGGATCTGAGGTATTCAATTAAGATGCAAATTTGATGTTAATTTATGGATACATTAATGGTGGAGTTAATTTTAAAAAGCTGGTGGTTACATTTGGAGCAGGGGTATTCAATTGAAATTCAATGAGGTACAGTTATTAGAATTTCCTCCCTGCAAAGATTTAAGTTTATAATGTAAAAAATTGCCCTGCAGCTGACATCTACCAAATGCCACCAACAATGTACATTTTTACATATTCTAACTAGTACAGACAAACAAATAGCTTTTCATATTTACAAAAACTAAAATCAATCCTAAGAAAGCATTTATTCTATAAATGTATCAGAAACTGGTCAGGGATCCGGATAGAACCCTTCGGTGATTCCCAATTCAGGGCTTTGCAGGTAGTTTTGCAAAAAATGTAAACTTGTCCATTACTATCAAATTACTTCATCCTTAGGTGAACATGCATTTATTCAGAAAATACCATGGCAATATGCACATTAGATACAAATTGATGCAGAGGAAAGACAATTTAATGAAAGATGGGAAAGCGAATACATGTTTGTGCTTCAAGGAGAAAAAACGGTCTGTCTTCTGCTCTGAGGCAGTGTCTGTGATGAAGGAATGCAATTTACGGTGAGAATTTGACAACAAACAGAGTTAAATTTAGCCTCCAAGAAAAACTAAATTGTCCAAGAATTAAAAGGCAGACTGCAACAATCGCAGCAGAATATATTTACAAAAGCTACAGCCCAGTGCACGATTAAAGGTATGTGAGCAGGTGTGCTCCGACCAGATACATACTTTTACAAATGTCAGTTTGTGAAGAAACACCATCGCAGACCGAGTTCAGGAACTAGTAGGTAATCTAACAACACAGCTAGCTGAAGAGACGAGCAGTTAACTTGTCTTTTTCATTAGCTGTTGATGAAAGCACAGACAACACGGATACAGTCATATATCAATGTAAGAGAGACATGTCAAACTCAAGTTATGTCTATCATAACTGGCCCGACGGTCAATAGGACGCACACGGCAGATATTAAAAGTCCCAGAAGGCACTACAACAGCAAGCATGCCAAGACCTGCAAGCCCAGCTGCACCTTCCCGCCACGCACACTCATCAGAGGTCAGCAGTCATCTATGCTCGTCACTTTTAATTTAATTTAAATAAGCCTCCAAAAAGAAATGCCCAAACGAAAAGTGGACTCTGAAAACGGGATTTCGAGACAGGTGTCTGTTTAGTAGCATAAGCGGTAAACCGGTTTGCCTTGTTTGTGGAGCTGGCGTGGCCGTAATTAAAGAATATAACTTAAGACGGCACTATGAGACAAAACACCAGGAGAAGTACAAGCACGTGGATAGACAGCAGAAGGTAAAGGAATTAAAAAAGACGCTGGTGTCACGCAGACTATGTTCACAAAGGCAAAATCACAAAGTGAGGCTGCCGTGAAAGCTAGTTTTGTTGTGGCCAAAGAAATAGCTAAATCAGCCCGGCCTTTTACCGAGGAAAAGTTTGTAAAGTGGTGCATGGTTAAAGTGTGCGACGTCATGTGTCCAGACAAAAAGCAAGCATTTTTAAATGTAAGCTTAAGCAGAAATGCTGTTGCTGACCGTGTATGTGAGCTTGTCACCGATTTACAAGCACAGTTGATGGAAAAGGGTAAAGACTTCATTGCATATTCCCTTGCTGTGGATGAGAGCGCTGACGTGACTGATACTGCACAGCTGTCAATCTCCATCCGTGGAGTGGACTCCAGTTTATGCGTTACAGAGGAACTTTAGGGAGTGAAATCAATACATGGGACAACCACGGGAAAAGACATATTTGAGGAAGTATCTAAATGTGTGAATGAAATGAAACTGCCCTGGGACAAACTGACAGAACTGATGATGATGGAGCGCCTGCGATGTGCTGTGAAAAGAACGGATTAATGGGGAGGATGCGGGAGAAGATGCAGCGGGAGAAATGTGCAGGTGAGCTGACAGCGTATCACTGCATCATACACCAGGAAACACTGTGCGGTAAAGCTCTCAAAATGGAACATGTGATAAGCACCGTAACACAGACGGTTAACTTTATCAGAGCTAAAGGCTTAAATCACCGCCAATTTTGCTCTCAGTTTTTAATTTTGGCCCTCTGTGATTGAGTTTGACATCCCTGCCTTAAAGGTTCCTACTTAGATTTTTTTTTAAAAATAAAAAATGTAAATAGATTTTGAAAGTTCTGAATCATTTCAGAATCTAAAAAGATAAATGTATGTGTTTCCCTACACCTACTGTAGTCAAGATGTTGTCAATGGGCCTCGCTGCCATCATCTTAGTCTGAGTGGTGTCACTTGAATGGAGACTCATCACTCAGCCTAGCTGCCTTAAGCAAAACACAAGATGGGTTACAGAGCTGAATGTGAGGACCAGTAAGATAGCGGAGTGCTGCTGAAAAAGAGACATGCTCAGCAGGCTTTTCTTTCTATAAATGAAGGTTGAAATACACCAGAAGAGCAGAGTTTACAGAAGCTGTTTTTAGTCAAGTATGTGTGTGTTAGTATATCTTTTTAGAAAATTGTGTGCCCTCGTTGTTCATTTATCTTGCAATATTTCAGTCCTTTGAGCAAATACTGCAG
Organism: Cebidichthys violaceus; assembly: GCF_023349555.1. Classification (NCBI taxonomy): domain Eukaryota; kingdom Metazoa; phylum Chordata; class Actinopteri; order Perciformes; family Stichaeidae; genus Cebidichthys; species Cebidichthys violaceus. The sequence goes on from NW_027176816.1 coordinate 3,420,656, forward strand.
TTCTTCTCCGATGGGCTACTCCCCTAAACACACATGCATGCACATAATACATGTTCACATATCCAGGAATATACACTAGATGAGGATGAGCCCAACAAAAAACAGGCAAGGGCCAGATACTGTATGAGTAATAACCACACATACAGTATACACAGTCATTCGTGTTGTGGTGTACACACAGTCCATGCTGACCCTGATGACTATTCACAGATGAGTCATGAGTTTGAATGGAACATTGAGCATTGATGATGGTGGTGGCGGTCAGGCAAGTGAATAATTGAAACCCCAGTGCACTACATACTAATGTTGAATGTTTTTACATGTTCACACATTAACAATATACTGTATGTACAAAGTGTGCTGAATGCTTTGACACCTCATGGTATTTAAACAGCATGTTAGGAAAGCACACAGTTAATGTGCACACACACACACACACACACACACACACACATTTCATAACTCTGCAAGTACCTTGTGTATATTTTGTGCGTGTGTGTCTAAACACTGAGAAAGAATGTTTACATATATGACAATATGTTCAATTATAAAGGGAAAATAAACTCATAATACAACTATGCATTATTTACTTCTCAGATGGGTTATTGTTTTACTGTGTGAGTCACTATGTGCAAGTGTATGAGCCTTTGGCAGCATAACAGAGCTTGTGGATGTTTCTGGAAGCCGGTGGTTCTGGTGGTTCTAGCGTAAACAGTACTTGGTCACAAAGTTGGCTGCTGTAAAGTAAAAACTGATGAGAGCAAATCCATCTACTGCCTGGTAATATTTAGGGTTGTATTATGGTCCCTACAATAATACCTCTTCTTTATTTGGATTTATAAATATACCCCTCTTAATCTCAAATGATTGCAATAACCAAAGTGAACTAAAATAAAGTTGAACAACTAGAACTTATTGACCTCAATTATTCATTTTATGTTGAAAATCAGACTATTACAGGCATATGCTGGCATCCCTGGGTTATGATTGGCTGAACAGACATTAGACATTCAAAAGAATTTGTGATCGTCTTTTGAATGATTGATTAAACCAAGAGACCCTTTACCAGAGTTGCATCTGTTGAGGCTGCTAATATTTACTCCAGGAACAGGATGTCCTTTTCAAGCCAAGTTTTGATCGATCGTGGAAAAGTTGCTGCCGTAGCCAACGCAACAGAGTGGTCCTAATTCCTAAAGCAGCATTAATCGATTTTTTCGGCTATGAGGGGAAAGATATGCTCCAAAACAAACTCACTGCATCCACAAAACCTTGATTTGATAACTGCTTATGGCTAATGTGTTAGCAATCAACTGGCCTTCACAGAGCAACATAGCAACTTATTCACTGCCTGATAAATGGGAGTACAACAATCACTCTCCTTTAAGTTGTTGTTTGATCTCCACCAACGAATAATAATAATACATTTTATTTATGAAGCACTTTTCAGAGTACCCAAAGACACTTTACATTAAAATCATCATATAGTTGTATATATTGTTTATTTTAAAAGCTTAGTTTGTTTGTATATTTATTTATATTTCTTTTTTTTCGGACGTTATATTTTGTAATAATTTGCCCTCATTTATGTACTTTCTTTTGTTTTTTTCTTTCATTTCAAAAGGCTGAGACACACACACAAACACACCGTTCTTCCATACACTGACTATATGATGTTTGCTGGCTTGTATCTCACTGTTCTTGTCGTCCTCTTGTTGTTATGTCTATGTATTGTCTCTTGTAATAAATAAACAAAACAAAAAAAAATCATATATAAAAGCTATACACTAAAAACATAAGAACACACAATATTGAACACAATATTGGTCACACATTAAAAGCAGTTTTCAAAGGTGGGTTTTGATTTGGGATTTGAATATGGAAAGGTCAGTGCAGTCTCGCATGTGTTTGGGGAGAGAGTTCCAGAGGGAGGGGGCAGCTATGGAGAAGGCTCTGTCCCCCCATGTCCAGTGCTTGGTCCTGAGTGGAAGGGACAGGAGGTTGGCATCAGAGGAGTGGAGCCGACGGGATGGAGTGTGGTGGTGAAGCAGGTCGGTGAGGTAGGAGGGGGCCTGATTATGGAGGACTTTATGAATGAGGTGAAGGACTTTGTAATCGATCCGTTGTGGGACGGGGAGCCAGTGGAGGTTCTGGAGAACAGGGGTGATGTGGTCACGGGAGCGGGAGAGCAGGCGAGCAGCAGAGTTCTGGAAAATAAGAGAAATATCTGTCTCTTAAGCTAAATGATCCACATTATTCACTGTTAACTAGTGTGCAGGTTTATATTGGCACTCTCTGTTGTTGTTGTTGTTGCCAGATATACCAACTACCCTTTCAGACTTAAAGTGGCTGTATGAGATATGTTGATTGTGTCAAATGACAATGTAAAAGTGGTTACTCATAGTAATGAGCCTACAGTAAAGTGTCACCTGATCTTTACAGAGCTTTATATTGAGTTTTTAGCTCATTGTTTAGCTTTCTGGCCCACGACTTTACTGTTCTGTTCAATATTTTCAAGTTCTTAAAAAGACACTGTATACTACCTGCTCAGCAGCAAACAGCAGACAGACACAGTTAGCACACTGGTGAACACAGTGAAGCATTTAGCTGCCAAGGAGTTATATTCCTCTCTGGAGTTGGTAGAGACCTAAAAGAGAGACAATACTTACGTTGACAGGTGTCCAGCAACATAACGCCAAATGAATGATAATGCTGTTCCATAACAGCTGGATGTGTAAATAAGTAACTTTTGCAAAAGAGATCCTCATATCAACTGAAAAGGAGGTGATATGTCATCGTTGTGTTCACAACTTGTTTCCACTGCCCCCAAGTGGCCAAAAGATCAATTATTTTAGATTTAAAGAAGTAATTTAATTAAATATTAGTATTGTAAGTATTTCAAAATAAGAGACATTCAAATGGCTAGCTATGGCTACTGCTTCAAACAGACTGTTTTCTGTTTTACAAAACTCTAAGATTGAGGAGAGAGAGGTGTCGCTGTCCAGCAACATGAGCTATCAGTTCTCCTGTGCGTGGCCCCATGTTGTAGAACACGTTTCGGCAACAAAACTACTTGGTTAGGTTAAGGAAAAGATTGTGGTTTGGGTTAAAATAAGTACATTTGTTATGTAACTTATGTACATGACTTCGGTTGAGTACGCAAGTTATGTAACATAGGTGTTAAACCAGGTCAACGTTGACTTTTGGTTTCACACCACCCTGTTTGTGTGGTCCACCCTGACCTCATCTCTGTGCAGACTTTGTCGCTCTTTACATCACGTTACCTGACTTCTTTAGAAGCATACCCTGCTTTATCATCTATATCGCCCATAATTTACAAAATGAATATCATGCTGTTTTGAAGAACACTTGAAACTAGCAATTTAGATCATAAACTCATGTTCACAATATTTAATGAGGTAATAAATCAAGTGAAAAATCTAATAATTTTCTTATTGACTTCTATACAAACAAACATACTTATTTTTGTAACCAGAGGTGTCGCCCTCTGATGGCCAGTAGAGAGAATGCAAGTTTAGGGGACTTTAGGGCATTGGCTTCACTTTTCAGAACCACAGCCCAGATAGCAGTCAGTTCTGGGCCGCCTGGCTGTCCTCCGTCAGTGGCGGCTGACTGACGGACAGATTATCTATGTATATGCCAGAATTGGTCTAGAGGTGGACGTAGCATTACAATATTTTGTGTAGTAAAGCTTTTACTGGGCCAAAGGTTGTTACATAGGTCATGGCCCAATACTATGCTGTTAGTTTTTGGACCACAACACTGACCGAATGCAACTTCCTGTGAAGTATACATGTCGTTGCTGGGCCAGAACCGATTACACCAGTGGTTCCCAAACTGGGGGGGAACTACAGGGCGGGGGGGCTTCATCACCAACCCACAGACACACACAAACACACCGGTAAAACAATATAAGATAGAATTATAACAAATACAATTGCAAACAAGTTGTAAAGATAGGGCACTATATCATATGGTTGCACCGAAGAAATAAAATCAAGCGGAACCGATGTGACATGCATTGTGTTCCGACCGATGAGTGGCAAAACCAGAGAGAGAGAGATAAGATGGACATATTTGTGACTATTGTAAAGCGCAAATCAGATAGCAGGTCTGTTACAGCTGTAACAGGCGACGCAACCACCACAACAACGGCACAAAAAGAGGTAAAAGCAAGAAAATATAACGAGGCATATCTGTCCCTGGGCGTTACAAGCACTATGGTCGGCCAAGAAGAGAGACCCCAGGGTGTTGTGTTTCTTAAAATACTGGCGGCAGATATTATGAAGCCCACTAAATTGAAAAGAGATTTGCTTATTGAAAGCAATCAGAACAAAGTAAATCCACATCAATCATTGCTGGATATGCTATTTTCTTGTTTGAGAGAACCTGCTATTAAATGTGGGGAAATATACGTTGTTTGCACTTACAAGAAATTAAGTTAATTTTATTTACAAAATGAATATATCAGAAAGCAATTTACATGTAGGAATAGGAATGTGCCTATGCATAGGAATGTGATGCAGAGAAAGCACCGAGTAACCTGCACATCTTCTCTTTGATCATTATTCTATATGTAGGATTTTTTATTTTCTTGCGCAATAATTCAGTTTGATAAACCTACTGTTAAATGGGGAAATGTAAGTTGTTGCACTGTTTCTAACTTCAATTTTAACATTTGGAGTTAATTTTTCTTGAAAATATATGTAAGAATGTAATGTGTGAAAGCACTACTTCAAAGCAATCTAAAGTCCAATCTTTTAAGAAATTGATTTTATTATTGTTATCTTTTTCAGTAAAAGAAACTGAACAATAAACTGTGAAGTGGAAAAGTGAAGTAATATGTACTTATTTTATATAGACTTATACTATGTTGAACACACTTATTGTAAGTCACTTTAAATAAAAGCGTCTGCTAAATAACTGTAATGTAATTGTAATGTAATATTATAAAACGCTAACTTTTACATGATAATCGCTTTATTTTCTTGGTTGAGAACATTGACAAATTTGGCAGCAAATGTACTTAAATCAAATCTAATCCTGCTATAAGGGTGCAGGCCTGTAGTAACACAATGTGGGCCTGTTGTGGAAAGTTGGCGCGAGAGGGCAAGACGTTCTGCCAGTGATTGTTTGTTAGGGTTAGGAATAGGATTCGGGATATTTTTAACACCGATCAGCTACAGAAAATAAAATGCTGATAGTTTAAATATTAATGTAATATGATAATTTTCCAGATAGTCAGAACATTTCATTGAAAGCTGTACATGTATAGTTAAATGTGTAAAAGTGTCTAGTCATGCAACTCAGCAGGCAGGCTACAAAAATGATCACAGGACTTTCTCATATGATTTAAAACTTCATTAAAAAAATGAAGTGCACATCTACAATTTTGGTCATACATTTTAAACTAATTTGCATATATATTGTCTTTACAGATTATTTTGTCCTTTACGCCGACCCACACCACAGTCTTCAAGGTATTATCACGTTAAGCAATTACTTTTTTCCACATCAGCTGCCGTAAGGAAGAACCCACTGACATCGAGGGCTTCTGAACGTGAGGTCGAAATGTTCATGAAGAGGTGGTTGCAGCTGGCAGCAGATAGAGAAGGGGGCAGAAGACGGCGAGCCAAAATCCTAGTAGCTCCATGAACTTGGTGTTGAATGTTGATTAACGTAACAACAGATGAAACATTTTAATGTGTTCAATACATTGTTTTATGACCAAATATTGTAAAATTTTTGTTAAACTTCTATATTTGTTTTTGACTTCTAACAAAAATACACAAATGTATAGCAACATATTTGTGTACCTATCAGGGGTAATTTGTGATGCACTATCCTCTGTTCCTCAATGTGTTTTTGCTTTTTCTTTAGTCTGTCTTTGTGAAAAGCTGAAATATGATCCTGGCTATTTTGGTATTTTCTCTATATTTAAGCAAGATGCAATCTACAATGTATTGCTAATGTTTTTGTGTGTATATAAACACATGGCAATATTTTAGCATTTAAAAACTGCAGCTCAGCGAAATTGTATTAATATTATTAATTTGCAGAAAAACCGAGTATCACGTTTCTGCTTTAAAGACACATGATGAAAGAAATGCAAAAATACCCTGTGGAACAGAGGTTAGCCCAGAGGTGTTGTAGTATGTGGGCCAGAACTGGGCCACAGCATTTTACAATATGTTTAATATTGTTTATATGTTTGTTCATCTGACAGTCATGCTGTATATTGGCCAGTTTCGGACCGAGGACCCGGGCATATACTGAGGCTAGTGCTGGGCGGTATACCGGTTGATATAATTTTTTCAAACACCGCCATACCGGTGCAAAGCCGAAACAACTGCTGTCACTCTTCAACAGGCAGCAAAATATATTGTTCGCCGCGGAGGGCGCTATGGTCGGAGCTAGTTCTTTAGAGTGTATTGAGAGGGACCCTTAATCAATTAATAACCCACAACTAATGCTCTTAACAGTGCAAAACACCTCAGCACAACAGTTTGTGACACATAAACAACTTGTAACACTAATAATTATACAATCGTAAAATTACACCGCCGAACGGCATGCCGGGTACAGCTCACTAGCTAGCCCGTTAGCACAACAGTCTGCTAACAGCTGGGAGAGGCTCCGTCGCTACAGTAACGCTACATTAAAGAACAGAAAAGAGTGATGCAGGATGAACAAAGAGAGACCGGAGATGCAACAGTACAGTGTGTGCCCAAGAGAGTAGCTGTGTCTGCTGTTTGGAAGTGTTTTGGGTTTTAAAAAATCTGACGTAGACCTAAAGACTATATATTGCAAAGTTTGTTGAGCCACTGTTGTTGCAACACAAGCAACTTACTCCATCACCTCAGCAGAAAACATGTGATTACGGTCGTCGGATTTGAGGCCGACAACCAGTAACGTTAGTGCGAGTGAAACAGTGCAGCCAAAGGGTCCGACATCGCTTGAAGAGGCATTTGCTAGAGGCACATATGACAAGAAAAGCAAGAGGTGGAATGACATTATGAATATAGACATGGTCATGGTCCCGCTACAGACAGTCGAGAAAGACGGGCTCAGAGCAATGATTAAAACACTGGATTCAAGGTACATCTGACCGGGGCGAAAATACTTCAGCCATACCGCTCAGCACTAGCTGAGGCCATGTCCATACTACTCTGTTTAGTTTTTGTTTGGAAACGGATCTCCGTCCACACGGCGTTTCAGCCTTCGTTTTCGAAATGATCTCCATCCACACGTCAACCATAGAAAACGCATATCACGTTACCATTAACCTTCACTGGGCATGCGTGTGACGGTGTAAACAGGAAGAAGATGATCTACACCAGGGGTGCCCATTACGTCGAGGTAGTGTGGGTAGATCGCATTAAAAAAAAAATGAGATGTCCTCATGGCATTTGCCACCTTCGGCGAGCTAATTAGTTAGCCTCCCAATTTATTTCTACTACAGAAGCTAAAGCTGCAGCGCCATGATTTGGGGATCTTCCTAAACCTCGCGTCAGAGCTGGAGATGCAACAGAAGCCGTGTGCGCAACTTGACAGTGCGCGCTACACAGAGCAGATTGACAAGTGTCTGTCAGAGTTTGACAAAGGCTTTCAAGACTTTGCTTTAGTCGAGCCAGTCGCTAAGATATTGAGGTGATTCAAAAATTACAGCGCTGTTTCACCTGAACTCGTCGAGTGGAGGATGAGATTTTGACACTACAGGCTGACATTCAGCTGAAGTCTAGAGCTCATGGACAGTTTTGGAACTTACAGAGGAAAGGTACCCAAAAATTTGGAAATGTGCTACCTTCTTGACTGCATTATCCGGCTCTACTTATTTATGTGAGTCAGCCTTTTCCCACATAATGAATATTAAGTCCAAACACCGTTCCACCATGACTGATGATCATTTGAAGTCTGCTTGAGGCTGGCTACCAGCAGCTACTGTCCGGACTATGCAACCCTGGTTGATTCCATTCAGTGCAAGTCATCAGAGTAAGGTATGACCAAAAATGTACAGAATTGTATTGTGCCATAAGGGTTCATGCAGTTATGCAAGGTACGCCAACATATATTGTAAATATAAAGTATAGTCTGTATATATATATAAATAAATAGATATTTAGCATTTTGAATGTAGGTAGATCATTTTGACTTGGTCATTTTAAAAGTAGCTCACAAGCTGGAAAAGTGTGGGCACCCCTGATCTACACACTGCAGTGGTATGATCCAGATAACCACCCACAACTTAGCAATGCTTCATTCCACTATATCTTTGGTGTTAAGTAGCCAAAGTAGAGTACTACATTTAATCAAGTACTGTACTTAATTACATTATCGAGGTACTCTTATTTCACTATTTTGTTTGTGTGTAACTATTTTGTGATACTTGATACTGATGCCTTACATAAGATATATAAACATTTATTTTTGTTTTGTGTTCACAGTTCAATTGACGACAAAGATTAAGGCCGTACGAGTTCGCTACAGACAAGCGGTGGACTCTGGCCATGGATGGGTCGTGTTGCTCTATTTTGAGCTCTGCCAGTCGATTTGGGGAGGCTCTCCATCTACCAGTGCCATTATGGAAGGGATTGAGACTGCTTTCTGATTTGAACCACTGTCAATTCACTTTTCGACCATTACATAGTTTCACAATTGCTTTCAGCTCACAAGCAATCTGCCGTCTTCAACCTTTTATTGGAACTTTTCAGCCTGATGCATAGTTGTTCAGCAGGACAGAATATATGATTCTGTATTAGTGGAACTATCAAGAACTTCATGATTATCAAGTACACCCAACTGTCTGTGACAACAAGGAAATAATGATTCAAACTGGCACCTGGATGCAATTAGGACACATTGGAGGCCTTATTGATTGCTGTTGAATATTAGTGAAACCATCATCTTGAAGAGCCTGGGCAAAACTATGATTAATATATTAGTTGTATAAACACGGTACAGCTTTAAAACAATACCGTTTTGGAGAAGACTGAGCTGCAGTAAGTCTAGTTTAGTTCCGAGGCCTTTTTTTTTAGAAAACAAAACCTATTAGCCTAATCAGATTCAGTCCACAATAACAGCCCAGTCAAATTCAATCAAGGGCCCAGTCAATCTAATCTGCTGTTATTTCAATATACGCCCTGTTTTTGGATGAGCATTTGCTGGCAACAACTAGTGATGAGGGGCAATAACCTAGAAGTTAGAGATTAACAATAATAATTACAATATTTAACAATAATTAAAAAATACAGACAATGGAGGAATGATTGAGGAACATTTCATGTTATGTAATGCATGTCATACATGCCAACTACTTGAAGTTTTACTGAAAGCATGTGTTGAAAATCTATTCTATCTGTTATATAATTTTTTACAAGTTGGAGTGTAAACAAGCAGTAGAATTCTATAGCCTATCTGTTAAAAGAGGAAATGCATGAATCCTAAGTCTAAGCTATTCTTGACAATATGTTACTAGGATGGGATTCCAATACTGATACACGGATTCACTTTTGTACAGTCAGAGCTGTAGCTGAATCAGAATTGTTTATTGATTCTGAGTCTCCAGTTTGGGCTTTGCATTGGCACTAGGTACACCTGGATCTCTGAGGTTGCTTTCACACCTTTAGTTTGGTTAATCAGGTCCTGACTAAGGGACAAATAAACAATATGTTAATTTAACTCTGGTCCGGTTCCTGTTAACACTCATTTTTTACAAAGGAAGCAAGTGGAGTAAACATGAAGCAAACAGACTGACAGGTTACTTGTTGAATGGACAGTTTTGGAGAGTGTCCTCCTGCATCATCAGGACCCACGTGGGGAAATCAAATTCTGGTGATTGACAGAGGGTTATGCAGCACTTCAATGTATATTTATAAACAACTGATTAGAAGCATTATTGGTATAATTAGGCTGCAGGTTGACTGCATGGGATGAATAATGACGGTAGACGGTGGTAGAGACAGGACTGCACAAAAGCGTCCTTGCATGCTTCCAGATGACTGGTGTAAACATTGGAGCGCACAGACAGGCATGAGCTGTCTTATACAATGATTTGGGGCTTATTACTGTGGGATTACTGTCACACAATTTTAAATGGACTTAATGAACTGAGAAAGTAAACAGAGTCTGATACAAGCACGGCAGTTTTAACAGCTTTTGACCTATTAATCAGTGACAATACCGATTCTGATTCGTATAAATAGGTTACATACATGAACTTATACAGATACATTATTATATTGGACAAATGTTATAATCAGCAGATGGATTTATTAGTAGTTTAGCTCTCGGAATAATGTGCTTTTACTACACAAACAGCATCCACTTGGAAGCGGAACGAGATTCACCTCAGCCTCGGTTCGGTTGTTTGGTTCGCACCATGATTCGATTGACGGCTTTCACACCAGTTCAAACAAACCGTACTAACCGAGCAAAGAAAGCTGAGTTTGTTTTAACTGAACCAAACAGGTTAAGTGTGAAAGTACCCTGAGTACATTTAAATGCTACCAGCCAGCCAAAAGAAAGACACAAAAGTGACCATTTGATCTCTGTGACGGACCTGCTACTCAGCCTAACAAACCTAATGATTTTGACTTGTGTTGGGCAAGTCTTTGATGCCTTTTTGCATCTTAATCAAATGATAATTTTCCAGACATGAAATCAATGATACCATTCTGGGAAGTGGACATTTTAGTGGAATATCAAGGTTATGAGGTTAATAATTTCCTCGTCTCATCTTTGGTCACAGCAATCTGGGCATTTGATGCCTGACCTTTGCTTTAATTAACATTTGTAGACTGCAATTTTGGTTGAAGTAGCTGTGTAGTGTAGCATCCCAGGCTGAAAAATAGTCTGGAGTCTTGAACTGATGGTCCATAAATCTTGAGAACCGTAAGAACTATGAAGAAAAATAAGTTATTGAACACTGTTTAGCATTTTCCCTATCCTTCCTCTAACATGCTACATTTGACCACAAGGCGGTGCCTTTGAGCGGAAACAGCAGTTGGTTAGCTTGAGCTGACACCAAAACAGGAAAACCGTAGCAACCTAAAACAACATTTTCCAAAGAATGAGCTTGAACATACCCTACACTCTCAGAGGTCCTTTGCAAGCTGTTCAAAAAATATATAAAGTAAAATAATGTAAAATGTTATACTACTTTGCTGGGAAGCTGCAGTCACTTGTCCTGCTGGTCACATTTACGATGGTAATGATACCTCTTCATGCAATTATGCATATTATCTACATCTATTGTGAGACTATTTTCACACCTTCTGTAACACACTGTAACGGAACAAAGCTGCATCAACCCTGTTGAGTTTGACAATCTGACTTGATTTTCATTATTCTATACCAACGAGCACGGGGTGAGTCTGGGGCCCTACACACACTGCGATGGACGGCTAGGGGATACTCTACCCACTGCAAACTCACTTGTTATAAATAGTGGAACAACTCTGAAAGAGCGCCAAACTGCTCTAAGATCTGCAATAAAACAAAGACAACATTTGTATTTTCAAACTGTGAACCACGCAAAGGTTGTCTGGGACTGTGAAACTAAACCTAAAGGCATACTTGGTGGTCACCTAAATATCCGAAGCATTCTACCCAAAATTGACCATATACAAAACCTGCTTATTGACTCTAACCTGGACTTTTTATGTTTTACTGAGAGCAGGCTTAACCGTGACATACCATCAAACTTAATAAATATTCCAGGATACACTTGCTTTAGGAAAGACAGACCAACAGGGAGAGGAGGAGGAGTTATGATATATATTAGAAATAATTTTAGAAATACAACTGGGTTGTAATCTTGAATGCCTGGGACTGAATATTGTTCTTTTATCCCAGATGAATTTCAATGTTGTTGTTTTGTACAACCCACCATCACACGACATCAGCTTTTATGATGAACTGAAAAAACTTCTCGCAATATGTAATCATTCTTCTGAAAGTATTTTGTTTGGGGAATACAATATCAACTGGATGGATAAAAGTGCTCAACGAAAACTAAAAACAATTAAAGCTGCGAGCAGCGATGAACGGGCCCTCGCATCCTCCCGTACCCATTGCCATCCTCCCAGTTGTCTCCAAGATACTGGAAAAAATTGTAGCAGAGCAACTCATAATACATCTAGAGACAAATCAGTTACTGTATCAACAACAATTTGGATTCAGACCCATACATTCTACTGAGACTGCAAACTGCCATCTAATTGAAAAAATAAAAGGTCTTTTAGATAAAGGCCATGCTGTGGGAGCAGTTTTCTTAGACATAAAAAAGGCTTTCGATACTGTTAACCACAGTGTGTTGATATTCAAACTTCCCAAATTAAAATTTTCTGATCATGCCTCACAATGGTTTGACTCGTACCTCAGGGGAAGAGTACAATGTGTGACAGTCAATGGGGAAAAGTCCACCATCCATGCCAATAGCATGGGGATACCCCAGGGGTCGGTTCTAGGTCCTGTGCTTTTTAGCATGAATATCAACAACCTACCTGAGAGCTGTCCTGGGGTTGGCTGCCAAATGTATGCTGATGATACAGTTATTTATACATCTGCCAGAACATCTAGCAAGGCCGCTGACCAGCTTACTGAATCCTTACATTCTGTATCGCAATGGCTTGAGTCCTCTCACTTAACACTGAATGTAAAAAAAACTGTTTCAATTTGTTTCTCAATACGTAAAAGACATGGAAATGCTAAATTTATGATAAAAATAAAGAGTGAGGTCATTAGTGAGGTTGACAATGTTAAGTACTTAGGAATCATCATAGACTCACAGCTAAGATTTGATAAACAAGTGGTTAACATCAGCAAAAAAAGTTAAATCAAATCTCAACTGCTTCAGATTCATCAGAAAATATCTGCCATTCAGTACAGCCCAGCTCTACATGCATGCCATGATATTCTCACACCTATCATACTGCATCACTACCTGATCACAATCAACTATACAACACATCATATCACTGTATAACCAGACATTAAAAATGATGGACATTTTTAACCAATGAGGTGGCACCATTGTCACATCTTAGAAAAACACAATATGTTCAGCTTTGAAAGCTTCATAAGCTACTCCAACTTAAAGCTTATTTGTAAATGCCTACATGGTCATGCTCCTTCCCTGCTTAACGACTTTGTTACAAGACAGCAGCACACCAGTAGAGTGAACACACAGGCCTCAGTAAACGGGAACTGTCGCATTGCATTACGCAAAACCTCATTTGGACAATCAGTCTTCTCTGTTAAAGGAGCAAAACTATGGAACTGTCTACCAACTGAATTGAAAATGCAGCACCATTTTAATGTTTTTAATAGAGGTATTAAATCATGGCTAAAAGAGAAACAACATTGTTCTCACACCTGTAAACACACGTGTACTTTGTGTATGTATTATCTATTCTCTATTTTAACTTTTCTTTTGAAAAGCCTCCTGTGGACAGGTGTTGTAAATTAGCGTTTCGCTACAAACACTAAACACAGTGCATCTGGTCTCTGTGCATAACTGTATGTTACAATTCTAATGCTACTGTGATGTCCATATCAAATAAAATAAACATAAGATAACATATATGATAAAATGGAAACAGCCCTGCGGTGTAATTACTTTCACAAAATTTGACTAAATGCCAAACATATGGTGGAACTTTGAGTTTTACTGATGTTTGATAGTGTGACATGGAAGATGTAATTAGCCATATTCTGGTGGAACACTGGGTTTGGAGGAAGGGGACGGACAGCGTAGATATTTTCTTCCACCATACTCTCTGTGTGAATGAGCACACTAAGCTTCCACCACCTCTGTCCTGAATTATTTCACACAATGTGGCAAGCAACATTAAATTTGCATTATCCCTGTATTAAAAGAATATGTTTCCATGTATATTCGTAGCCTATAGTCTTGAACTCACTTAAGATTATTTCTGCATCGACACACACCGCAATGTCACTATAATTAACTACTTAGTTAGGCATGAAGTCGTCTATATTTAATTTTTAGGCCCAAGAGCGAGAACTTTGCGTTAAAAATAAAGACCTGTCAGACTCACACTTGCATCAATGTGATAGCAATTTAACACGTTGGTCTCATGTTTGATTAAGTACCAATAGTTACTATCCATTAAAGTTGCAAATGGATTCTGAAAAGGTCAGACCTGGTAAGATTTTCAACACGGGCTGGGACTGAATTGAATGCAATCACATTAAGGCCTACAGAAATTAGAAGCACATCTTCCCACCATCTGAGATCCTGTAATATATTTGCAAATTATAATTTAATAAGCCCTAATTAAAATAAAATCATTCTTTACAAAATAAATGTGTGAATGGAGTTTGTCATTCCTATGGATATAAATACAGTGCATTATTGTACAGTTATAAAAATCCTAGCACACCACAGAGCATTCCTCCTGCATGGCTCCTGACTATAGTAGTCGCCATGCTGTCACCCATTCATTTTTAACCTACTGTTTTGAACGGTATTTTGGCCGTAGCCAACTTGATATTCGGCAAGTTTAGACGGGGTTTCTCCAATTCAGCGATGATTTGGGACAGCTCTAGATTTGTGACAAATTATTAACGTTTAAATGTGTCTTTTAGTCAACAGAAGGTTGGACGACATGCATGTTTGGTGACAACAAAACAGACCTTAATTAAACTACATATTTCAAAAACCAAACAAACCAAAACACTCTTTGAAAATCAGATGTCAGTCACACAGAATAGCACTGGCTCTTGTATTGTATGATATAGCTCAGACATTTGAGGAAATCAGGCCATTGAAATGAGCTTAATTGAAGAGGACAGCAGTGAACAATGGTGTACGGCGTGTATAGACACAGAAACATTGTTGATGTTCAAATAAATAACAAAACAGTGATTCTAGGTGTGTCTGATGTTCTCTTTTTAAGACCAGGGGGTGAAAAGATTTTAACGTATAATTTAAAATGAAAAGTTAACACACACACACACACACACACACACACACACACCCAGGCAGTTACAAACACATAAACAAGTGCTAACGCAGGCATTATTAACCGTGGGCTACTAAATTGTCTCTCTTAGCTCATTTCCCCCTACAGATCACATAAAGGTGCATTGATTTCCCAGTGACCACAGGTACACACATTAACACACTCATAAACAAACCCACACACACACACACACGCTCACACACACACACACACACACATACATTTGCCATCTCAGCTCACACCTACAGATCTCATTGAAAAGAATAGTGATTCCCTACTGCTTCACACACACGCAAAAACACCCATACACACACACACACACACACACACACACACACACATTACATATTCACTCTCACATCACACCTAGAGATTGATTAAGATTAGACTGAGACAACTGAGGTGATTCCCTGAACAGCCTTTTTGAAGACACACATCTGTTTTGTGTTTTCATGAACAATGGACGTGTTGACTCCTTTTTTCTCAATAAAATGTCACAAATGGTGAAATTCATGCATGAGCTTGTCTTTTATCTAAGAGCATCAAACTTCCTAACTTCCTGTAAAACCTTCAACCAGTGACATCATCCACTATTGAGGTAGCAATTTACAATTGACCAAAGTCCAGCATCAAGCAAGTAGAAAATTCCGAAATATTCACTCTGCTGTCTTGTACATCAAGCCTTCTCTGTCCCAACTAATACTTCTCTTGCACTCCTGAACTTGCACTGCTAAATGTTGGGTCTCTAGCTAAAAAGACTTGTTAAATTGTTAATGACATCATTACTGCTCATGAACTGGACTGTATCATACTCACAGAAACCGGGCAGTTGCTGTTTAGTATAATTATAATATTAGCTGTAAATCTGTGTCTTTTGGTAATTATTTAACTTTTGAATGCTTAGGTATAGTTATTAATTTATGTTGGTCTCCATGCTGTCTATCATGCTATTACACTAATAGAGGGTTTTCTGGAAGAATTTGTTGAGCTTTTATTCAAACTAATAATTGATTTTTACCTCAGTATCATTTCTGTTGATTTCAATAATCAGATAAAAAATAATGAATTAGCTTCCTAGAATCATTTGATTAATATGTCACACAATTTTTCTTGACTTTTTTTAAGGTCTTAATGTCACAATAACAGCTGTTCTAGATGTTGCAATTTCCAACCATTAGTGTTTTTTTAATAAATATGCTACTTTGAATGTATGAATATTAATAGATTAATTAATAAACATTAAATTAATGTCAATACAGGTGTTAAATGTATTAATTAATTTTCAAAGTATACATTTCCCGCCTTGCCATCTTGTAATGCCATAGTAAATAAATGTATTGATCATGCTGAGATATGTGGATCACTAAAAGTGTCACTGTGTTAGGTGTAGTTAGTTTACTTTCTCTTTTGTTTTGTGTCCTGTGTTTTATTTAGTTTGCCTGATTGGGTCATTGTTTGATTATCATCTTCTTTATGAAGTAGGTGTGTTTCCCTGTGTCTTTGTTGTCTGCCTTTGTTTGCTGATTTCCCATGTTGGTCCCTCATGGTCCTTGTTGTTTCTGCCCGTCTTACTGATTTGTCTTTAGCTGGGTTCTTTTTCGTGTCTACTTTTCTTTGCTGCTGCCTGCTCCCTCAGTTTTTGTTTCTTGTTGATTTTGCCTTTTGTAGCAGCTTTTGTGATTAAAGCTCACTGTCTGGTCAATTGAACCTGCCTGCCCAGAGCACCTCATCACCTCCTTTGATCTGACATACTTGACAAAAAGCAACATGGAAGAACAGTGAAAAAGTAAGGATGAAAAGGAATCAGCTGTAGAGCTGTATGGTGAAGCGCCTAAAGTCTGGCACCTGTTTGCTTGATTCAATCCCTACCAAACTGTTCAAATCTTTAATTTCTCTAGAAATAACTTTGAAAAATAGCATTTTCCCTACCTTTCAAGTTTGCTGTAATCTCACCTGTGGAAGAAACCCAATCTAGATTAATCTGTAATTCATAATTACAGATTAATCATTCATTTTCTGAGCAAAATACTTGACAACTAACAATATATGTTGTCAAGAGATTGTAGAAAAATATGAAAGCATAAATCCCCGGGGCAGGATCCGTTCACGCTACAATATGATACATAACAGTCTGGTTCAGAGCTATCAGAGAACAGAAACAGCTCTCATAAGGGCAACCAATAACCTTAAGATCAACATTGACTCATAGCGAACTTCAGTTCTAATATTACTTGATCCAGTGTTTGAAGTGGAAAAAAATATGTGCTTGTACTCCCCTTATTCACATGTTGTTGTGTGTATCAGCAATCTAATGCTACTTGTTCCTATTTATTATTTCTTTCGGCATGGTATACTGTGTCAGTTGTGATTTTATTGTTATATTATTATACTCGGGCAATGCATCTTCTATAGCAGTGGTTCTCAACTGGTCTGGCTGCGGGACCCACCATCACCCCTTGTCATTCCAAATGACAAGGTCCAAATTTTCAAGGTCCAAATTTTCAACTTCTCATATGTATTTAATGAAAAGATGGTGCAGTTTGAACCTGAGCTGAAAATGTCCTCTGCAGTCGTAGTAGTAGGGAGCTCTCTTGTTCCTTTCAGTCCCCGTCCCACATGTTTCACGTAAACCAGTAAAACTGCTTTGTTTATGTTCATATCCAACCTGTGGCCCTTTGCTGCATGTCATATGATTTAATTGTTTTTTTGAAGAAACAAACCTTTTCTCTGGAGTTCCACAAGGGTCCGTCCTTGGGCCACTGCTCTTTAATGACTGAAAACAGGTCGAACAGCTAGCCAGTTCATAAGGAGAAAAACAATACAATAAATGAATACAAAAATAAATTAAACATGGTTTAATGGTCAAAAACACGACAGTGAACTAGTGGTTTCATGGACATTATGTGCCATACTGTTTTTCTATTCCAGCACATAACCCCCATAAACCCTCACTTTGCTTTACCTTTGGATATGACATGTAGCTGTTTCTCCCTGCATTCAGTCTTGTCTCAAAGCTAAGCTCACTTAAGCTCACTGGAGGCTGAGAGTAACAATGTATCATAACTCTCAGCAAGAAAATAAAAAAAGCATTTTCCCCAAAATATCAACTTTTCCTTTCTATAATCTGTCTACCCATTCTAAAATATACAATATTAATAATAAACAATTTGAAAAAAAGTCTGTATTTTACAGGCATTGGGACTGTAGTGACTGTTACCAGTTAACGGAAAAGCAACTCAAACACTTTGGTAGCTCCTCTGGGGATATTCCTCTGTCTAACAGGCATGAAGAAACACGGACAAGAGAGTCACCAGCAGACACTCAGAAGAAAACATCACAGGACCCCTAACATTGACTGACATTGGATCTCATAATGCAAAAAATATTACACTTTGTATCAAAGATAGAGAAAAACAGTTCAGAGCAGGATTTATTGTACGAATCTAAACATTATTTTAAAGATTAACGCCATTATACATTTAACAGATTTTTTTTTTTTCTGGTCATGTGAGCAAACTGGTGCTTTGCTGTGTGTAGGCTCAGAGCTGTCTGTGTGTGATATAGTGTGTGTGCGCGTGTGTGGAGAGTCAATTTGCTGCTAACTGGCACCGTCTCGTGGGACTTGTGTGTCACTATGGCAACAATTGGAGACAAAGATCAGGGTGGGAGTGATAAGACAGAGAAGAGGAGAGTACCAGGATTAAGGCTGCATAGTGCCTCTCCATCTATTTCTTCTTCCAGCTTCTTCGCAGTGAAAATAACGAGATTGTGGCCCTTAGTTGTAGGGGTTTCATATTTTGACATTTTCTTTTGTATGCGGTCAATATTTTAGAAAATAGTTGCCTATAAAATGTCAGAGTGAACATGCCCATCGCATGTCTGCCCAGAATGGTGAGTAAACTGTAACTGAAAACATGTACATTTATAATATTAAACAAGGAAAGGAAGAAAAATCATTTAATTTGAGCTCTGTGACAACAGATCAGGTGTTTTATTTAGTCCATACTGGAAGTCCCGAGGTCACAGTCAATACTGAAAATCCTGATTCAAAGCTATTAAGAGGATGAGCTTATTATTGATATGATATGAGTGAAGAGAAAAATGAAACTCATGTCGATTTAAGGGGATTTTTTTGGACACCTCTATTGAATTGAAAGCTCTCCTTTTTCAAAACCTCTTTTCTTGTCACTGTTGTAATGGTTTAAGTATGGAAGCCCATTTCCACCAGGAAAAAAAATGCACCAACACTTTTGCTGTAACCATGACACTGACCAGATGTTTCCAGTTGCTGTTCAATGAAGGTTGCCACCTCAGCCACATCGGTTGTATTACTTCTACCCCAGAGCTGCTTCTTGCTTAAAATCCTCTCAAGGGTGCGTTTGTTTTGTACAATCTCATGTGAAACAGCAAGCATTTCATCTGTTGATAAGCCACGTTTAAAGTAGTCTTCAATGTACTCAAAATCCATTTATGTCAAATGTAGAGTAACCTGTGAAGAGCTGCTTCTATGACTGTTGTGTTAAAGTATCTCATCATTTCTTTTTGGCTGGTGGAAATGGGCTTCCATAGTAAAGAGACACATGGATTGAGGGAAGAAAAAAAGTTGGAATGTCAACTAAAAGGTAGGGAAGGAGCTAGGTAGGGAAAGAGGTAAGAAGGAGGGTGAAAGGACAAGCATGTGAAGTAGACATGGAGGCAAGTCAAGGTGAGGAGGGTCAAAGGAATGGAAAAAAGGAGAGACTGGGGAGACAGAGGAGAGGGGGGTGGGGGTGGCAAGTGGGAAAAAGGACAAGGAGGAGAGGAGTGAAGATAACAGCAAGTTTCATCCGTCACACCTTTCTGACAGGGTGGGCCGTGTGTGTGAGAGAGAGTGCAGACATAAAGTATGTGTCAGCTCAAGGTCTTATACATCCCTCTCTCTGTCTCTCTCTCCCTTCCATTAAACAACGTAAACACACTTTGGCACTACATGTTTATTTAAACATTTCCAAAATGGGTTGATGGACAGAGGGGGAGAGGGGTACGTCTGTGTTGTTGGATTTGTAAGATTTGTATGTCCAGTGAGAAGAAGCCCAGAATGGAATGATGTAATAAAGACAAGAAATGAAACCCATTAGTTGAAAGTAATTGTTTGGTGACCATAACTAGGGAAATAAAATAATAAAAAAAAAGATTGAAAAACCACTCGCTCAGCAACTCACTCACACACGCTCACTCCCAGCATGCACTGCAGAGAGAGAGAGAAAGAGAGAGAGATGCAGGAAGACAAAGTGAGTTAAGAGAAGCAGAGCTCAGTGTCCAGATGGAACGTGAAATATTCATCGGAATATATATTACTGTTTTTTTAATTAAGGAAAAATTAGGTTATGATTCATGGCTTTTGTGCTCACCTTTGCAATCTTGGAATTACTTCACACTCACAACGAGGGGCATCCCATTAGATCTGTGTGAGTGATGAGTAAAGCTAGAGAACAAAAAACTGCACATTAGGTTGATGTGTAGCTGAACTGTAGCTGCCTTTTGAATAATCCGAAGCTGACAAATGATCAGCAGCAGCATTGTATTCTGTTCGAAAAAGGGATTTCAGAGAGAAGCAGACAGAAGGGTCTACATTATGCATTTGTAGAATATATCCAGGAGTTTGGTAGAGGATAAAGCCTACAAATGACAATTAATGTAAATTAACCAATCAAAAATTAAGGAACATCCCTGTACCTGTAAAGCGGGTTCGGTCTTTATTACAATCATTAAAAAGTAAAATTAGCATGTGTATACATTCAGTTAACCTTTAGTAGCTAGCGTGGCATTAAAGCGCCAATGCTAGTTAATGATGCGCGGACATACTCTGCTAATGTTAGCTCCACAAGGTTTTTCCTAACAACGTAACGTTCTCCTTCCAATCTCTCCAGGTAAAGAGAATCAATATTACACAAAGTTTAACCATGGCAGCTTGAAATTGACAAAACCAGCCTGAAAATGGGAGAAAATCTTGAAGTTAAAACAACTGCATGAGAGTCTATGGAGCAGAGTTGGTCAGTTGTCAGACCCTGGTCGAAGCTACACGATTGCTCCACAGTGATTGGTCAGTCTGTGTCTGACTAAGCCAAGGGTCAGATTGCGGAACATAAGCTTCTGTTGGTCTCTCCCTCCATTTAATCCCCCAATTGACTTTATGTCACTAACCCACCCACCCCCCCCACCCTTAAACTCTTTGACTCTCTCTCTCCTTGTCTCATGTTTCAAGCTAAGCAGAGATACAGGCATTCGTGTGTAGACTTACTTTAGGCAGCCACAGCTTTTATTGCTAATTTAGGTGAGAGGTGATCCATCACATGAAGAAGCATGTAATAAATCGCATTTGTGTGAGTGTGTGTCTGTATGTGTATTTATTTTATTGCCAGCCTTGAGATGTCAACACACTCAAAATTGTATGAGGGGAATTACAACTGAAACACACTCACACAAACACACACACACACACACAGAGACACACACACACACACACACAGAAACACAGGTTGAATGATGAGTGGAGCAAATGCATGTTTATCCTTTGGCTTCTGCTGTTCTGTAATTTATGTTGATGGATGAGTATTCAGCTAAAGATAAGAGAGAGAGAGAGAGAGAGAGAGAGAGAGAGAGAGAGAGAGAGAGAGAGAGAGAGAGAGAGAGAGAGAGAGGTAAAGAGTAGATAAAGGAAGAGGATATATAATGGGAAGAAAGGACAAGAGGGACAGAGAGTGAGTGAGACAGAACCAGGCCGACAGTGATGTATCGATCTGACAGATATCGGCAGACATTGAATTTATTTAACAGAAGTCATGACTTATCCAGGTTAAGCATTGTTTCTTCTAGTTACAATATTGTAATTTCACAACTTATATAAACCTTCAATATTAATACTTATTTAACAACCTCATGTTACTTTCACTCTTTGAACCCTTGCATTTTTTGGGGGATTTTAACTGTTATTTTCAGGCTTACGACCAACCAGCCACACCTGATGGACCAAACTGCCCCAGGTAGAAGAAGGAGTAGAGCCAAGATGGAAGCTGAGCTAAGCCAGCAAGGACATCGTTGCATCCCAGATAAAGCTGCACTTGACGAGCGGGCCGCAGCACAGAACGCTGGACTACGGTGGGACGAGAGGAGGTGGACTCTGTTTACCTCATGATGCTTGGTGCTCAAACAGTCAAAGTTTATTTGTTGGTCATGTCAGCCTAGAGAATCGTTGTTGCTGCTGTTAACATTCCATTTGATGCAAATTTGAAAAAAATGGACTCCAGGGCCCCGTTCCTCGTACCTGGATAACCGAGTTAGCCGGATCATTTTCAGGCTCATTTTCAAGTCAGGTTTTTCGGTTCCACGAAGCAAGTTTTGCAAAATCACCATAGCAACACATCCATAAACTTGAACCTGCTCCAGCGCAGGCTAACTTAAGTTAGCTGGATAAGCTTGCCACTCCCCCGGAAAAAAATGTCAGCTCTGTTCCTCAGAGATCCCATTGATGAAGGAGCGATATTAGTTAGATCAGCGTTTTATAAGGAGAGAGTTCTTCGAGATCGCCAAGTCAATGTCCTGTATATGAGAGTATACCTGGCAATAAAATTAATTCTGAATAGAGGAACATGTTCAAGAATAATTTAAGAGATCCATGTTGTAGAATAAAGCCTTTATTTGTACTCTCTTGGTCAGCCTGTAAATGAAGGTGCACAAGAAATAAGAATTTCAGTTCAGTTACAATTCATGCCAAAGCTCACAAATACTTTAGGCAAAGCTTTGCTTTACATGGTTACACTTACCTCCAGCTGCCGATCAAGCAATGCAATCTCCTTGTGGATCTTATACAGTGCTGTGAAAAAGTATTTGCGCCCTTCCTGGTTTCTTATTTTTTTGCATATTTGTCACACTTAAATGTTTCAGATCATCAAACAAATTTTAATATTAGACAAAGATAACCCGAGTAAATACAAAATGCAGTTTTCAAATGATGATTTCTTTTATTAAGGGAGAAAAGCTATCCAAACTTACTTGGCCCTATGTGAAAAAGTAATTGCCCCCCCTTGATAAATCATGAATGAACTGTGATTTTTTGGAAAGCTGAGTTCAATTTCACTATCCACACCCAGGCCTGATTACTGCCAGACCTGTTGAATCAAGAAATCACTTAACCTTTTAAAAACGAAGCCTATTTGCAGGCCTCAGCCCTCAGAACCTGTCTGACAAAGTGAAGTCTGCTAAAAGATCTCTAAAAGCA
This sequence comes from Cebidichthys violaceus, assembly GCF_023349555.1. NCBI lineage: Eukaryota > Metazoa > Chordata > Actinopteri > Perciformes > Stichaeidae > Cebidichthys > Cebidichthys violaceus. Next base: position 3,443,918 of record NW_027176816.1, read on the forward strand.
ACACATCATGCCGCAAGAACAGATGAGAAACAAAGTAACTGACATGAATCAGTCTGGAAAGACCCAAGAACAACATCTAAAGAACTGCAGGCCTCACTCGCCTCAGTTAAGATCAGTGTTCATGATTCAACAATAAGAAAGCGACTGGGCACAAATAGCACCCATGGGAGAGTTCCAAGGCGAAAGCCACTGCTGACCAAAAAGAACACAAAGGCTCGTGTCACATTTGCCAAAAAACATCTTGATGATCCCCGAGACTTTTGGGCAAATATTCTGTGGACTGACGAGACAAAAGTTGAACTTTTTGGAAGGTGTGCGTCCCGTTACATCTGGCGTAAAACTGACACAGCATTTCATAAAAACAACATCATACCAACAGTCACACATGGTGGTGGTGGTGGTGGTGTGATGGTCTGGGGCTGCTTTGCAGCTTCAGGACCTGGACGACTTGCCATAATTGATGGAACCATGAATTCTGCTCTCTACCAGAAAATCCTGAAAGAGAATGTCGAGCCATCAGTTCGTGACCTCAAACTCAAGCGCACTTTGGTTATGCAGCAGGACAATGATCCGAAACACACCAGCAAATCCACCTCTGAATGGCTCAAAAAAAGCAAAAAGAAGGTTTTGGAGTGGCCTAGTCAAAGTCTGGACTTAAATCTGATTGAGATGCTGTGGCATGACCTTCAACGAGCCGTTTCTGATCGAAAACCATCCAATGTGGCTGAATTAAAACAATTCTGCAAAGAAGAGTGGGCCAAAATTCTTCCACAGCGATGTGAAAGACTCATTGTCAGTTATCGCAAACGCTGGATTGCAATTGTTGCCGCCAAGGGTGACAAAACCAGTTATCAGGGGGCAATTACTTTTTCACATAGGGCCAAGTCGGTTTGGATAGCTTTTGTCCCTTAGTAAATTAAATCATCATTTAAAAACAGCATTTTGTATTTACTCGGGTTATCTTTGTCTAATATTAAAATTAGTTTGATGATCTGAAACATTTAAGTGTGGCTTTTTCACAGCACTGTGTGTGTGTGTGTGTGTGTGTGTGTGTGTGTGTGTGTGTGTGTGTGTGTGTGTGTGTGTGTGTGTGTGTGTGTGTGTGTGTGTGTATATATATATATATATAAAAAAAATGCATAATGTCACTGAGAACAAGGGGTGTTGTCTACAGTGCAAAATGTGTTATACGTGTTTTTTTTATGTTTAACCAGGTGTAACACGCTTCGGGTTACCACCCTGAGTGTAATGACTCCAGCACACTCAGATACAGTTTATGAATTGATTTATTCACCACAGTTCAGACTTTATCCGGCTGTGCAATCTCCTGCAGTGCCTCCGACAGCACCCGCCGTCTGCTCTGTGGTTTACTTTGCGGTATTACTTATAGCACTAACTGTTTTTCTTGTTTCTGCACTGTACTTTGACTCTGAGTTATGCTCTGCTTCATGCTCTTAGATGCTTGTTTGGAAAAGGAAATGTACTTATGACTTCTGGTGACTAGTAGTTCTTTTGATTACCAATGTTGAATGCACTTATTGTAAGTCGCTTTGGATAAAAGTGTCTGCTAAATGACTGTAATGTAATGTTTATCTCTCGTCTCCGTCAGCAGCTCTCCCAGCCTCTCTCTGGCTAGCAGAGAGACACACCACGATTGACCACAGGTGAGGCTAATTAAGCCTCTTACCGGCACCGTTCCCTGAACCACACCCCCCCACTCTGTCCCCTCTGCAGCTGCACCCAACCACGCCCAGCCACCACACCAGGATACCCAATCAAACTTTAATTTGGAAAAGAGATTAGTGTTTTACGATTCGCACCTGGTATTGGAATCTGTACCAGGAAATAAAAAAAGTGAAAACAGTGCCTTCCTGACAGACCTTGGGCTTTAGTCATATCTATACACAAAGAAAAACACAATCTGAATTTGACAGATGTCAGTCCCTCTGTCTGCCTGTTGACCGGTTTGTTTGGATCTTAGCTGCTTCTCTTCATGTGTCTGTTTTTTGTCGACCTTCTGTGTCCTTCTCTCTTTCATCCTATGAATGATGCATAGAGCACCACTGGATAGACTAAGCACACATTGAAAATCAGTCGTGACCTTTGCTGATAAGCTAAAAGCCAAATATCGCCGCTATGTCACTCTGCTGCAAGTCGGGGACTCAGAACCCCTTCTCCTTTACAATTATGGAAATTGCTGCTGCCAGGATGTGGAGCTGGCCGTAACAAAGGCAGAGCTGCTGGAAAGTAGCAGGTCCACTTGGATTCATTCGCAGCATATTGCATATTTTGCATGATAGATTTGACCTGCTGCCAGCAACACCAGGGCTTCTTAAACAAAGAAAAAGTTCTACCTGAGGCAAATGTGTACATGGCATTGCTTTCCTCTCATTAATGGCCAAATGGAAAAGAAATGCCAGCAGATTCAACAAAGATATCAAAAAGTCCTTTGCAAGCAATCACATCAATGCTAAGATGAGTGCAATTTTTTTCACTTTGCTTCAAAACACTGCCAATTAGTCATATCTTATTCATATTAATTTTATGTTCTCTGTAATATTAAATTTGAATATTATATAAATGGAGGCTTCAAATAAGCAGAGTTGGCTTATTGCCTCTTCCTGCACTGTGATATTTATTTCTGTTTGATTATTTTAATTTTATTGTTTAAACCAATATAATTACTTGTTCATCAAGCATTTAGTCGTTCACATTCTGATCTGAGAGTGACAATAACTTCTGCATGCGGAGAACGTAGACTCAGAGCCTAAAGGTGGGCCGTTGTGAAACAATTATTGGCAATATATTGGAAAGTATGATACAATATATGAAATAATACATTTCCATATGTGGCTATATATTGATCCATATAAAACATATATTGCATTTAAGTCTAACTTACACACACACACACACACACACACACACACACACACACACACACACACACACACACACACACACACACACACACACACACACACACACATTTAGAGAGAGAGAGAGAGAAACAGGGATAGAGGGATACACCATGGTTGGAAATTAGCACCAGCCAAATGCTGGTAAATTATTATAAGTGTCCGCTTTGATTTGTGATTTTCTTCACTCAACAGCCAAAATGTCCAACCCTAGTATACACACAGATGTAAAACATGCAAGTCCCTGATTAGATTTATTGATATCACTTGTGAAGTGTGACATTTGGAAACATCATCAGGTCACTTACATTGAGAGTCACAACTATGTTTGAAAGCTAAAAAAAAAGTTATGAACTGCTACCAAATACAACAAAATGGTCATCTCTGAACCTGCAGGTATGTATCAATTCAAAGTTTTCCATAGACTTAAAATGGAGGCGCTCCGTCAAAATTAAATAATTCTCAATTATCTATTGGTTATAGGCCCAGGTCCAGATACAACGGCGTCGGGGCCCGGGCCCAGACCGCGGTCCGCCTATTATTGACCCCTGCTGTATATCATTTCAACTAGGGCTTGATTAAATAGTTTGTACCATTAAAAAATCCTCAACTGCTATTAAACTGCTATTAAAACTAGATGAAAGACGACAGGAAAAACACCAATTGATAAACAGAAAAAAAATATAATTTTGTGACAAAGGTGGCAGTAAAACATTTAATGCATCTCCAGCTCTGTCCCAGTTGTCTGTGAATTGGGACAGAGAATTATGGTACAGAGGAGTGACACACATACTGTGACTTCCGATACCATTGTCTTTTTTAGGTTTTGATTAGGATGTTTTTTTTTTAATAAATTAAGCTGCATATGCACGTTAAGTAGTCACACAAACACCTGAGTTATAGTTTTGTTATCTTGACCTAAGCATCCACTCCAACCTCCCCCCTAAATTTCTTTCTATTTATACAACATCCCCTGACTTCCGGAGCGCCTGTTGTAAGTGTCTATGGTCTCTGCATGACATGACATGCAAAAAGAAGACCTTTTAAACAAAATTGTTAATATTTGCTTTCAGAAAGGTCACAAATTCCAGAAATCTGAGTGTACAGCCTGTCATGTCAGTTAATAGACACCATTACGTAGAAAAGGTGCACAGTGCACATTTACAGTATGATTGCTGTCAGTCGGAGGTGTTACTCATTTTGTTTCACACAAACAAGGGATTACATGACCATGTGTCAGTTCAACTTCCTTTAACACCTCTCTTTGCATTTGTCTAATGATGCTTTTATCCTGGGTGATGTGAGAGCAAAGACCCTTCTTGAAATTGCAAACGTTACAAGCAACCACCAAATGTCAAGTGTCAGAGCTTTAGTGCTCTGATCATTCTCTTGTCATCACAGAAAATGGCCTGACGAAGAGTACTGAAAATACAAAGATCATGATCCTTAAGAAAAGGTTGAGATGCTTAAGTTAGATTTGTTACTGTTCTTGCTTGACTGCAACAAGCACTTTTCTTTAGTCATATTGTCAGCAAAGCAAGGATGCACTTGGGTTCCCCATGAGATCCAACATGTTAGACATCCAACTATTTTACCCTGATATCTAGTTGAAAGGCACTTAATTAGGGTCACTTAACCCCGTTTTTCTTGAGGTCATCCATACTGATTTATATCAGAAATAGCTTTTGTAAGCGACACTGGATGTTCTGGATGAGGAGGAGGAGATGGAGTACGCCACTGACTCTGACTGTCTCTCTGTCACAGACTCCCAGTCTTACAGTGGAGATCTGTACACACTGGAGGAAATTAATAACTTTCTGGATGAAACGTTTGGAAAATCCATAAAAGTTTTTGAGCATTTTCCAGATGCAGACAAATTTCTTAAAAGTGTTTTGACATTACAGAAAGTGGTTAGTGTGGATTTATTAGATGAAAAGAAACATTTCCGTTTAAAAAAGCACATGACGAGTCTCAGGAAGATAATCAAGAGGAATAAAGAGTCCCAAAAGGTTAAGACTGTGTGTTGAGTCTATGGTGGATGCGTTGCACTTCATCTTTCTGTTACCGTTTCCTCTAGTTGTCTACATCACCGCTCTTTTTCATTTCTCAATGCACAAGGTGAGGGTTGGCTCTTTAAATATTAACGGTGGGAGGGACCGACAGAAGAGAGAGGTCATTGCTGAAATGATCACACAGAAACGACGAGACATCGTTTTCCTGCAGGAAACGCACAGCGACCCACATAATGAGATAGACTGGGGTTTGTGGTGGAAGGGCCAGTATGTCCTGTCTCATGGGACCAACCTGTCTGCAGGTGTAGCCGTTCTGTTCTCACCTGGGCTGGATGTTATCATCTCCTCCACAGAGAAGGTGACAGGCAGGGCTTTAGTGGTGAGAGCATCAATACAAAACATTGCATTTGTTTTATTAACATCTATGCTCCAAACCAGGGCTCACACAGAAAGGACATCTTCCACAAACTCAAAGATGTCTTGCAGCAGTACGATCAGAGCGAGTCTGTAGTGATGGAGGGGGACTGGAATTGCACCATTAATTTGTCATTGGATAGAACAGGAGAAGAACCTCATCTACAGTCATCTGCCACCTTATCACAGGTGATTGCAGAGTCAGGTGTGGTGGATGTATGGAGGGTCAAACATCCCCGGGCTAGACAGTACCCATGGGTGAAGGTGTTGGATGGGAACATTAGGGCAGCCAGGCTGGACAGGGTTTACATATCTCATAGTTTTAGCAACCGGTTATTGAACAGTCACATTTACCCTGTAGGATTCACGACCATCACCTAGTCACTTTAGATGTTCACACCTCACCAACCACCAAATGCAGCTCTTACTGGCACTTCAACATTAAGCTGCTTTGGGACAGTGATTTCTGTCAGAAGTTTGAGGATTTCTGGGGGATCTGGAGAGAAAAGAAGAGCGACTTTGTGTCCCTGAGTCAGTGTGGGGATGTAGGAAAGGCACATAAAAACAAGTCTTTGTTCAACAATATACAAGTCACTCCACAGTAAAAGTCAAAAGGGTCATTGAGAATCTAAGAAAATAAATCAGGGATTTGGAGCACAGTCTATTCACTCACACCAGCATAGACACTCACAGGGTTCAACAGAAGAAACAACTTCATTTCTACGAGCTAAATGAGCTTTTGGTCAAGGTTCACCAGTGTTAGGGACATGGATGCTCCTACCTCATACTTCTTCAATCTGGAGAAGTCCGTCTCTCGGACCAAACAAATAGTGCGTCTCCGCTTTCCTGATGGTAAGATGACGACTGACCCGATTAAAATGAGACAACATGCCGTAAGCTTCTACAGCGCCCTTTTGACGGCCTCTTGCTTTAAGCAGGGCCTGCTGTGGGCGTTCCCTTTTGCTGCTCTGTGTTGTCTTGCAGGTCCCTTGTAGGCGGAGCCTGTCGGTACAATTGGGAGCACCTGGCCAGTCTCCCAGGGGTATTTAGGACTTGCCTGCTGCAGTCCCGGGCGAACCTCTGTTCGTGTGTCTCCCGTTTCTGTCATGGCTTACCTCGGCTGCCTCAGCGCCCCTCGCTGGTGGTGTCAGCTTATGCTGATGACAGAGGGATATCAATTTAATAAGTAGCAGTTTAGATTTGTTTGAGAGGGCATCTTCAGCAAAGGTAAACTGGGAGAAAAGTGAAGCTTTGCAGGTTGGGCAGTGGGCAGACAAAGAAACACCAAAGCTACCAAGAAACATCAGATGGGGAAGGCAGGGCTTAAAGGTTTTGGGTGTTTTTTTGGGGAATAGAAGAGTTCCAAAGACAGAACTGGAAGGGTGCTATGGAGAGAGTGTGTACCAGATGGTCTAAATGAAAATGACTGCTACCTCAGCTCTCTTACAGCCCCAGTCAGTGGGTTTAACTGGTTTCACACCGTTCTACCAGTCTGTCTTACAGGCGTGGCAGGTTTATACATTCCATCGGGGAGCTGTGACGACACCAGGGATGTGGCTCTTTGAGGAGCCGCTGTTTAGAAGCAGTTACATCACATCCCAGGTCCTGACGTCTGTCAGCCTGAGATCGGCTGGCTGTGTGAAGCTGGGTCATCTAATGAAGACCTCCATCCCACATCTAGCGCACTCATCAACATCTGGTCCAGCAGGCTGCTGCTCAGGCTGGTGGAGGAGGTCTGTGCTTCCCTGCCAGAAGTCCTAAGAGCGTTTGTTAGAGACCGTACACTATCTGACCAATGGGATGATGAATGCGAGTATGTCTTTCCACCCCTGGCTGTCTGTCCTGCTGTGGGACAGCGGAAGGATGAGGAGGACATCCTGCTGTCTCTAAAGACACCACAGTTGGGGGACTTTGAGACTCTGGGGAGGAAAGCAGCATAGAGACCTTCGTGTGAAGGTCTCCAACTTACGCTCTCTGGCAGGAGTGAGGGTGTCGAGGTGGACCGAGTATTTTGGCAGGGGATCCTCCCCAAGGGGCTGTTGGCGGTCCCTGTTCAAATCCCCTGTGGACAAACAAACAGGAGACCTCCAGCGGAGGATTGTACATGGGGCCATAGCTACAAACGGGTATCTGGTGCACCTCGATCCTGGCTCAGGAGACGGCTGTCCTTTCTGCTCACAGACAGAAACCATCCACCATCTGTTCGTTGAGCGCTCCAGACTGGTGAGACTCTTCAGCCACCTGCAGGCGTGGTTTCAGCGCTTAGGACAGGGGTTGACAACCCGCGGCTCCGGAGCCGCATGCGGCTCTTTAGCCCCTCTGTTGCGGCTCCCTGAGGCTTTGACAAAAAATAACATTAAAATAAATAACTTTTTCTTTTTGTTTATTTTTTGCACAGTGGACACTCTTTCAAAAGGAAACACCTCTTATCTTAGAGTTTGAAGTGATACTGTGTCACGGAACATTTTGTCAACTAAAATGTGCATCACATCCTAATATGTCGCCATCAAGCGCCTTTCCCTGCAGGTGGCTCGTTGTGATTGAAGACCCCCGCCCTTGGTAAAGTATCAATGGATAAATCAAAAAAAAGAAAAGTCACGGAGGAAAATAGAGAATTTAATTTTGCGTGGACATATTTATTTGCCTTCACTGCCAACAATGCTGATTACCATGCTTGATATGTGGCGAGAAATTTTCAAACAACAAAAAATCTAATGTTGAAAGACACTTTCAGAACAAACATACAGCATTTGCTGACAAATATCAAGCTGGAGATGCGCGAAAGAGAGCGATTTCTGAACTGCTGCAGAAAACTGAGCAAAGTAAATATACTTTCACGAAGTGGATCAAGTCTCCAAACTCAACTACTGCTGCTGCTAGTTTTGTGGCAGCTCATGAGATAGTAAGGCGTGGAAAGCCATTCACAGATGGAGAATACATGAAAGAATCGTTCATTAAAGTATCAGAGCAACTATTCTCGGACTTCAAAAACAAAGGGGAAATTGTTCAGAAAATCAGAGATATGCCTCTCTCTGCAAAGACCGTTAAGGACAGGGCCATTAAAATGGCAACAAACATCACCAGTCAGAAAATTGAGGACATCAATTCAGCTGCAGCATTCTCAATCGCCTTTGATGAGTCAAGAGATGTAAACGACATTGAGCAGACAGCACTGTTACGCAGATATATGAACTCTGATGGTCCGCAGGAAGAAATCATTGAATTAATACCGCTAAAAGGGCAAACACGGGGGGAGGACATTTGTGAGGCTGTTAAGAATTCTTTAAAAGCTAAAGAAATAAATACGACCCGCATGGTGTCAGTGGCTACTGATGAGGCACCCAGTATGAGAGGAGCACAGAAGGGATTTGTGACTTTTACTTCAGAAGTCACTGGATTGAAAGCTGCTGTCGTTTCACTGCATCTTACACCAAGAAGCACTGTGCGCTCAAACATTTCCCCCGGAATGTATGAAGGTGATGAACCTTGTTATTCAGATAGTGAACAAAATAATGGCAAAGGGGTTAAACCACCGACAGTTGTGTTCGTTGTTGGAAGAAGTGGACAGCGAGTATTCGGATCTCCTGCTGCATAACAAAGTCCGGTGGCTGTCCAGGGTAAAGGTGCTAAAACGGTTTGCCGCTTGTCTGGAACATGTGAAAACCTTCCTGGAAAGCAAAGGCCTCACCTATCCTGAGCTGGGAGATCCAGATTGGCTGGAAAAGTTGCACTTCATGGTAGATATGACAAGTCACTTAAACACGCTGAACAAAAGTCTCCAGGGAAAGGGAGGCACGGCTCTGCAGATGCTGGAGGATGTTTTGGCGTTTGAGCGCAAGATGACAGTGTTTGCCAGAGATGTACAGAGAGGCACGCTCTCTCACTTCCCCTCCCTGAGAGAGTTCAAAGAAAAACATACTCACATAAATTGTGAGTATTTACAGCGTGCAATTATCGAAATGCAAACTGCATTTGGGAAAAGATTCAGCGAGTTCAGGGAGGAAAAAAGCACATTATCCTTCCCCGTCACACCCCTGGACGTCGACCCATCCCAGCTGAACATGTCCGCATTCCCGGGAGTAAGTCAACCTGATCTGGAAATTGAACTGGCCGACATAGCTGATAAAGACTTATGGGTGTCCAAGTTCAAAAACCTGAAAGCTGATCTCGAAGATGTCGCCCGTCAGAAGGCCGTCCTCGCTAGAGAGCACAAATGGAGCGATATTAAAAACCTCCCCAAACCCGACAAACTTGTGTTTGAAACATGGAATGCCATTCCCGACACTTACATGAACATGAAGATGTATGCATTTGGAGTCCTGTCCATCTTTGGATCAACATACTTATGCGAGCAGATTTTCTCAAGCACGAACTACATAAAATCAAAATATCGCTCCCACCACACAGATGCCTGCAGTCCTGTGTGAAGCTCAAAGTCACATCTTACAGCCCTGATATAGAGAAACTCTGCAGCGATGTTCAAAAGCAAAAATCACATTAAACGGGTGAGAACACGATCATTTAATAGGCTATTATCTTGGAGAAAAATATTTATTTTAGATCCTGAACTGATGTAGTTGTGTTTTTATGTTCAGGCACGACGGTTGATGGCTGTAAGTGGCTGAGGAAAAAAAAGAAGAGGATGACAGTGCACTGAAATGGACTTTAGTCTTACTTAAATACAAACTGGCCTATTTTTTACGTTTACTCTTTTTAAGATATTAGGCTGCAGCTATAAGTTATATTTATTTCAAAGTAGGCTATTTCTGTTTAATATTTTTTCCATAAACATGGGGAGGACCCCAATAGACTTGAATTGTTCCGTGTTTGATTTACTTCTCCAGCTATATATATATATATATATATATATATATATATATATATATATATATATATATATATATATATATATATATATATATATATATATATTTCAAAGTTATTTTCCACAAATATGGGGAGGACTCAAGGCCTGCATAGTTCTGTGTTTAATTGACCTCAATGTAGCCCTACACATACCAGTGTATGTTTATTGTTTATTGTATGTTTATCATAAAAGTTAAAATGACAATAACATGTCAAGAATTGTCTCTATTCTTGTTCTATAATTTTATAAAAACAAACTAGTTTTTGTGTGTGTGTATATACACACATATATATACACACACACACACACACACACACACACACACACACACACACACACACACACACACACACACACACACACACACACACACACACAAATAAAACCTCTATAAGCTGTGATATCAAATAGCTTTAGTGGCTCCAGACAAATTTGATGGAAAATAGGGCAAAATGGCTTTTTCAACAGTAAAGGTTGCTGACCCCTGGCTTAGGAGAACACTTTTCTTTCTGTCTTTTTATCTATGGTCCAAACTACTCTGCTAAGAAAAAAAACATGTACACACATTAATGAACTTCCTTTCAGGACTGGCCAAACTGGCAATTTGTAAAATGAGGAAAAACCGTGTGAAGGGTCAGAGGACGTGAGTTTGATATTGACAAGACTGCTGGCTGCTCGGCTCAGGGTGGAGTTTGGCTTCTACAGACAAAAGAACACTGAACTCTTTGTGAGTTCAGTCAGAGAGAATGTTCTGGTTATGAACTTGTGATTTGTGTTTTTTAGTATTTATAATTTTTTGCATGAATTAATTTTGTAATTTTTGATAAGTATTTAGTAAGGTTTAGTAAATATTTCTCTCTCGGTCCAATCTTGTTCTCAGGCTCATTCACATGAACGAAAGAAGGAACAATACTCTTGTGACGGTTCCCTATCTGGCTTTACTTTTTTTTATGTTCCTTTAAGCCAGCAGGTACCAGAGGTGGTGATCACTAACTGGAGACACCTGGGCTCGGTGGTCCAGTATAAGGCTCTGCCTTCCTGGCAACCTGGCGGTGCTCTCTTACCACCCTGTGGAGCAACGAGGAGGGCTTGTTCTCCAACACCATACAGAGTTTTGAACTTGTGTTATGTATAATAAACTGTTTACTTGGGCAAACAGTCTGCGTCTCCCTAACCAGTGTCATGGCTGCCGAGCCAGGTCGTGACAACTCTGGATTCTGCTAAATTAAGCATTAAGTGTACAGAGTTAGCGTACAAAGCTAAAAACAAGGCACTTATGAAGAAGAATATAATGTTATAGTTCTAGAAAAAACGCTGTAACAGGGCTACAACATTACCGAAGCCATTTTTACATGAAACAAACAACTCAACAGCCAACTAAAAGAATAACCAAAATATCATATTCGGAATTCGCCAGGACTCGCCACACCGGAGACATTTCATAAGCTAGCGACCGCAGCTACGTGCTAGCAAAGAAACCAATACATGAAGTGCATGCTCTTTCCACACAGATTCCAGACATATCCTCCATTTCTCTCTCTGTCAAAGCATCACCGAGTTATAAGCCAAAGAACAGCAGAAACACAAACCGCTTTATGATCAGTAAACGCTCCTCACCTTTGACGTTTTGAAGAAGACAATGCTATATTCCCGGCATTTTCCCACATACATCTGTTCACCAGATGTCCTGTGTGTCACTAAACTCATTTAATTTCTGAGGGCTGTTCTGAGCAGGGGGGAGGATTTGACTCTCAGCATATCGGATCGTAAGTTTCACAGAAGGCGGCCCCTTTTTGATTCTGACTGGCTAACAGTGCTGTCAGTCTACTTCAAAATGGCGTAGCTGAATTCTACTGGCTGTAATGAATCCAAAGAGACGACAGGTGGCATAACAGAGAGGAGTGCGTCAAACCTGATCCTCTCAGGTTCCTGCCGACCAGAGAGGGTGAAGACCCTACAACCGTAACATGGGTGGTGTGGATTTGTCTGACGCACTGATTGGATTTTACAGCTTCCGCCAGGCAGGACCCCACCCATGTGGGTGGGGTGAGGGCTCAGCAGCCCCCCCCCCCCTCTACCACTTGCATGCCCATGATGTACGACAGCGAGGAAACATGGGTCAGGAAGCATTGCAAGAGAGGGTGAAGACATCCGTTTATTGCAGGAGGTGTGACGTTCCTCTCTGCTTCCAGCTGTGGTACGATGGACAGTAACTTGGACATATTCTAGGGTGAGAGGATCAGGTTTGACGTGGTCGTGTGAAACGATCACAGCATGGTCTCCACTCAGCCTCTTCCAGCTTTTTTTTCTGCATCTGTTGTCCGTACAATCATTAACACTAATGCCAACGCTACCAAAAGAAAGCGAGGGGGGATGCAATTCAAGTGGGACGTGCTTACCGTGAAGGACTTTTACATGTTTTCCCTGGCCTTGTGACGGTACACCACAGGTCTGACTACTGGAGGAAGAAATGGCTGTACAACTTCTGCTTCCCCAGTGACCACATGACACGGGACCGCTTTGAGGCCATTTTGTGGTCACTCCACCTCAGTGACCCAAAAGAGGACAAGGAAAATGACAAGAAAAGGAACACTGCTGAGTACGACCGATTGTTCAAAATCAAACCGCTCTACACAGACATGGTGAACGCTTGCAAAGCAAATTTCCAGCCATATCGTTGACTGAGGAATGGTTGCAAGCAAAGCCTGAATCAGCATGAAGCAATATATGAAAGACAAGCCCACGAAGAATAAGTCCATACCAGTTCCGGACACCATCGTGGACTACAACCGTAACATGGGTGGTGTGGATTTGTCTGACGCACTGATTGGATTTTACAGCTTCCGCCAGGCAGGACCCCACCCATGTGGGTGGGGTGAGGGCTCAGCAGCCCCCCCCCCCCCTCAACCACTTGCATGCCCATGATGTACGACAGCGCGGAAACATGGGTCAGGAAGCATTGCAAGAGAGGGTGAAGACATCTGTTTATTGCAGGAGGTGTGACGTTCCTCTCTGCTTCCAGCTGTGGTACGATGGACAGTAACTTGGACAGATTCTAGGGTGCATTTACGGCCCAGTTTCTACCTCATCTATCCACCATCTTCAAGCAGCCTTTGGAAAAGGGGATTCTAGGAAGTCTATATCTGGACCTTCTGACGCCCACTCTTGATTTCCTTCTGTACAAATTCATGCACCATCAATGCAAATTCATCAATCTGTAAATGTGTAAATGTAAATAGCGGAAATTAAAATTTTCAATTTGTGCTGTGTGCCATCTTCATTTACTCTTAACATATATACTGATATTTACACATCTGAACAAATCTCACAAGTGTTTTATTATAACACAAAGTATTAAAATAGCCCTTACAGTTGCAGAAATATACTCATTTTAGTATGGGTATGCTATTTTCGAGCGAAGGCCTAGGGTTTAAAAGGTCAACATCTTTTGGGATCAAATGTAAGTCTATGGGAAAATTATTTTTGGGCCCCAAGGTATCAAGTGACTGACCCGAGTAATATACGTCCACGGATTGGTCACTATGCAAAATCTACTTTAAAGCCTGGTGCTCTGCCTGGGGGCTTTCATACCATGGCGCTGTGGCTTAAACTTCACTGATCACCTACAAAGGTTATTACTTTTCTGCAAATATATTTTTGCAAGTTGTCACTGTGCAATTTAATACACAGTAGGGTTATTCTATAGTTTTTTTTAATTGAACAATAGTGAAATTGCAAAGGTTAAAACAGCTCAAAAGCAATATAAAGTGCTAATGCAGGACTTTCAGTCTCAACAGTCTTAACAGCTCCCTACTAGACTATGATTCTATCCGTATATCTTTGTCCATGGTTAAACCAGTTTATGGTCTTTTGGTACACAGACTGGCGTAATTGGAGACGGTGGTGAGGACATTTCTGTTGACAGTCATCATCTACCAAACACTGATCACTCTGGCTGTTACCTCTAAACAGTGTAATTTCCAATATTTAACACCTATCATTGTTACTTTCACCATGGCCACTTAGACAGGTACACTTGCTCGTTGTATGAAAAATATTCTATATCAAATCATGTTAATGTTTAACAATTAAACTTTCAAAGTATACCTCTAGCATAGACATAGATGTGATAAATCAACCGTATACATCTCTGCATCAAAAGATCAGTCAACAAACAAATTTGTCCTTCAATAAAAGCAAAGTAAGAAGGCAGTAATGTGCCCAAATACGTTTTATCCATTGTTGATGGCAAGGAAGAGTATACAATAACATTCAGGCATGAAAGAGTATAATAAAGATCATGCAAGTCTAAAAGAACATGGCCTGTGCCTGCTAATAGTGGTAGTAGTAGTTCCAAGTAGAACTGGGAAGTGGTCTTCAGCACTATTATATTGTATGGGCTTGAACACAATCTCTCTAAATGTACAAAATATTTCAGTGATAAATGGACCTGCTAAATTAAAATGTTTTGCCAATATGTTTAATTTGATGTTACAATTCATTTTTAAGTTTGTGGAAGCCATAAAATCAATACATTTGCCGCTCTAAGCAATTTATACTAAGATTTTTTGCAGATCTCACAAAAATCAAATAAAGTGTAATGTGATGACTGTGAAATAATAAATCAACCAGGATCAAAACAAAGCATTGACAGGTTTGCATGATTATATTTCATACTATCTTTCTAAATGCAGATAATCACATCCAAATACATTACATGCTAAGTTTGAAGTAACTTTTGCATCATTTTGACATCCATTTTGTTTTCCAGGAGTATAAGGTATGTTGACAAAAACCTTGTTGAATGTGCTATTTAAGTTTTCTAAGTCCCTCCCATCAGGCGAGCTCGGGCTTATGCTCAGTGTTACGTTCCCCTTTTGATGTCTAAGGGATGAGGGGAGTAACAATATAAATTCCCGGGGAAAGAGACTCATGAGATGACTTAACAAAATGATTTAATAACAATAAACGCTGCTACACAAAAACACATAGCTTGTGGGCTGCCACTTGGATCACTGGCAACGGGGGCCTGTCGGTCTGGATCTCCCAGCCTTTTATCCACCCTGTCACTAATCCGCAATTGAGAACAGCCGTGTTCACTCACACGCTGCAGCTGGCAGGCTGGGAGTCTGGGAAAAGGGCTGCACCTGAATAGACACTGGTAGTGGGATAGAAAAGGGCACAAAGAAAACACGGCAGGTAACACCCCCTCCCATGAGTCCAATCACCCATTTGGCCACAACCAACTCCCCATAATACATCATACATTATTATATGGGAAAAAAAAGAAGAAAAAAACTCATCCACGGGACAGAGCATCCACAACATTGTCTGTCCCAGAGATGGGCAAAAATACATCAAAATGTATTTTGATACAAAATACCCCTCAAATAAATATATTAAAATAAAATACTGGTGCCAGAAAATGTGCAAAATACAATACATGTATTTTGTATTTAAAATATAGGAAATATTTTTTCTGGATTTTCCGTTTTCTCACAATTTGGTATAGCAGAGCATTCAGGTTTGGGCTATATATATATATATATATATGTGTATATATATATATATATATATATATATATATATATATATATATATATATATATATATACATATATATATGTATACATATATATATATATATATATAATGTACACAGAGCTCTGTTGAACCCCACAAAAAGGAAGAACAGTCACAGAATGTCAGTGTAACTAAGCAAAGCTATTAAGAGACAACAACTTGATTGATTATGTATATATATAATTTTATTAAATAGGACTTAACAGCCCATAAACTTTGGCTTTGTATCAACAAGAAAATATTCATCACATATGAATAGCATCACACATTAGGCCTATGTATACTATAAAAGCAAAATATAGAAGCTCCCAATCTCCCTCTTCCTATAGCTAGCTACTCGACTGATAAGTTAACTTGCTAAACACTGGCTATGCACTAGGGTTGGGTACCGAAAACCATTGCCAATATATATAATTCCTATACAACCGGAGCCTACCGGACCGAAACGCAACGCGGATTTCGGTGCTTCCTTTCGGTGCCTGAGCCGATTGAAATACGGCCACTGGTGGCCTAAAACGGACGTTACAGCCAACATAAGCATCACCTCACTTGCGCTAGTTATCGTTACACTACTCTGATGACTCCGTCCAGGCAGCAGGTAACGATAGCCTACCGATGTATAGCTACAGTAGCTAGCTAGCCATCAACCATTTAACAGAGAAAATGTTGAAAGGTAAACGGTCAAAAGTGTGGCTGTATTTCGCACTAAAAGTCATGCACTGTGTTCGACTGCCTGCGTGAACGTGAGCCCATGATAAGCACATCAGCGGGCAGTGTGGGCCTCCCTGGCCCCGGCGATGGGGAGACTGGTCCCAACGCTGAACAAGTGGAGACCAATGATGACAACAGCAGCCTTACCTCAGGTTAGTAATGTAACGTTGATTGCAAATCTTGCATTTATAAAAGTAGACCTAATAACAAATGATAAATTAGGCATTATAACCATGTTTAAGTTAGCTAGCTAGCTACTAGCAAACGGTAGGCTACCTGCCGCCATCATAGCAAGTCAGTGTAATGTTAATGAAACTAGCGATGACATGTGCAGTGATGCTTCTGTTGCCTGTAAAATATTTAACATTATTTAAGTTTATATTTTTGGCTCTCCAGCTTCAACAGCTGGCTCACCTTGGCAAAGAAGGCTCATTTAAGAAAAGAGAAGGTGGAGGTCTATGCTCATATTTCTCAAGAATTGCTGAAGTTTATTTATATTTATTTAAGTATACTGTAAACTGTTGTTAACAGTTAATATATTGTTCATAGTTTGGAGTTAAAACGTTTGACACTGTAGTTTGAAGCCAAGTGTTTTGTATTTATTTATAGTTATAGTATACTTCAAAAAGTTAATATATTGTTCAATTTGAAGAAAACAAATTGCCTTGGCAATAAAAAAAAGCCTTTCTTTAATGTCGTCAATCGTCGTTTTGTGTGTATTTTTTTTTCAAGTATTGGTTCAGGCACCGGTATCGTTTTAAAAGTATCGTTTTAGCACCGGTATCGGAAAAAAACCAAACGATACCCATCCCTACTATGCACTAGCCTAGACAGCATGTTAGCATCGATCGCTAGCTTGATATTATAACCATCACCATGTATATACAATAGGATATGTAGCCAGACCCAGACATAAATTATACATCAAGGTAGTTGACATCTGTCACACTCAGATCAAATATTTACCTTGACAGACAATCCGTTGAACTTAAAGATCTGAAGACTGAACTCATGAACTGTTTTTTGATTCGTGGAGAAAGTATTTTTAGTATTTTAAATCTAAAATTACTCCACTCTAAAGTATTTTGTTAGATTTTGTATCGGCCCTATCAAATACAAATTACAAAATACTCAGAAGTAATTGAAATGCGTATTTCAAATACAATAGAAATACTGCCCATCTCTGGTCTGTTCCCTTCTTGTGCTATATCTTATTATACCCTTAGACCAGCAGGGCCCAACACATCAACCGCTGGTTATGGTTGTACATCTGGGCCAAGAAAACAAAAGGGTCGTGATCCGTGTATATCGTCACTGGCAATGAACTGGAGCCCGCATACACTTAAAAATGCTGAAGGGATAGAAGCATGGCCAGCATCTCCTTCTCAATGGTGGAGAAGATCAGCTGGTGGTGCTTGAACTTCACAGAGAAGTAGCACACAGGATGGCACAAATCTCCCTCTCCTTGCAACAGTACAGCACCGGCTCCGGAAGCGCTAGCATTGACTTTCAGGTTGAAGGGAAGTGAGAAGTTTGGAGCAGACAACACTGGAGCACTGCAGAGACTTAGCAGCCTTAAATGCATGACTACACTCACTGGTCCACAGGAATGGAACAGCCGGACTACACAGGTTGGTAAGGGGAGTAACCACGACAGAGAATTTTTTACAAAAACTATAGTATCCAGCCATACCCAAAAAACGGCGAAGTTTGACCCGTGGAGCAGCAAGGACGGCTCATGTTCCACCATTGCGACTTATATGTCTGGTGCCATGTACAATAAACTCTTTACTGGTGCAAACTGACTGCGTCTCCCTCACTAGTGTCACGGCTGCAGAGCCAGGTCCTGACATCTGCCCAGTCATTTGAGTACACCACAACATCATCCAGCTACACATTACAGTGGGGCACATTCCCTTGCACCAGTTGCATTAGAAGCTGGATAGTCACAGGCGCATTTCTCATGCCAAATGCCATACAAGTATATTGCATAAAATGGTCTGGTGTTACGAATGCCGAGATGTCAGATGCTAGAGTTTAAAGGAACTTGCCAGTATCCTTTAAGCAGATCTAGCTTGGTGATAAACACAGCAGGACCAATACAGTCATCCGTGCAGGGCAAAGGGAACGAGTCTGGCACAGTCACTGAGTTAACTTTTCGTAATCTGTGCAGAAACGTGGGGTACCGTCAGATTTAGGAGCCAATAAACACAGAGAGCTCCACGACTATGCTTTACTAAACCATTTTCTAGCAGATAGTTCACTTCTTTCCTCATCTTCTCCCTTTTCTCCACAGGACAACGATAGGCATGCTGCTTGATTGGAGTAGTATTACCCACATCAATGTCTTGCTGTAACACACTAGTACGTGTTGGCACATCTCCAAACAGAGTAGGGAAGAAGTGGAACAGCCCAAGCACGTCAACTTGCTGACTTTCAGTCAGGTATGACAAATGCAAATTTAAGCTGGACAGAAACTCAGAATTGGACAACCTACCGCACTGCTGACCATCAGAGGGCACTGCCAGATCATCGTCAGACATGGTTTCTACACAAATCATGGAAGACGATGCCAGGTCGGGGGCAGCAGTCTCCACAATTTTTTCCTGCTCCCCCAGGGCAACTTCTCTGGAAAGATAAGGTTTGAGCATGTTAATGTGGCACAACCTTGTCTTTCTTCTGCGCTCAGCTGTGCGAAATATATAGTTGGTGTCAGACACTTTCCTTTCCACCACATACGAACCTGAGAAACGGGCAGAGAGGGCAGAATCAGTCAGTGGCAACAGAACTCAACAGAACTAGCACTTTACCACCAGGCTTAAACTGTCGCTCAACAGCTGTCTTATCAAATCTCTTCTTCATGCTGTCCTGGAAGGAAGAAAGGGCTACTGCTGCAAACGCTCCCTACACAAGGAAACAAACTTTACCATATCAGTCTTGGGTGTAGACCCAGACAACAACTTCTCCTTCAACATTTTTAACGGGCCATGCACTTTGTGGAGGACTGAACCCGAGGGATTCTTGCTTAGCATCGCGTACGGCAAAGAGAACATAAGGCACACCCTCATCCCAGTCTTTCCCGGTGTCATAACAGTACTTTCTTAGCATAGACTTCAGAGTCTGGTGCCATCGTTCAAGTGCACCTTGTGACTCTGGATGGTAAGCGCTAGACACCGAGTGGGAAACACCCAATGAATGCAATGTCTCTTTAAAGGTCTTGGAGAGAAGATTTGTTTTCTGATCAGTCTGCACAACATTTGGTAGTCCAAAGGTGGTAAAGAACTGTGAAAAAACATTAAAAAAACCACAACACAAGGGTTATAGGTAGGTTTGCCCTAGATCTTAACATACACCAGAGGAATGGCATTTACGACTTATCAAACACTCATTGGGGCAAGTAATTACCATCACTGTCATCATCACTATAAACTCCCCTGGTCTCCTTCTCCTCCACAAATCAGCTCTCTGTCTTTTAAGTGGGGCACCAGGTGTCGCCAATGCTTTAGACAGATACAAATATTTAGTCAAATTATCTTGAGGCAATTTACACAGGGGCCCCAAGTTCAAAATATAAAAAAGATATTTTCAAAAACGGATAAACTAACATGGACTTTTGAATATAGTTGAACTCCTCTACATTGATTCTGTCAGCATTCGAATGGCATCAACATCACTTGACTGCACATCACTAATATTGAGACCAGAATATAACACAGAGGATATAATTGCCTTGCATCAAAGTTGCTGTTGTGATGTGTCCTCATTGTTGCTGGTATCCAGCTCCCTAAAACCAGTAACCAATAAGTCATAATATCTGAAAATGTATCCAACCATCTGCAGTGTAATCATTATTCTCATCTTCTCATACCTGCAGGACACATGCATACAATACCATTATAGATTTTGATGATAACTTATTGCAAGGGAATAATAAAGCATAAATAACAAATTAAGACATACTTAATTGAGTGTTAAGAATTGACTGGATAGATTGTAAATGAGTTAGGCAATATATATAAATGGGCAAAATATAGATCATACATCTGTATTCCAAGATGATTCAGTCTTGAAATAAAAAACTTTAAATGATTGTATTTCTAGTGTAAGAGCCATTATATACTGTTAACAGTGTTTTGTACACTGCCTGGCCAAAAAAAAAGTCGCCACTTGGATCATTATGCCTAGTGCCTACTGTACAAGCCTGTGGGGGCAGTGCTATGATCTGGGGTTGCTGCAGTTGGTCAGGTCTAGGTTCAGCAACAGTATGCTCAAAGAATGAGGTCAGCTGACTACCTGAATATACTGAATGACCAGGTTATTCCATCAATGGATTTTTTCTTCCCTGATGGCACGGGCATATTCCAAGATGACAATGCCAGGATTCATCGGGCTGAAATTGTGAAAGAGTGGTTCAGGAAGCATGAGACATCATTTTCACACATGGATTGGCCACCACAGAGTCCAGACCTTAACCCCATTGAGAATCTTTGGGATGTGCTGGAGAAGGCTTTGCGCAGCGGTCAGACTCTACCATCATCAATACAAGATCTTGGTGAGAAATTAATGCAACACTGGATGGAAATAAATCTTGTGACATTGCAGAAGCTTACCGAAACAATGCCACAGCGAATGCGTGCCGTAATCAAAGCTAAAGGCGGTCCAACGAAATATTAGAGTGTGCGACCTTTTTTTTTGGTGGCGACTTTTTTTTTGGCCAGGCAGTGTATTTTATGTTTATTGCAAAATTATGTGTGTTATGCCCTTTAACATGTTAAACCATATAATAGACCTAAGGTAATTGGTCATGTTGCAAAATGTGCTGTGATGTGTGTTTTTGCCCCATGAAGATAAAGGCTCCTCTATTCTGTCCTGCTATTGGATCATTTTTGGTTGACTCCTTTAAGTAGGTTTCAGTGATAGTTGGGCTTTGATGGAGCAGGCTGTGGAGCAACAATTTTTCTGACCACAGATTATAGACTTTTTAGTTATAGCCAGCAGAAGGTCAGTGTTTTGGTACTCCATTCATTGCATAAGAATTTTGTTCATTTTTTGCTTACATGGAATAAAACTACTTTTAACTACGAGCAGCTAACAAGAAAAGTTTAGCCAGCAAGAGCACGCAAGTTGGACATGATAGTCTATGTGAGTCAGAACCCTTTACATCCTGCAAGAAGTTGCCAAGAAGGACGGTAAAATAAGCTGCCACTACGTGTAGCATATAAAAATAAAGTCATATTTTAGTTTGCTAGATAATAATTGGCCTGTTTAGAGTGTGGCTGTTAACACAAACAACGATCCGAGGGTGGCTCTGATGGGGTTAGTTTGAGAACCAAAATAGAGGCTTTATTATCTCAGGGGAAAATGTGTTTCCTCCATGTTATAAAAAATAAATACTGAATGGGGTTGGTCGATACCGTGCAGTGGAAATGAGGCATAAGTGGTCCCTAAATTGTCTTTAGTCTTCAAGTCTTGTACACATTATGGATATCTGGGTGTTAACAAATGTTTCCAGTCGATTACGTCAACATATTGGATTGTTCTCAGAAATAACAACACAATCAGGTCATTTCGATTTCAGCAGTTTGGATCAGTTTTGTTTCAACAGAGCAGAACACCACTGGATCAATAGTCTTCAATCTGCTTGACCATAAACATTCAAACACACATTCACTCCAACACACAAATACATGGTACAGGAAAAAGTGTGTCAGCACTGTGCACACACTCACATTAACACAGGCATTTCCACAGGCAGACACTCACAAACAGTGCTCTCATGAGAGGAGAGACTGCTTGACAGTATTGCTGTAAGATCTTGAACTTGTTGTTAAGATGTGTGCGCACGCACACACACACACACACACACACACACACACACACACACACACACATCTCCCCCAGTGGGATTAAGGGCAAACAAAAGTGTATTGGCTTCACTGGCGGAAATCCATTTCAAAAGTTAATCTTTTTCCAACGTTAGATATTCTTACTTTGTTAATCATCACTTTCATATCTGTGATCACCAATACAATCTAGAACCCAGGAGTTATTTTGGTATGTACCGCTGTAACGGGTGTTTCTCTTTAACAGGGCTTCCTCAGTTTCCCTTGCCTTTTGGGTTATTTCCCAGAGTGCCTTTTTAACAAGCTGATGCTTGATGCATCATTCAGCTGCTAGGTGTACATGAAGGTAGACAGTGAAGTGTTACAGATAAAAAAAATTTAAAAAAGTGAAGCAGAGAGACTTTCTCTTAAATGAGATGGCCTTTTTAAACTCCAAATGGCATCTTGTAATTGCAGTGACTGCTGGTCTACTAGGCTCCCATCAGAACAGAAACTGAGACCACTGCCACTTCCTCTGTGATTTTCATCAGTCACTGAAACTTCAACACTTTTTAAGTTTGTACGTCTTTCAATTAAAAGTACAGAGATCTTTGTCTCATTAAAGCCTCCCGTCAAAATAAAAATTTTAAGTTTCAATTTGTATGTCTCTGTCTCCTCAAAATGACTGACAGAATGCTTCTAAAACGCACTAACTGAAACAGAAAACATTTATAAGAATTCATAAGGATCACATTGATTGACAAAATGTTGGAAAATTGGGATATAAAAATAACAAAAAAATTGAAAAATGAACTCCAATATATATATGATAAATATTTTCCAGTTATAACTTGAGCTTAAGGCTAGTTATATAGTTATTCAACACATTTACAAATTGTTTTCCAAATCCCTTTTAATGTCAACTATAGATCATATGCATTTTTTGCATCGATAAATATTACAGCAGACGATCAAATTGTATTGAATTGGAAACAGAAAATACTATATGTAGCAATCTACTGACATTTCCTGCTGCTAATTTTTGCAAATTAGATTCTTGCGCGCGCAAATCAAACAGCCACATGCGTATTTTACTTTGTCGAGCGCTTTTACATCACTCCGCGAGCAAAATTCCCACTTGTGTGAGCGAAATTCCCTCCCTCCCGTGCAAGCGAGGGATAGGGACTTTCGCTCGCTCACGAAACGTTACTCTGCTCGCTCGCGAGCAGTTTTTCTTTTTGACAGTAGGTGGGCGGACCCAGTCTCCGTTGTATCTCTACATCTAATTGGTTACAATCCTCGTCTTTGGATAGACCGGATACCACTGTGACACAGACTCAGATTTTCAGCGATTGTCAGATTGCACTACCCGTGCAGTAATAATGTACATCTTACTGCATGGGTACTTTTACCTTCTGCACTTAATAAAGTACATTTTGCTGATAATAACATACTTGACTAAGGTTTTGAATGCAGTATTTACTCGTAATGGATTGTTTCATCAGTATTAGTGCGTTTACTGCAGTGAAGTATCTGAATACTTTTTCATCCACTAATTACTTGTCAGTGATTAAAGTTGGGCAAACAGTTAATATACAAACAGTGGTCCCTAATCTTGGCTACAGATCCTTGAGCGGGTCCAAATTGTTGCTCATATTATATACAACTACATTATATCTCTGTAAACAAACCAGTATGATTAAATATGATAACATCATGTTTTAATCAATTAAGATCAAAGAGCTTCTTTGAGCTGTTTGTCACAAGAGGTTTGACTATCAAACACACATTGTCTGTAATAGAATGATGAGTGAATTTAAATCAATCTGAGCAACTTGACTCCATTTACAAGAGAAACACATTTTTAATTATTGTATTTCAAAATGCTATTATCATAATTTGTATTTCATCAGCCTCTACAGTCTGAAAAGTTAAAAAAACCTGTGAGACAAATGTAGAACATTCTGAGTAGTGGAGTAATGTTTTAGTGGCGGATTGAAAACCACTTCTAACAGACAGTGTCACAGTAATATTCGGTCTATCCAAAGATGAGGATTGTAACCAATTAGATGTAGAGATACAACGGAGACTGGGTGCGCCCACTTACTGTCAAAAAGAAAAACTGCTCGCGAGCGAGCAGAGTAAAGTTACGCATGCGGATGTGATGTAAAAGCGCCCGACAAAGAAAAACACGCGCGCAGAAATCAAAAAGCTGCGCGTGTGGATCTCATTTGCGCTCTCGGATTTTGACAGTGATTTGCCTTCATAGACCCCTTTCACATTGTCAAATTGTTTGCATATTGTCATTTGATACATAATTATTAGTGCTGGGAAACAATTACAATTTTGAATCGTGATTAATTGCATGCTTTTTTTGCATTGATACATATCGATTGTTATGCACAAAATTCAATAATGAATTCAAAAGTAGTGTATTGCGCACTTGTACTTCATGATTACCGACATGCGGGAGGAGGCGAGGGCCCGTTCATCGCTGCTCGCAGCTTTAATTATTATTATTATATGTACATTACCAAGTGTTAGCTCACTGGCCTTGTTGGAAAGGTCAGATATGATCCATGGACATGAAAAAAACATTCATTTTGGACCCATCAAAGTTTTTAAAAATTGTTTTTCATGATCATAACTATTAAGAAAAAAGCGATGCCTTTATTACTATTATTACTTTAATTTTTTTATCTGCACTTTTCTCAAACTTTATGCATTTGTTATTGAAAAAAGATGCATCTATATGAAAATCAATATTAATATTAATATATTTCCCTTCTTTCTGTTTTCAAATATTAATTTGCATTCCCTTGGATTGCAGTTGTTTGAAAGGTGCTGTGACATTAAATTAACCTTCTTGCCTTAAGTCACTTTAGACTCGTATTAAACCAGCAAAATGTTGCATAAAGAAATGTTCAGGTGTTTTTAATTGAATTGTTGTCTTTAGATGACCAACATGTAACTCCAGACTACAGACACTATATTTGGACCAACATGTTTAACGTTAAATCAGTTGAGCCAACTTACTGTATATTTTCAAGCAGTGATTGTCCCTGAATTCATACATCAACATTTTTTTTTAAACATGACAGTAGTACAACTTAGAATTAGATAGAACAAACCGACTTACAAGCATGACATCATTTTTAGGAATTTATGAGAATTTATGCTCTGTGAGGGAAGACCTCTCCTCCTTCCATTGCATCTGTCCATTTCTCAGCTCCTGCTCAGCCTTAGCAAGTGTGGCCTTCGTTTCTGCTCTCTCTTTGGTCATCTGGGCTTGATGAAGGGCATTGGCTTTCTTCAGAGTCTCCTTTGCTTTGAGCTCCTGATATTCAGAGCTTCCTTCATCCGCTCCAAATGGACGTGCTATTCCTTGATAGTGGATGCCTGCTCGCTCTGAGCTTTTAGCAGCTTCGTCCTGGTCTCTTCCAGCTGGGATTTCAGAAGCTCAGTCTCCATGGATGGAGTTTGGACTTGTTTTGCCTGAGCTTCACGCAGCTGGCCTTTCAGGCCACATATCCGCTTCTGCTCATCTCCTTCTTTGTATTCCTGGATAGCATTAAGGAAATGCTGGAGACAGTCTTCATCGATTTCCAGGAGGCCCCTGTCCTCAGTTTGAGTTTCGATTAACGAAAAAAGTCTCCTGGGAACATGCTCTGAAATTAACAGGAAGTCGGCCATTTTGATTTTTGTGTTAATTTTCCCTTGATTTCTAGTCGCTATACTTTAACAAACTCCTCCTAGGGACTTTGTCAGATCCACTTCAAATTTGGTCAGTACAATCTAAAGACCTATGCAATAATAATTAAAAGTTGCTAAAAGCTTTACGTTTGATGGAATGGCGTAGCCGCGGCATGGTGGCTATTTTACGTGATTCACCATTAAACAAGCTGATGTAACTCAACTGGACTTTCTTAAATCTGTCCCAAATTTGCCATGCTTGATAACAGTCATTGTCTGAGGATGTCTACAAGTCAATTTTCACTCAGTCGTAGTGCCACCTACAGGCAACAGGAAGTCAGCGTTATGTGACAGACGGAATCCGATTTACTTGACATTTACATGATGTGGTCTGCACTTGATGTAGAGCAACATAAAGCAAGTTTGCACGTGTTTGTCTTGCGCCACAAAGTGGATGCAGGAATTGGTGGAATATTTGCACTACATAATTTCCAGCATCGCTGAGTCCAGCAGGAAAAATACGTTAAACTCCGGGACATGATGTCCAATGGTCAAAGACATTCGCGGCTGCGTCTGCCGGCGTGCCACCAATACCCCCCAGACGCGGGAAGGTGCGAGGGCCTGTACATCGCTGCAGCTTTAATTTTTAATTTTTTTTTTAAAGTGTTTTTGTTTGTAATATGTATAATAAGCATATCATTTAGTTATCACTACTGATAATTTAACAAACATAAAAATATGTCGTAGCTAGGTTTGCAAGTGCAAATTTCAGATTGCATCTATTACACACCTGCTGAGGTGACATAAGTTGCTCGTGTTACCACCAGCGGCAACAAACTCGCAAAATGTCGGATTTTTTAAAACCAAAACACTTCCAAACAGCAGACACAGCTCCTCTCTTGGGCACAGCCAATTGGTGCATCTCCGGTCTCTCTTTGTTCCTCCTGCATCGCTCTTTTCTGTTCTAACGGAGCCTCTCCCAGCTGTTAGCAGACTGTTGTGCTAACGGGCTAGCTAGCGAGCTGTACTCAGCATGCTGTTCGGTGGTGAAATTTTATAAATGTGCAATTATTAGTGTTACAAATTGTTTATGTGTCACAAACTGTTGTGTGCCGTGGTGTTGCCCTGTTAAAGAGCGTTAGTTGTGGGTTATTAATTGTTATGTTATAAAGTTATAACCATAATTTAGGGGTCCCTCTCACTACATAAGTAGCTCCAACCGTAACACTATTCGCGGCAAACAATATATTTTGCTTCCTGTTGAAGAGTGACAGCAGTTGTTTCGGCTTGAAACAATTTGAAGTTGAATTTTTCATATACCGTATGACGGTATATGAAAAATTCATATCATACGGGAAATTAAAACCGGTATACCGGTCCAGCCCTAGGCTGTTGTATGTGTCCAGATTGTAAAGCCCTCTGAGGCTGATTTGTGATTTTGGGCTATACAAAAATAAATTGAATTCAATTGAATTGAATAATTAGCATACACATATTGATCATAATAATGTTTAAAAAGCACACAAACTGTGGTAGATGTGTCACGTTATTCTGTGACAAATTCACTTCAGCAAGATGGAAAATGTGTTTCGAAATAGCAATACTAGAGAGAGATTGAAAACACTGGAAAGAGACATTGATTGAAAGGAGAAGCAATAGATTTAGCAGAAGGAAAAGAGTTGAAATTAGTGAGGGCAGCTGATGAATCTACTCTCAGGCTCCTGATATTGTGATTGGCATTTCAATCTGTCAAAACAGAGTGACAGCTCACACCAAACCGCTGGCTGATTACGTCTGCTGAAATACGTCACTCTCTCGGCGTGAATGGATGGACACACACACACACACACACACACCCTGTTTGCTCAAAGGCACAACTGTATTCACATCATTTACACTTCCACCCACAAACTGACAGTTTTGTCCACATGTCAGCGTCCATACATGCTTGAAGGCACACATTTTGACCTGAAGACAAAATGTCATGCATGGACACACACATTTGCTGACTTAAACATGCTTGAAAGCACACACACAGACCCACTGTTTCAACAGGCGACGATTAATCCAGTGTGAAGTACAGCCAAGGTCGAACCTGTTTGTGGAACAGAATAAATTAGCATTTCATAATGATTTGTCTTTCTCTGACTTTCCTCCTCCTGCACCTCTTGCTCTTCCTCACCGGAATTTTGACTGATTAATTATGTCAATTCAATTTGTGGTGAGACATAATACAGAAGGGTAGCATTGTTGTGGACATTGCTGTTTTTCCTCCATCCCCTTCCTCCATCATTTGTTCCTCCCCATCTTTACCTCTCTCATCCCTCCTCTTTTCAGGGAGAAAGACAGCAAATGTGGAATACAAAGAAGCTCTTTGTATTCCACATTTGCTGTCTTTCTCCTTACCCCTTTCTACTGAGTAGAGCTGTCATTCCTTCTTGATAAAAGGGTTTTAATATATTGTCATTTACTTGAATTATAATGTCAAATTCCTTGCCCTTTCACTTTCAACTCCTTCGTTCCCTAAATCCTTTCCCCTATCAGCATTTTTTTTCTTCCACCCACATGTTCCCTCTCTCATTTCGACACATCTCTCCATTTGCCCCGACTAACCTTTCCCTCATTCTGTTTTCTTTATATTAAACTCTTCTATTCTTTTCCCCCTCTTCCAAACCTTTACAAACTCTCTCTTTTTACTCTTTATCTTCATCAATGTCTTCATTTTCCCATTCTTTGTCTCCCTGTCGCTTCTATCTGTCTCCTCCTCCCTCTGCTTTTCGTTTTTCCTCTGTCCATCTCTCTGTTTCATGTGCAAAATCCATTCTTATCTCTTCTTTAACCCCACTCTACACTGCTTCTGCACCTCTTCTTCTTCTTTCGGTCTTCCTCACTCCCTTCATCCCTGCTTCTGCTCTCCCATGTGATATATCACTCCATAACTAATCCTTTAGTGATGGATTAAGACCCCGTTTCACTGCCCGGGATGTTCATCACAAGGGGTGTGTGTAAGAGAAAGAGAGAGAGAGAGAGAGTGTGTGTGAGTGTGACAGACAGAGATGGAAATATAGAGCTGCTTAAAAAGATATTAAAAAAGCACTCAGGAACAGAACAAATATATGAAACATTTATCTGTATGCATGTGTGTAGATGTTATGTGTCAAAAATGATAAGTGCTAATAACTTTAGTCAGTCTAACAGTGTATTGGGGAGAATAAAGGAAAGTGTTATTAGACTAATAACCGTGAATGTCTAGACCAAGATCTGTAGCAGTAGATTTTTTTCTATCACAAGCATTTAGTCTGATGGAAGCTGGAGATAATTGGTACAGTTAGTGGCTGATGAAAGTCTTTTTCAATGTCTGAAATTTTCAAATAAAATGCTTCCAACTCAATGCACCCAATTACATGAATCAAAGCAATCTAAAATAAAAAAGCTTAGTTACAACACTTAAAAACACAGTTATACTCTGGCCCAGGAGCAGAATCATGTTTTGGCCAGTACATTAAGAAAGTCAGATGTTGAATTGAAGTTAATCGAGTAACATTTTCACAATGCCTCCAGTGGTGGATCCTCTCCACAGGATGAGAACCAGTCAGAACTGATGGAATGTGTAACTGGTGAAGAAGAGAACCCAACTGCAGAAACATAAAGACCCCATTTACATTGAATCACTCTATACGTCTCCGGCAGATCGCATAGGATGTAACCTTAACTCTCCTGTCAGTGCAGATCAAAAAACTCCCTCCTGCTCGTCACCTGACCTATCACCCACCTGCTTCCCACAACAAATCATAAAACACATTGACAAAATCACAAAACACCACAACAAATGAACACTAAGTTAGGAAATAAGATAAGTCTTATAGTTAGGGCTGGCTCAGGCTTGCCTTGGTCCAGTTCCAAGATATGCTGCTATAGGCCTAGACTGCCGGGGGACTTCCTAGGATACACTGAGCTCCTCTCTCCTATTCTCTCTCCTTCTGTATGAATTCATGTCCCATTAATACACATTACTAACGTTGCTTCTTCCCCGGAGTCGTTGTGCTTTCTCGCCTTGCAGGTTTCCATGGATTGTGGTTATAGGTGGACCGTGGTCATACCTCCTGCCGTTGCCCTGCTGACACCCACTGCTACTACCATTATCATTAGTCACATGACTTTTACTATTACCGATGCCATTACTGCTTTTAGTATCATTCTTATTCTATTATATGCATTTCTGCTGTTATTGTTAGTAGTCATTTTCCCATCATTATTCTGCTTAGTACTCTCATTATATGAAGAATGTATGTCATATGCATTGAATGTGTTGCAACTCTTTTATGTTTATGTTTTGTACACATGACATCTATTGCTCTTCTGTCCATCCTGGGAGAGGGATCCCTCCTCTGTTGCTCTCCCTAAGGTCTCTTCCTCTTTTTTCTTCTCCCTCTTCAAGGTTTTTCCTGTTCTGATGTGAGGTTCCTGGCACAGAGGATGTCGCATGTGTACAGATTGTAAAGCCCTTCGAGGCAAATTGAATTGAGTTGAACTGAGTTGCCATGCATCATCTTCTCTCTTTCTTTTTTACTCAGTCTCCCCATCTTATCCCACATATTTTCCTCTCCCAAAGCTGAGCTTTGATTGACCCTCTCAGGGAAGAAACTAATCGCATATAGACTATACAGGGGTGAACTAGCTGACCACTGGCCACTGTTTAACATATTGTGACTGCACAGGAGCCATTGTCAGATGATGTCTATCTGGGGATGAATGGCATTGAATGACAAGCAGTCCATTCTTTAAACGAGGGGTCTTCAACGTTTTTCAGGCCGAGGACCCCCAAACTGATAGAGAGATGGAGCAGGGACCCCCTACTATATATATTGTATAAAATTGTGTTTTATATTAAACTGGGCCTATAGTGCCATGTATAAACATATTTTGTTATTGTGCATTCAATACTAAGCTATTCAAATAATGCACAAGTTCATATATTCATGTTTTTATTTTAAAGGTACAGTGAGTAGGGTGGCCGTGCCACTGCCATTTAGAAACATACCTTGTATGATAATCATACATACAAGCTATTCAAATTGACGTTATTATTTTAAACATAAATGTGGAATGGCCTATTAGTGCCACTGCCATGCATAGACATACCTGTTATCTTGCATACAATACAACTGAACTATTAAAATAATGGACAGATTCATGTTTGGAAAAAATAAAAAATAAAATTGTCTAATCAACCAAAAACTTCGCGGACCCCCTGCAGTATCTCCGCGGATCCCCTAGGGGTCGCGGACCCCTTACTGAAGACCTCTGCTTTAAACAATTGAGTTATCTGAATCACACTTCAAATGGATTCAACTACCTCTCTGGTTTCCTCAAGTTGTTGATAATCCAAAAAACACTGTGTTGAGTAAAGATTTCGTAGTAACAACAAGATCACTTCACCACATCACCACCCCCACACACATAACAACACGCACATGATGGCTGTCAGATGAGCAAGTCGGTAGTGTTGGCAGTATGGCCATGCATTCTTTCAGTTGCTTGAGACGTTAAAGTGATTTCAGCACAAAGCATCATATCGAAGGTCTTTTATAGTGTTAATCTGATCCCATATCAGTTCCATTTATTGAATGATCTTTGTGGTTGAGATAGTGGCATAGTTGAGAGTCATGCTTAAGTTCATAGGCCCATATTATCGCTGTTATCTGTGAGTTTCAGAGATTTCTTTTCTCTTAAAATATTCCTGACCATCTAGGACACAAATAGATCCGACAATAATTACAATTCTATACTTCATTAAATTAATGTGTTGCTTAGATGTATATCATCTAATATAATATTCATTGCGTGTATGATAAGTCTAGCCATATTTGTTCAGCTGTAACCCCAGCGGCGCCAAAATGTATAAATAATTAAAAAATAAACATAATTCAAAGCATTAAGCAAGCAGATTTTCTTATCTTGTAAGTACAACAAGCACAAGGCTTTAGTGCTTCAATTAATTTCTCTTGTAGGATGAAATGCATATAAAGGCACAAAGAATTGCTTTGACATTGCTTGCAGCCAACAATGTGAGTTCCCTATAGAACAGGGCCCTGAATTTGATATTAAAAACAAAACACTTGATTACATACATAGAATACAAAATAATCCTAATAAAAAAGCAGAACTTGAGGTTGAGAAATTGCGGTATGAAAAGAAGGTAATTCAGTCACAATTTATTTCCAGGCATGGGAAACAATTAACAAATATCTTCTTGTTTTCTCTAGAAACAAGTAAACTAAAATATATTTTCCATTTTCTCTGGAATCGTAGAACAATCAAAAATACTGATTAAAAACTTTAAGAAAAAAAAATGCTGTGTTGTGGCTTCTCTCAAAGCCCTACCAATGGGTCAAGGGTAATCCACATACCAGGGTTTGTTAATGTTCAGGAAAGGCCCTCTTCTTCCTGATGGTAGTAATGTGCCATCATGCCATAATGATGCGGCAGGCTCAGTCTGTGGCCACTCTGAGCCCACGCAGGCAGGTGGACGGTGTTTTTAGCACACCAAAAGTAATTTCTAGCCTCACCGTGGTTTTGCTAAGGGCCACGTTGTATCTTGTTTGTGGTCCTGCATCAGGGTCCGGAAAGGGGGTCAAAAGAAAGCCGGACAGGCTTAACCCCTGTCCCTGAGCAGCACTCTGCTGAACAGCCCTGAAGATAAAAAGCAATATTGCCATGATCAGTATCACAAAATCATTTTCAATTTAACGTTACCTTACCCTTCTCAAATCTGAAGCACAGAGCAGACACCCTGAAGATCCGGGGAATCATGACCTAACAGGCCACTTTGCCTAACGTATGTTACAAAGCATTGTTGATCACAAGTCCCCTGCAAAAGCCTTTTTGACCTTTTAATTGCCAAGGCCTGCAAACCCTTTGTGTCCAAACAGGCAACGTCCCTATAATGATAGATATTGTAGGCTACATAATTTGTTTTCCTAAATGGAAGGTTAATGTTACAGCAACTAACACATACAAGACAAAAGGACAAAAGACACTTGTAGCCTAGAAAAAACACACGCACACACCTTTGGGTTTTCACTCATCTTCTTCTGACACTAAAATAAATCCTTGTCATAAAGCACATTTATAGGGAATATCCACCTTATTTGCTTTGGAAGAGTAATGCCTTTTTTTGTGTGTGTAAATCCCGGATGAATAGGAGGGTAAACGAAGAAGTCTGGTGGGATTGGATGGCTGACCCAGGAAATCATTGTGGACTGGAGGTGTCAACAAGAAAATCCCAGCAGATTGGATGTTATGAGTTTGAAAATCTTCAGGAACTAAAATTATTTAAGTCAGTCTGCCTCATGCTAAATCAGGTTGACGGAAGGATATAAGTCTGGCTTGAGAATACCTTGTTTTCCAGTTAAGATTTAGTTTAGCTTACTGCCATAAACTCTAAAGGGACCACTTAAAGAGACAAAGAGCTGACTGTTGAATAGCAAAGTAAGGGGATTATGAAATATATTTCACTCTGATCTAGGACTGTCATAAGTATCAGACAAAGCATTATGATCATAAATTATGATTACACTCTCACACATTCAAATGGCCATAAAAACTGAAGTTGTTGATGACAGAAACGGAATCAGCAACTAGGTGTCCAGGAGGAAACACTAGTATTGGATAATTTTGCAAACCCAAGATTTTTTCCAATACCAACGTTTATTTTTGTTCGTTTTTTTTGTATACTACAGCCTTAAGTATTTAAGCCCCAGGGCTCGTTTAATACCTGGTTTTGGTACCCATCTCTACATAAGAGCATATTAAATAAAATTGCCATGGCTTTGAATATTTTGGAGAAAATAGACATACACAGTAAATCGATGTCCATGGATGCAATACGCTAAAAGATAATGGCTGTAATGATTTCTGGTAATTCTCCAGAATTCTTGAATGTTATTTTGAGAGTCAGTCGGTCAGTAACGGTTACCTCTGGTCAGTCCCTTTTACTCCTTTCCTGATAGCATTAATCCTTTGCAAATAATTTCCTGAAGAGTTGATGCTTTTTAAGCTCTGTGCTTATTGCTCCGTAACGACATCCATCTGTGAACCATGCCAATGCAGCCGGGACAGAAAACAAAACAAGGCTTTATTGAACTGAAAATCTTAAAAATGCTGCCACCTTTTCCCTGGTTTCCCTTTTTTCTGTTTACTTTGCAAATGACGGACTGTAATGGCATCCTCCAACTTTTCTCCTCCATTGACCTTTTCAGTTTTCATCTAACCTCTCACCTCTCAGAATAAGACCTTGAATTTCGCCAGTGGTAAGTCATGCAAAGAACAGTGAAATGTCACATAGTTAAAGAAAGAACTGTCCCTGTTAGTTAAATGTTTAGATTAATAATAATGTTAATATTTGCATTTTTTATGCAATAATTCAAATTCCATGGCATCAATTTCATTAAAGCGATAGATATCTTTTGAAGTGGTTGTATGAGGTACTTATCCATAGTCAGTGTATTATCGAAACAAGCAGCCTGTGGGGTAGCTGCTCGCTAACTTGGCATGCACAGCGCAGAGGCAGCTTTACTGGTGAGATAGTCTGAAAGAAAGAAGATCCCAGTCTACACTTAACAGACACTACTGGACATCTTCATCGTCTTAACTTCTTCAATTGTTGATTGATTGTCAATGGAAAGAAAAAAAATAGAAGCAGAACTATGGTCGCGCAGCTCTTACATGTCGCAAGCGCAGATGTTAAAAAAACAAAACCAGATCTGGTCCTATTCTAGCCAGAGCTGGTGTCCTTCTTTTTAGATTTGGTCCTATTCTACCAGGATCCATTCTGATTTTACCCAGATCTGGCCCGTTTCTTCCCAGGTATAATCCTGTTCTACCTATAGTCCTATTCTATTTTTTTAATCAAGCGTTGTCTTGCTAGTTTCTCAAGACTATTGTAAGACCTTAGTTTTATCATGTAAGGGTTATACTAATATTCATGTTGATTTCAAAGCAAAAGAGGATATATTTGTATACGTAGCTCTGACCAGCAGAACTTAAACTCAGTGTTCAGGCAGCACTCCTGGGCCGTTTATGTAATTACATATAAAGGGTGGATAAACAACATTCACATGCATTTGTCCTTCACTTTACTGCTGATTATAGCATGCGCCCCAGTCTAAAAAGTGCCACAGAGGCCTGATTGATGCTGAGTTTTACATTTTATTTCACACAAAGACAATTTTCAGTTATCAATTTTACTTTTTTTGTTTTTATTTACTTTCTTACAAATAAGTGATGGAGCTCTGGGCACCAGCCAGCCAGATGTTATTTTTATATAAAATGCTATGCAACTATCAGTTTTGGTTTGACCTGCATCAGCCGGGCTGTGGCGTACTGAGCACAGGCTCTTTCAGGCCACAGGCCCCAGTGCGGTTGCATTATGATTATGCTGTGTTTGCCCTGTAAGATACTGTAGAGCTGTCAGCCCTGCCCCCCTGCATTTTACTCAATGCTGAGAAAAAGCTTTAGATCCTACATGACTCATGAGCAGGAATAATAAGTCATAGAAGCTATGCATACCTAAAGCATATTTTGTGCGTCCATGAAAAAAATGTAAAGTAGTAGTTTGAAATGGCAAACATGTGGCGTCGGTGGGTGTTGTTGAGGAGGCAGAGAAGGGACTGTGATGCCCTCCCGCCATGCCGGTGCCAGCTGACATACCTGTTCTGGGTCAACTTTATTGAGCTGGAAAAGATTAAAGCACGTCTCCTTACCAAGACTCTGTCTAACACACACACACACACACACACACACACACACACACACACACACACACAGACTTTCCAGTTCAAGCACTCTGTATTTATACAAACAGAATGTGTTCATACCCGAGGAGAGTTAGTGAGTTATTGAAGTTGAACTGAATTTTTTTAATGTGTTTTGAGTCATTGTACACAGTAATGTTGTGTGTGGATTTTTATTGTTTGTAAATATAATGTCTATTGATTTTGGGTACATGGCAGCCTGCAGTGTTCACTCATAATAACCAAAATTCAATAACAGCTGAATCTGTACAGCCTCTCATAAAAGCTAATACAATCATGTTCTATTTTTTCAAGTTAACTGAGGACTACATAGAAATCACATTTGAGACAACAGTAATATCAACCGGATAAAGTAATATACTCTTACAAATGGCAGTCACCAGGTCGCAGTAGATCAGTGATAGCAACCGATGTGACAGTCTCAGTCTGCATTTTCTGGCTGTTTTCCCATGTACCATTGTGACATGTATAAGTCGCTATTAAGACATTAGTCTCTGAAGCCAAAGTTTTTAGAAGTATGGAGACGTTTGTACTGCACTCTAGTTTGGAAAATTACCTATAAGCCTAGCAAACCCTGATGAGTATTTGGGATTTTGTGTTGGGATTTGGTCTCCATGCAAATTATTTTTGCTGCTTAGATTCTCTGAAAGCTCCTTCAAAGAGAAGAGCATTTACTCCTAGATGTAAATGTAGGGGTTAACCTGTCTTGTAGAGACTATTAGGGAGCATAGAAGGAATTAGTGTAAATGGGTGGAAGCACTGTGCTGTTGTACTGTGTGTACTGAAAGCACTCAGTTTGCCAGCAATAGCTCTGTTGTTGTTGAGAGGTAAGCAGGGGTAAGCCACGTTATTTTTGGAAGTGCTATGATTGAATTTGTCCATGCCAGCAACAGTTATGATGTTAAAGAAACAGAGGAAGGACATGTGCTGAATTATCCTTTTTCAGAGCAGCAGCAAATGATGGAAGTCAGTAGTGCATTTCTGGAAAGGACATTTTCTTGTCCAGGGTGAGTCAGAGACTCGCAGCCAGTCTGACATTAAATTGATTCAAACATTACCATAATTTGGCAGGCGGCTGCTGTCGATTTAGATCTGATTTTTCCACACAGTAGTGTCACTTGTTTGTTTTATACTTGTGATGTTACACGTCATTTTCAGCAATTTCTGCAAACACCAATAATAGTTTATAGCTGTGTGATTTGATTACAAAGTCACCCACACTTAGAGCGCTGAGCATTCATTAGTTTATGAGATTAGCAAAATGGGATTTCATATTTTTTTAGAGAGGGCACACAGCAGAGAGGAGCACGGGGGAGAGTGAAAGAGAGGAAAACAACAACACAACGTGCAGTCAGGATTGACCGGAGTTCAGAGCCTTTTATCTCCTGGGACACATTGCCTTTCATACCCTGACCTTCACTACTGCTGTTTCATTGAATTTCATTTGTTCAATAATGCTGATTTAGTTTTACATTGATCGTAAATCTCAATCATAGTTTTCTTTTAAAGTATGATTTTTTGCTGTTCATCAAGGGATACTTGAGTGGGTTGCCAATGAAGTTAGTTTTTCTTTTTAAGAATAAACAATATTACCAACTGTTGTGCATTATTGTGCATCAGTGTCTCCTGTAATAGCCTGTGCTGCTCAAAAATTTACAATTTAAATCCTTATTGTGAAAACTAATTCCTCATTTGATCTTTAAGCTTATTTAAAAATTATTATTATAAAGATGCCTTTCTGCTGAACCTGAGTAGCTAAGTCAAAAGAAACTTTAATAAAAAATATTCCAAAAAGACCCTTTATATCTCGATATGTTTCTGAGCATTGTAAAATCTTCGTAAAATCTTTAAAAAGTTCTAAGGAGTATTTAAAAAAAGAGGAGAATCAAGGTATATTTTTTTGTTTTAAAACCTTCTGGACTCGAGAGCCCCCACCGATGGGGGCTCACGCGTTCATCCAAAAATTCACCCACGCAAAATGCCAAACAAGTGCACTCATCAGTAACAAATATAATGATGTCACATACCTGCTCAAACTGCAGATCCTGGGCTACAAAGTCATGCCAGCTGTTTGTATACACTCCAAACACAACTCAGACAAAACTATATATATTACCAAATATCAAAATCGCTATAGCGCCCCCTGGGCAGACCCACTCGCCACATTTATGCCTCTAACTCTTTGCTAATTAATTCAATGCTAACAGCCTCAAAAGATTGCCAGTAACCTGAGGATTACAGGGATATGACTCATATTCAGCTACGACACAGCATCGCCAAATTATGAGCTATTGGACACCAGCAATACCAAACTCAATATCGATTTACTTCATAAACAGCTCCTTACTTTTTGATGTTCTGCAGCAAAAGGAGAAATATTTCCATTCAGTTATACATTTCAGCAAATCGGATTTTAGATATTTGACGCTCCGGTAGTTTTTTTGATTCTGACTGGCTAACGATTCTGTCAATCAAAGGCACGAGGTCTGCTTTCAATAGTATGGTCTCTGACGCGTCGAAGGAGGGTTCATTTACTGAAACCAACCAATCATAGGCTAGTAAGGCCCTGGAAGCGAGATAAAAACTGGAAGTCAGACGAGAAAATCCCACATAAACAAGCTCAGATAGGATCCAGGCTCTCAAAATGATGCCAAACTGCTGTATTTGGATAGATTGAACACTAATAGTGATAAAAGAAGTGAAATATATAATTATATAATATAAAATGACCTCTCTGTACTAAAACCTCTAACTTTTTTGTGCTTCACTTTATCAAAGTCAAAATTTGCCCAGAGACTGTTCATATATTGTGCTATGATCTGGGTAAACCTTGAAGCTACATCATTACTAAAAATACATATCCTGAAAGTGCTTTTTTTTTGACAAAAATTAAAATTTTCAATTTGTGCTGTGTGCCATCCTAATTTACTCTTAACCAGTAACATACTGATAATTACACATCTGAACAAATCTCACAAGTGTTTCCTTTATTATAACACCAAAATTGTTAAAATACAACTTTTGTCAACTTTGACATGATTTGAAAGAGAACGAGAAGCTGCTTTCCTTGAAAATCTCTGTAACAATAGAGTGACAGAGTTTAGGAGTTATAGTTCATTAAAACATGTATTTTTTACTTCAGCATCTTTTTAAGAGTCTTGACTTGTTCAGTGAAATATCTCAAAACTATTTTAATCTAGTAATCATCTCCTGGTCAAAAATATATTTTGTCCAAAACTTTATTTTAATGCAAAACTAATGAAAATCCCATCAGCCTCAGCTGTACTTTGTGTTTGGTGCCAATTAGCAAATGTTAGCATGCTAATACGCAAACTTTGGGACGTGAACATGGTTAATATCACCTGCTTAACATTAGAATGTTAGCATTGTCATTGTGAGCATGTTTTTTTAATTGGCCATCCAATAAAAATCCTTACGCACAGACCCCTTGCACTCAATTTCATTTTTCAATTTGTTGTATATGTAAAAATTTGCAAATACAAGACAATGTGAATCAATTAGGTAGGTGCAATGGATTGTGCTAGTCCCAGACATGGCTTATGAATGAATGACATTAGCAAGGAGCTATAGCTGCCTATAGAGCCCAATCACTACTGTCTATGTCGAACATCCTTTGTTGCGCCCCTATTCCAAGCTTTTCTGCTATCACCTGGCAATTTGTATTCTTAACTTTGTTTGTCATGAATTACTTTGTGCTAGGTGACCATGGATGTATAAAAAATGTTAAAAGTATTTGAGTGGGTGTGTATGATTGACACAATGTCAGATCATATTTATTTTTAATTTGAGTTAATTTCAGACAAAAAATACAAACTTCTTGTTAACACATTGTTGTCTGTTGATAATGCCTCTATCTCAATTATCCATTGCTTCTCCCTTTGTTGATCAGTATTCATGCACTGTAGTCTACACTGGCAGCAGAGATCTGCTGGAGGTGACATCTGAAACGGTGCTGGGAAACCGTAACTAACTGTGAGAGTGATGGGATAGAGGGAACGAATAATGAATGGAGGCTAACATGAAATTAGGGTGGCAGAAATAGGAAAGGCGAGTAAGACAAGGTGAAGGAAAGAAAAGAAAGGGGGGAAGGATGAAAGGACAAAGAGCAGAAAGTATCAGATGTCAAATTATATCTGGCATTAATTATGTCCACATTCAGTCAAGCGAAAAAGAGCACATATATTATTCAAGAAACAGCTAGACTTGCTGTGAGAAGAAATTAAAAATGACTTTCTCACTCTAAACTCATCAAATACCGATGCTTTGTCAGTGCCTCTCTGCATCTGATACTGGTGCGTGGAGGCAGCCATTAGCATAGTGATTCTCAACTGGTGGGTCGCTGGGCCTTTGCCTGAAAAAAATAAAATCTTGTGCTTTTATTTTGAAGGGGATTTTTTATGCAGCTGAGTTATTCACACTCTTTAACAGTATTTGCTGTTAATGCCTTGTAATGCTAATAGACACCCGCCATTTCACAGTATAGAAGAACACCCACAAAGTTTGTTTTCATATGCTAATTGGGCTTAACGCAAGTACGACACCGACAACATGAAATATGGATTTTCTTACATTGAGGACAAAAGAGGAAAAAACCTCAGTGTGTAGCGAGGTTCTGGCACAAGAAAGCATGAAGCCGCCAAAACTGGAGCTGCATTTGTTGGATCAATCCGCAGCGGATAAACTGAAAACTATTCCTCTGTCAAATGACATTATAAGTAGGTGAATTGAAGACATGTCGAATGACATCAAACAACAGACCACAGCTCAAATTAAGGCAAGTGGTCATTTTGCATTACAAATGGACGAATCTACAGACATAACAAACAAAGCAGTTTTACGTGAAACGTGTGGCACGGGGACTGACAGGAACAAGAGAGCTCTCTACTACTACGACTGCAGAGGACATTTTCAGCTCAGGTTTAAACTGCACCATCTTTTCATTAAATATATTTGAGAAGTTGAAAATTTGGTTTCGCAGGTTGTCATTAAGGGGTGATGGTGGGTCCCGCAGCCAGACCAGTTAGAACCACTGCTTTAGCATCTGTAAGTGATGCAATTGAGGTATAATATAAAGTGTGCGATAGTTAGCCAAGTGCGAGGTTGGAGGGGTGGCCACTGGACATTAATCCAGTAGACCGCTGATCGGGTTCCATGTGAAAATGACTTATTTATTCACATGATTTTAATTGACTCATTAGTCATTTGTTATGTAAGTCACGTGCGTCAAATGAGACACTAGTCACATGACTCTTAGGCACTTGCTATTCATGTGAGTCATTAGTCAGTAAAGTTACCGCGAGCCTCAACCTTTTCCTAACCATTACTAAGTGGTTTTGTTTCCTCAACATCCCTGTCAAAATGTGAAGTTTATTTTGAAAAGACACTGCATTTAGTGAGTGAAAACTGACACGCCGTCTCTGACACTTGAGGGGTAAATAGAGCATCATAGTTTGAAGCTCAGGGCCACTGGAGTGAGAACGTGTTGCATTTTTGAAGAGGATAATCAGACTGCCAGTTGTCTTTTAAACTACCTGAGGCTCCACAAGAATGTTCTGTTATGCTCCTTAAGACGTCAAACACAACGCTGTCTCTTCACTCTGCAGGGCCATGTGATAGAAAATCATTAATCCCTTTAGAGGACATGACTGCCATGGCTTGAGGCCGTAGCCTTGACATAGATCAATACAGATAGCTAGAAAGATGAAGAGAGGAACAGAAAGATGTTAAGTCAATATTATTTATACAGCGATATTTCGCAAATCACAACTTTAAAGGGCAACCCCCCCCCCCCCCCGGATGACGCTCAGATAGAATAAGAACAGAATGGAAGTGTACATGTCAGAAATATACCAGCCCAGGCTCATCAGTTTGTGATAGTAATAGTCATGAAACGCAATCTATTGGTTTGATGTACAGAATTGTCTCGGTTTTTTTGTCGCCGAGCATAAAAACAATGGAAAGTCAATGCATCCTTTTTCCTGGTGGACACACAAATTAAACGCATCCATGTGACTATGCAGAGGGACGTAGTACGAAATATTGAAAAATACCACTAAGAGTGGGCGGGCGGTCAAACAAACACAGGACCTTTAATCGAGAGATCTTTGTTCAACACTGCGTGTCCCAAAGTGTTGTCGTGAAGTGAAGCGTTTGTGGCGGTATTCCTAAAAAGTGTTTTTTGGTTTTGATTCTTAACCCTAATTGTATGCAGTTACTTTCAACCCAACCATGATGTTTTTCCAAAACCTAACTAAGTGGTTTTGACGCATAAGCATGAATGTGAATTATCTGTTGAATGATAAGGTGATGAAGTGATTTTAGTATTGGAGTAAACGGAAGAGAAGAAAGAAGATCTATCTGGTAGTAAAGGAATAGTTGAGTGTAGCAAACATCCACGGAAAGATTAAAAAACTGAAATGTGATGATAACAATGATCTGAACTAATACACTTTTTCATTCTTCCCTCCCTATCTTGCCTCTCACCCAGAACACTGATTTGTGCTGAAATGTTGAGTTTATTCCTTTCCATCCATTTATTAAGCCTATAGG
The DNA here is from genome assembly GCF_023349555.1 of Cebidichthys violaceus. NCBI lineage: Eukaryota > Metazoa > Chordata > Actinopteri > Perciformes > Stichaeidae > Cebidichthys > Cebidichthys violaceus. The sequence continues at coordinate 3,486,323 of NW_027176816.1, forward strand.
TACACATGTATATCTACAAAGGCCTGTCTATATCATGATAGCAACATCTATCTATGTTGTGTAATTTTTTTAATTAATTCTCTTTTTAATTTATTTGATTTATATCCAACTGTTTGGTACCTGTTTGCAGCTGAGATAGCACTGACTTCAAATATGGAAGAATTAAATAGACTAGGTAAGTAACTAGTATTAATTCTGTAAAATAAAGTTAAATGAAATAATCAAGACAGTTGTTAGAATGGGAGTGGTGCTGTTGAATCCTGCATGCAAAATCTCTCCCTCGTGGCTCTGCTGGTTCCGCCTCTTCTCTGGCCTTGAGTTCCTGACTCGCCGACTACGGCCATCCTGTGACATGCAGCTCCGACCTGTGATTCACCAACGTGCTGAAGATTTATTCCAGCCACTATTGAAAAAAAGAGACTTTAAAAGAAAAAGACTCGAAAGTGAAAGACTTTTTGAAACTGGCAAACATGCCATAATGACCCCCACAGCTACAAAGAGTGGTGAAAAGATGACTCAGCGTTCTGCTGAGGGAGGGAGAGAAAGAGAGAGAGAGATAAAGAGAGAAGGTTCCGAAGGTATCAGTGAAAGCCGAACCAACAGCCACAGAGTGAGAGATATATGTATGTATGAATACGATTTTAAAAAAACTACTATCACATGGATAAAAGTGATTATGAGAAGATGTAAATGTAACACAATTAAACATATGATATTAACAATGAAAATGTATGTTTTTATCTCTACAAGAAAAATGATAGTCCTGGACTTAATCTGCATTTGTTTAAATGACAAGACATTGTGCATATTTTCCTTAACAAGCTGTATCTGCGTAATCCCAGCCAATCTTCTTAAGTAAACGCACACAACAAACATTTTATTGTTGTATTTACTCTGCAAAGTGTTGGTAGTCACATGATTACATTTCAAATGCGTGCGTTGTCCACCATTCCACTCAGCAAGGTTTACCTCTACTTTTGGACCGAACTTCAACCGAACCGCCTCGACAGAGGAACGGACTGAACTTCAAAGTAAGAATAAAGCTAGCAATGTAAAGTGAGTTGGTTAGATACTACAGTCTTTCCAGTATTCATATCTTTGTAAGTAAGTAAGTTTTCTTGACGCTAATGTTAGCAAGTAGCCTTAAACTAGAGGTCTCGTGTGAAATAAATTAAGGGCTGTAGCAGGGTTCCCGTTAGCCAGAATTTGCCAGTATTGTCTGGTAAAATGTATTTAAAAAGCAACAAATGAAAAACTTTAACAATGTCCGGTAATAATGCTCGGTCATGTCTGCGGTGCTAGCTTAGCCGCAAGCTAACGTTACCATGTGCAGCCTCGAAGAAGGATAGTGAGAGGGGAAAACTAAATAAATTGACTTGGGTTTCCTTAACTTTATATAACCTTGATTTTACAACACCCTCGCTTCTGCGATAGAGACCAGGTGAGGTGAAGTTCACGTTAACGTCAACTCGACTATGCAGTTGTAATTCCACTTCCACAGTGCACTGTAACATTTTATGAACAAGCCAGGATGAAAGCGGTGTGTATCTTAGTTTGCTATGAATATGAAAATATGTCAAATTGTTTTAAACTTCTTTCTCTGCCTGCTGTAGGCTGTAAATCACACAAAATCAATGACTTACTTAGCTGAGAATGCCTTCTGCTCTGTATATACACTGCATTTAGATGTGTTTAACACAATAACTTTTTTTATCTTTACTTCATCTCTTTGTATTAAGATGTTGATTCTTTGCATGTCTAAATTCAACACAGTAAATGCCTCTTTTTTTTTCCAACTACAGAATCATCACCATGACTGCCAGACTGTTGAGCCTGTACAGAAGGAAGGGAGGAGCTGTCGGGAAGAAACTCAATGAGACCCTTGACATTTTAAATGAGATACGTACTTATAACAGTTTAGCAGATAGTTTTGTGTTGAAGTAATCTGATGTCTGTACTTGACTTAATCTCATTTTTCATATTGTTGCAGGACAACAGCATTGAGTCTTGAAGAGAAGCTGTGATCAGAGGCCTCATTCTCTACGTTGGTGAAAAACCGGAGAGGTTCATCAAGGTCTACCAGGTAAAGAAAATATACCTCTACCCCTTGGATTCGAAGCCCTGCCTGTATGAACCAAGTTATATCAACAATTCTTTTTACACATTAACAAACAAGATATAATGTGTTACTAACTAAGCTAACTGACTATATGACTGACATATTTAACGCAGATGTATGTTTATTAAATTACGGTGTCAATAAATGGCATGAAGCATTTTAAATGGTCATCAAGGACATTTATGTGTGTAATATTTTACTCATACTATTTAAAGGTATAATATAACATTTCTACATTAAAATATCTTAAAACTATAGACTTGTGCTATATATTTTGTTGCGTCTTGTTGAGTGAAAAATATTGTGTTTGATCCACCTAAAGAAATTAAGGCAACTTTATGCATCAAATTATTATGTAGAACAAGCAACGCTGGTTTTTTTGTGAACTACAATTTAACTTCAAATAAAGTCAACTTAAATTTTCATGCAACACCAACTTAAATTTTCAAGTAAAGTCAACTTAAATTTGCTAGTAAATATAAGTTGACTTAACTTGAAAAATTCTGTTGATTTTACTTGAAAAATTAAGTTGAATTTACTTTGAAAATGTATTTGTTACATACAAGAAATTAAGTAGTTCATACAAAAACCAGCGTTGCTTGTTCTACATAATAGTTGCCTTAATTTTCTTAAGTAGATCAAGCAGAATATTTTTATCAGTGCATCCAACAAAATTCAGAGATGCTCACATAGAAACAACTGCCACTGCATACAGCTTAACAACACTTACCGCCCATCAGAACCGTCAGGTGAAACAATCCATTTTCCAGATGTAAATGAGTTGGATGTTTCTATGCAAAATATAGTCGGATAATAAAATCATCTTGGATAGAAATATCTTAGACCTAAAGATCTCATTTGAATTTAAATGAAAACTAATATAAAGGTGCTTCACAATCCTCCTGCTTCTAAAACTCTTTAACTGCTGAACGGTGTATAAATCTTTCGAACAATATTTAATGTAAAAAATGTACGTATATATTTATAAAGGTCGTTTGATTTGTGTGTATATGAAATAATAGGCCCCCCTCTACACCATGAGAAAAACTCTGTAGCAACCCTGAGATTATAGATTAAATTGATTAATATCAAATTTTGAAGTTTTCCCTATTTTTCCAAAATTGGGTGGGCCCTTAAATTGAATCGTATGTTAAATTGTATTAATTAAACTAATGGTGTCTTATTGCATAAGCTCACTACCATCATTGTTTTATACTAATTAATGGGTTCATAGATCACAGTTGAATTAGTAATAATTGTTACATATGTTGATATTCATTCATTTTTATTTATTACATTTAAGCAATTACGCTACACTATGAGACATTCACTTATTTGTCATCTTGCCGAGAAAATAAGTATTTCCCAAAATGTTGAACATTGTCAGCGTTGTGTTTTGTGTCCATTATTTAAAAAAATATTTTTGTTTCTAGTAATAACTGTGGAGAGATTAAGCAAAGCAATTCGGGGAAACCAAGAGTCGTGAAGGCTCAGATGTTGTGAAACACCTTCAAAAGCAGAGGTTGATGTTAAAGAGGAGCAGCACTATTTCTCTGCCTCTTTAACGTTATTCAGACCTCTTGGAGATTCATCATCACTTACAACCTCAGGAGCAGAGAGAAGTCCTTGATTTCATTAAACACGGGAACAAGCAAGTGGGAGCAAAGATCAGGCGCTTTTTTTCTCTCCTCGTTACCGGCAGCCATTCTTACTCAGGTCTTTCAGGAGGACAAATCATGTTCCTTTTTAAATGTATTTTTTCTTTCAGCCACTAAATCAATACAGGAGACTGATTGAGGAAGAGGGACTGTTGGGGAGCTGAGTGAAGGAGTAATGATTTGTACTGGTCTTCTATTTTACTCTCAATTATTGAAAATATTTTTTTCTTTTTTAAAGAGTTGATATATTTAGTTTGTTATATCAATTTGTAGCTCAGCTCTATATCTTTTAGTTATGATAGCTTCTAAAAACATTAAATCTAATATAATATGCAGAAATCAAATAAGTCAAAATTGTTATTGTTAATGTTAGGATGTTTCATTTCCTTTCTTGATTTGCAGGTTTAAAATGGACTATATTGGTTAGGAAAAGTTCATAATAATAATTATTGATACAACACCATGTAATTGATTATATTTGAGTGTAAAGAAGATTCTAACGACACATCAAAAGGTTAAATGTTTAAATGTGGGTTACTAATGCACCAACACATCACACACTTTAAACCTATCTCAAGCTTGGGACACGGTTGACTTACAGGAAGCCAGAGAGAGATGACATCACAGTAGACTGATGCCCGGACGGTTGCAATTGGAAGTAATAAGACCAACAAAGGGACTTCATATGTGTGTGCATTTGAGGGTCATCAGGTTACCTCAGCCTCTCTTCCTCACAAGCAAAAGCAAACTTAAGAAAAATACAATTCACAATCAAGTGTAGCTGATGCAGAAAGCATCAACAGATATCATCTCTCCGAAAAGCAACAATCATATTTGCTCTGTGGATCAGCACGTCCCAGAAACTGTGCCTTGCATCTCCTAAAAATAGTAGGAACGGGAAGAGTGTGGTTGTATACTAAGTAAAATAAGCTCATTTGTTGTCTTGCAGAGAGTTAGGTTTTGTTTTCTGAAGGCATCAAAATGTGCCTGCCAACACTGATAAAACTCATATCTTGTTTGTTTAAGCCATAACAAAAAGGAAGTGTAATAATACATACAGCACAAATAGTTTAGTAAAGTAATTTGTAGTAGTATTGTAGTTTAACAGGCTACAACATTAATATGGGCCTAGCCAGTAAATGTATTGATACTTTTGACACTCTGAATGGGACTATTTTGAGTTATGAATCCATGAACCAGGTTACTGAAGAAAATTGTATTTCTTATTTTAAGCCCTTTCAGTAGTCCTCACTGCAAAGTTTCATTTGTTGCTTTCCATTTCATTATTTTAAGCCCTTTGGATCTTATAAATAAAATCAAAACATTCAGAGTGAAACAACATATTTATGTTTCCTGATTCTGATCATAATTATTAAGTTTTTCACCCTTTATAGATAGAAACGACAGGGACCAGCTGATTGACCGTGTCTATGGCCATGTTGCCATGCATGAACGTGAACGTCAGGACACTTTTTGTCAGACGGGTTACATGTGGAAGTTCTTTTGATCAGCTCGATGAAAAGTGCTGTACTCCATGCGGGTTATAATCAGAACAACCAGTGCTGCCTTTACACCTCTGAGCTTTCAATTCAGACTGTATAATGTTTTCATGCAGCTAATCATCCGAGCTGAATTACTCTGAGGGTTTCAATTATGAGAGACAAGGACAAAGCTGTAACTTGCATGCTAGGAGACAGAGAAAAGCGTTTTTGTTTTTTGTATTCCTTTGATTACTAGGTTTTGCCCAGCACAAACTGCAACAGTCCATTTTGTGGAAAAAGGATTCTATATATATGAATATGAAAGATGAGGCTCACCACAACAAAAACTTCCAAAGAAGCACATTTTGAGTGTGAATTCTGCAAATCGGCAAATTCTCATTTCCTTTACATATGAAATTAAATCAAATATCTTTTTGAGTCAAATATTTTTAATTTACCAGCGTTCAAGACTGATGTGTTTTGAGATATGTTGAAGTTAGTTTAGTGATGTTTTCAACATGTATTCCCCACTTATGTATGTAGTAATTATTTTAAGCCCAACCATGTTTTTCCAAAACCAAAGTAAGTTTTGTGGCCTAAATCTGAATGTTAGCCTGTGTTACCATAGAAAATAGAGTTTCTTTAAGGTGTTGCAATACTTAGGCAATGCTGTTGCTTCAGGGTCGTATTTTCCAATGATACATACTACGTTCTCACTGTGGAAAGAATTACAACCCCCAGGACAAATACAACAGAAGCTGAGACAAACCTGTAAGGGTGACAAACTTAAAATGCAGTAAGAGAGCATATCTTTTTAATCCAAGACAGATTTTTCATTTAAAATTCATTGTGATTCATCCTAAATCTGAAACACTTACCACCTTTGGTGGCACTGAAAAACAAGGAAATGTGAGTGAAATGGTGCTTTTTTTGGCAGAGGTAGTAAATGCAGCCTTATTGCATGAATAAACACATCAATTTAGGTTTTGTTGTTGACAACATGTCCACCTTTAAAAGGCACACTCACTCTGTTCAGAACAGTTTGTATTTCATTCATTACATCCTGTTGGCATTCTTGCAAAAAGAAAAGCCGGTTATTAGACAAAGCTTGCACACCACAAATCCTTAGTGTCCCACATGGGAATGAGAGACTTTTTGTCCCCTTTATTCCTTGTTGCTGATGCACATAAGAATCTAAATGAAGACAGACAGTGAGCACATCCTGGTTCATGTTCTCAAAGTGCTTGTTATGAGAAGACATTGCCCTTTATTGTGAGAATCCTCTGACATGTCGAAGTGATTGACCTTTACCAAACAGTTTCCAACGACGGCTTCTCAGATGGTTCTGTAACAGTGTGCCAAATCACTGCATACGACCAAATATGAGACGCTATTTGCCTGCCAGTGCAAATACGGGTGTATTATTGTGGGTGCTTTGAGAATCACACACTTTCTTTTCGTCATTTTTGTGCAGGTGTGTGTGTTGGTCTATCATTTTAATCTTGTGAGGATATTTTGGCTGCTCTTCACAGCATACGGAAGCAGATGTTTGCATTTAGTTTAGAATTATGGCGACACATGCACCATTTAAGTTGTGTACTAGTCAAATAAGATAAGCTTCCATAAATAAATAAATCTTTGAGGTGTGCTCCCATAAAGTCTGTGAGGGTTCAGGGGTGTCCCACTGTCTATTTGTCGAGTGTTTGAGGACGCTCTCACAGACATTTTGAGCCCGTTATAAACACTCTCCGTAAGTGCATTTTTGCAGACTTTCCAAAGGGCATTACCCACAATTCATAGCCAGGTGACATTAAACATGCGGTTACCAGTGGAAGTGTGGAAGCCAGAGACATTTAAAAAGGTAAACAAAGAGGACAGCACATGGGTGTTCAGCAAACACATGAAAGCAGAGGAATGCAAGCAGGAACTATATTACACAGCTTTATTCATTAACCAATTATTGCCATTTTGTTATTGAAGCTGTTTTGACAAACATTTGTAAATAGATTATTTGTCAATGTCCTCTCATCACATGAGGCAAAAGCCTAGAACACGTTCAGATCAGGGAGTAAAAAGTATTAAATAAATACCCACAATGTTATTGTTATGTACAATAAAATTTTATGACTTTTTCATGGTAACGTGATATGGATCAGTGATACACATTTGCATTTAGACAATTTCAAGCCCTTGCAGCTACTCACACTCCATTGTAACCATTTAACGTGACGTCAGTTGAGGTCCCTCAGGGTTCAGGGTTTAAGGCTTTAGGGGGAACATTAGGATTAGGCCATTGACTTGAAGTAGGATTTTAACCCTGGCCCCTGATGTCAAACTGAAATGCTTTATGTACCCACCCAACAAGCACCCAACAAGGACATCTCTGTGCTTTTATACTGCGATATAAAGTCATACAACCAGTGAACATCATCCAGACTTCATTATGTTTACACTAAAATATATTAGCATATAGAAATGAGTTGCATATAAACTTAATTTATAGAAGACATGATTGTATTGCATTTTGACGGTTGGTTTCTTGCTGCAAGAAGTGAAGCTAAGTACAACTGAGACATACAGTGGGGAAAAAAAGTATTTAGTCAGCCACCAATTGTGCAAGTTCTCCCACTTAAAAAGATTAGAGAGGCCTGTAATTTTCATCATTATTGTGTTGTGTTCTGAACCCGTCATTGAATTACAGATAAGAACATTTAATCACATTTTAATTTCCAGCTGCTCATATGAATTCAGTTTCAATTGTGTTTGTGTAGCAGTCAGGTACACTAGCACTATTATTAAAACAAATGACTGATATTGTAAAACATGTGCTCAGGAAAGGTTGAAAAACACTGACCTAATACATCAACACCAACAGTTTAGGACTTGTAATGCAAGGTTGAAGATCTTGTGAATACACCAGGTGTAACATCAAGTTATGGGTGAGAGACCTTTGTGCAATCCCCCACTGTGACTTATATATATATATATGTGTATATATATATATATATATATATATATATATATATATATATATATATATATATATATATATGTATATATATATATATATGTATATATATATATATATAATTTGCCATTGTTGAGTGTCTGAGCCTGCAATATAGTGGCTGGATAAGTAATTAAATACTCTTCCATGCCAGTGGGTGGCAGACAGTAGGTAGCGCGATAATGACCTTGTTAATGTAAGATAGTAGAATTAAATGATGGCGGTAGATGTTGCGGTGAAGAACAGAGATGGAGAAATATTTCAAAAAGAAAAATGACTTTTTATCATATAATTGACATTTTATCTCATAATTATTACTTTTATCCCATTAAGACTTTCTGTCTCATAATTATGACTTTTGATGTAAAAATTATGACTTTGTATCTCATAATTATGACTTTTTATGTAAAAATTATGACTTTATCTCATAATTATTACTTTTATCCCATTAAGACTTTCTGTCTCATAATTATTACTTTTTATGTAAAAATTATGACTTTGTATCTCATAATTATGACTTTTTATGTAAAAATTATGACTTTCTTTCTCATAATTATGACTTTTATCCCATTAAGACTTTCTGTCTCATAATTATGACTTTTTATGTCATAATTATGACTTTATGTCAAAATTATGACTTTGTATATAATGATTTTGACTTTTTATCTCATAATTATGACTTTTTATGTAATAATTAAGACTTTCTGTTTCATAATTATGACTTTTTATGTCAAAATTATGACTTTGTATCTAATGATTTTGACTTTTTATCTCATAATTATGACTTTTTATGTCAAAATTATGGCTTTTTATCTCATAATTATTACTTTTATCCCATTATGACTTTGTATCTCATAATTATGACTTTATGTCAAAATTATGACTTTTTATCTAATGATTTTTACTTTTTATCTCATAATTATGACTTTTTATGTCAGAATTATGACTTTCTATCTCATAATTATGACTTTTATCCCATTAAGACTTTCTGTCTCATAATTATGACTTTTTATGTCAAAATTATGACTTTATGTCAAAATTATGACTTTTTATCTAATAACTTTGACTTTTTGTCACATAATTGACTTTCTATCTCATAGTTATTACTTTTTATGTCAAAATTATGACTTTCTATCTCATAGTTATTACTTTTATCCCATTAAGACTTTCTGACTCATAATTATGACTTATTATGTCAAAATTATGACTTTGTATCTAATGATTTTGACTTTTTATCTAATAATTATGACTTTTTATGTCAGAATTATGACTTTCTATCTCATAATTATTACTTTTATCCCATTAAGACTTTCTGTCTCATAATTATGACTTTTGATGTCAAAATTATGACTTTGTATCTCATAATTATGACTTTTTATGTAAAAATTATGACTTTGTCTCATAATTATTACTTTTATCCCATTAAGACTTTCTGTCTCATAATTATGACTTTTTATGTAAAAATTATGACTTTGTATCTCATAATTATGACTTTTTATGTAAAAATTATGACTTTCTTTCTCATAATTATGACTTTTATCCCATTAAGACTTTCTGTCTCATAATTATGACTTTTTATGTCATAATTATGACTTTATGTCAAAATTATGACTTTGTATATAATGATTTTGACTTTTTATCTCATAATTATGACTTTTTATGTAATAATTAAGACTTTCTGTTTCATAATTATGACTTTTTATGTCAAAATTATGACTTTGTATCTAATGATTTTGACTTTTTATCTCATAATTATGACTTTTTATGTCAAAATTATGGCTTTTTATCTCATAATTATTACTTTTATCCCATTATGACTTTGTATCTCATAATTATGACTTTATGTCAAAATTATGACTTTTTATCTAATAACTTTGACTTTTTGTCACATAATTGACTTTCTATCTCATAGTTATTACTTTTTATGTCAAAATTATGACTTTCTATCTCATAGTTATTACTTTTATCCCATTAAGACTTTCTGTCTCATAATTGTTACTTTTTATGTAAAAATTATGACTTTTTATCTCATAATTATTACTTTTATCCCATTAAGACTTTCTGACTCATAATTATGACTTTTTATGTCAAAATTATGACTTTGTATCTAATGATTTTGACTTTTTATCTAATAATTATGACTTTTTATGTCAGAATTATGACTTTCTATCTCATAATTATTACTTTTATCCCATTAAGACTTTCTGTCTCATAATTATGACTTTTTATGTCAAAATTATGACTTTTTATCTCATAATTGACATTTTATCTCATAATTATGACTTTTTATGTTAGAATTGTGACTTTTTATGTCAGAATTATGACTTTTTTCCTTATAATTATCACTTTTTATGTCAGAATTTTTACTTTCTTTCTCATAATTATGACTTTTATCCCATTAAGACTTTCTGTCTCATAATTATCACTTTTTATGTCAAAATTATGACTTTTTATGTCAAAATTATGACTTTGTATATAATGATTTTGACTTTTTATCTCATAATTATGACTTTTTATGTCACAATTTTTACTTTCTATCTCATAATTATTACTTTTATCCCATTAAGACTTTCTGTCTCATAATTATGACTTTTTATGTCAAAATGATGGCTTTTTATCTCATAATTATTACTTTTATCCCATTAAGACTTTCTGTCTCATAATTATGACTTTTTACGTCAAAATTATGACTTTTTATCTCATAATTATTACTTTTATCCCATGAATTCTTGTCCCATTAATTCACATTTCTAACTTTGCTTCTTCCCCGGAGTCTTTGTGCTTTCTCTCCTCACAGGTTTCCATGGATCCTGGTTAAATCTGGACCCTGGTCCTTCCTCCTCCATGTCCCTACTGACACCCACTGGTAATATAATTTTTATTATTACTCGCATTACTATTTCTATTACCGATTATTACCGCACAGTACTGACTTTGCTTCTTCACCAGAGTGTTTGTGCTTTCTCGCCTCACAGGTTTTCCGTGGATCCTGGTTACACCTGGACCGTGGACCGACCTCCTGCCGTGGTCCTGTCATATATATTGAATGTGTTGTAACTGTTTTATTGTTCGGTCTGTACACGTGACATCTATTGCACTTCTGTCCATCCTGGGAGAGGGATCCCTCCTCTGTTGCTCTCCCACAGGTTTCTCCCTCTGTTCTCCCTGTTAAAGGGGTTTTTGGGGGAGTCTTTCCCGTTCCGATGTGAGGGTCCAGGACAGAGGATGTCACATTTGTACAGATTGTGAAGCCCTGTATAGCTGATTTGTGATTTTGTGAAATACAAAATAAATATAATTGAATTGAATCTTTTATCCCTGAATCATTTTCATCTCCACACCTCTCTCTCTCTCTCTCTCTCTCTCTCTCTCTCTCTCTCTCTCTCTCTCTCTGTCTCTCCCTCTCTCTCTCGCTCTCTCTCTCTCTCTCTGTCTCTCGCTCTCGCTCTCTCTCTCTCTCTCTCTCATGAGGACATGTTAAATGAAAGTAAAAGCCAAGTACTACCCATGTATATGTACAACAATAACACGGAGTAACTAAAACTTTCTGGCTGGATCACATGCTGTCCCCTCTCGGTGGATCCGGCTCAGGAGTCGTGAACTGGAAGGTGAAACAAACAGGGACACCGGTCAGGACGGGTCCCATTGCGATCGGCACGGGTGTGGCTGTAGAGAATTGTAAAGGTGTTGGTGTGTGATGATGTGTAGAGGAAATGGTGGAGTGACACCCTGGGGGAATCTTAGGGATGCGGTGACTGTGGTGACTTCTGGTTGACTTGTGCCACCAACGGCTATGATTGTATCCGTTTCTGTACGCCCCGGGTGGAGCGAGCCTCTGAATCTGGTGGAATGTGCACCGTGTCAGCGTTAATCGAGTCCTGTGAAGGATCAGAATCGGGCACGTCCTGAGAAACGTCCGTGCCCAGTGCAGTGTGTGAAGGATCATCTGGCATGAGCTGTAAAGGGTCCGTGTCAGCGGAGGTCTGGGGATCCTCGGGGTCTGGCAGAGCTGAAGTATTGAGCGTGGCTGCAGAAGGCAAAAAGCTTAACAATTCAAAAGTTTAAAGATTACAAATATGAAACGTCATATCACCCTCTCCTGAAAGAGCTGAACATTTTGATATTCGAATGGTTTCTGTGGCTTAAAAAATTTCAGCAGTAGTGATATTTGTAGTAGTAGTAGTAGTAGAAGTTGTAGTTGTAGTAGAAGTATTTGTAGCATTAGAATAAGTACTAGCAGTAGCAGCAGTGATATTTGTTGTAGTAGTAGAAGTTGTAGTTGTAGTAGAAGTATTATTAGTAGTAGAAGTATTAGTAATTAGAAGAAGAAGTAGTAGAAGTAGTAGCATCAGTTGTCGTAGTAATAGCTGTAGTAATGGTCCTAGTATTTAATATAACAGTAGGAGTAGTAGAAGAAGAAGTAGTCGTAGTAGTAATAGTAATGGCAGTTTTTGAAGTAGCAGTAATAGCAGTAGTAGTAGTACTAGTAGCAGTCGTACTAATAGCTGTAGTAGTGATTGAGAGAGAGAGACAGACAGGCAGACAGACAGACAGTTAGATGGACTGAGTTTGTAGAGACAGACAGACAGAGCATGCGTGTGTCACTGGTTGCCATGGTGACGACGCACAGATGACCTCTGTGTGTTTATAAACATCAGTAATTAGCTCAAGCACGAACACCTGTGAGCTTGGGACCCTTTTCATGAGAAAAGACTGGGAAACACCTGTCAAACAAAACCCCATAACCATAGCCCCTATTGCTCCAATATTAATACTGGAAAGGAAGGATGACTTGAAGAACAGATCATGCGAAAATTGTGTCTGTAGTGTAAAAAAAAGTGGCTTCAATGGCAATTTAGAAATGGGGTACGGTTGTCTGTGCAAGACTTTTTTGAAGTACGTTTTAACATTGCAGAAAGTTGGTTTTCCTCTCAATTGAAGGCTTTTGTGCCAAATGTGTAAATCTGTGGGATTCCACAGTCATATGTCTACGACGAGGACAAGATTAGCTACGTTTCCATCCAACAATTATGCATGAAGAGTGAAAATTGAGGACTCAGTGGCAAAAGACAAATATTTTTTTCACAAGAATCTCAAGCTCCTCTTCACTCTAGCGGTGACATCACGCACTCTAAGCTGCGCAATACACACCCATTATAGAGTCAGAAAAGGACTGAAAAACACATAAAAGCAAAAATGCTACTATTCAAAAAGTGTAAAAGATATCAAAATGATTATAACATACAATCATTGATCAGGGTTTTCTCAACATTCGAAAGTTTAAATGGTGTCTGTAGCTGAAAGTATGAGGAAGTAGAAGGATTTGAAAGTTGAAGAAGTTTAAGAGGATTTAAAAATATTCTCCATAGACATCCCATTCAAAAAACAAGTTGCAAAAAGCTTAATAATTCAAAAAGTTGAAAGATTAGAAATATTATGATAAATAGCACCCCTCTCCTGAAAAAGCTGAACATTTTTATATTTGAACGGTTTCTGTAGCTGAAAAAATGTGGAAGTTATTAAGTGCCAAAATACGTACGGAAGAAATAGTTGAAGTTGAAGAATAAAGATTCGAAGAACAATACTTGGAATGCTGAATCAGCATTCCAACAATTATCTTTCATGCCTGCACTTCTTTGTTTTTTGGTAGGGATGACATCACACTACAAAACTGGTTTAGGCAACAAAACAATTTAGTTAGGTGAAGTAAAATCATCATGGTTTGACTTAGATTAAGTACGTCAATTTAGATTTAGGAAACAAAACTTCTTAGTTAGGTTTAGGCAACAAAACCACTTTGTTAGCTTTAGGATAACCATCACAAATACATCACTTCACAACAACACTTTAGTACACGTGGTCTCGAACACACCTCTTGTGGCCGAAAGTCCTGTGTTTGTTTGACCCATCAACCACCAATATCTAATTCTGCGTTACTAGCTATTGGTGTGTCCACCACAAAGGATCGCAATTGACTTTCCAATAGCGTTGTTTCTTAGCTGAGCGACATGAAAAAAATGACATAATTGTGTCGGGAAGTTCAATGTTGCTTTCTTGCACCCGGGTCTAGACCTAAATACAGTCAAACTTTAGGGAATTGGGAATTGCCCACCTCTCAGGCCAAAAGAGTGCAGGGCACACTAGGGGTGTCACTGAATATTGACTATCAAAACCACTAGATGACACTGTGCATAGTTGTGGACTAATCGTTTATCTGTGGTTTTTGGAAGAGAAGGTGGAAGTTGCACGCAATGTTTCTGTAGGCTGCGTGTTCACATAGTGTTTTGTTTAAATAATAATGAATTGAAATCAGAGGGTTACCTAGACCGTCATAGTTTAAGGCATAGGGCCACTGACCAAGAAAAGGTCACAGATAGTCATAGATACACGTCACACAATTGATCTACAGATTGAAGGAATTTTTGAGTGAAAAGAAATCACAGTAATGTCCAGAACTCTCAGACAACTGAAGAAGGGAACCAGGGTTTTAAGTATCTGAACCAAATGTGAATTATGTTTGATCCATTTCTCTTTTCTTTCTTGCTGTGTTACTGTGAAAACAACATCGTGGTCGGTAAAGATTGGATAGATTTTCACTTCAATGGCTGTTAAATAACACCAGCATGTATTTTTTATTGATAGATAGATAGATAGATAGATAGATAGATAGATAGATAGATAGATAGATAGATAGATAGATACTAACTTTATTGATCCCGCGAGGGGAAATTATTTTGTTACAAGCAGCAATAGGTTACAGAGCAGCAATAGGTCACAGGTAAAAAATCTTAATATTATATATAAAGAAAAAATTGTGTGACTGTAGGCTGTCCTTAAGGGGCCAGTGCTGAATCAATTTCCAAACGCCGACTACTGTCATATGTACTGCTTATTAGATAGCTATAAATAATAACGCCATTAAAACTGTAAATGAGGAAAGGTAAGGACATCAGGAGAGTGCTCTGTGAAAATAGAATTTTGGTCAACAATTCATATTCTGTGAAAGTCTGTAATAGTGAAGAGGCAGCCTGTTGGAAGGAAAGCAACCTCTCCAGATGATGAAGAGTCCTCGGTCAAAGTCATTTACCTGAAATCATTACTTTGATCTCGGCATCGCTCAGACAGATACTCTGTCGAGTTTTATTGGTCTCCCAAACAGCCAGACAGAGGAGGGGAATGGCAAATAGCTTCACCTCTATTTTATGAAGGGGGCGTCTGAAGTAGAGGACGCTTCAGCATAGAATGCAAAATGATGATGGCGTGTTCCCTCTCTCTCCTCTGATTCTTCCTCCCTATTTCCCCCCCTTCTCTAAAAAGCTTAAAACAATGAAATGCAGGATAATTGCAAGCCTACATGAATATGAAAGTAAAAATAATGCTAATAGACATCAAGCTGCTGTCTGCAGAAAATCTTCAGCATCGGTTTGTGTGAGAAAGTAAATTATTGACACAGTAGATCCTCTGCAAACTGCATCATATCAGAGCAACTGCTATAACAAGCTCTCCTCTCTGGTCAATTCAATGAGACGTGGTTGAAAAATCTGGAAAGAGCTAGCGAGAGAATCCCGGCAGGTGATTTTTGTTGCGTGGCATTCCCCAATTGGTTTTATATGACAAAAATGTTTTCCTTTATTTTAATTTGTCATCCGACAAGTAATCCCGCCCCCCCCCCCCCATTTCCTGTCAGATGTCAAATAAAAACAAAAAAGAACTCCTATTTTTTGAGAATGTGCAGCTAATTTTCAAGGGGGCTCTATGGCATGAATGATATATGAAGATGCAAACAGACATGGGTTCCCTCTTGGAAATTTGAAATTTTTGGTCTTGTCGTGAAATCGTAGGACTCTAATTAAATAACTTACAAAGACAAGAAGAAAAAGGGGAGGCACTTTAGAAAACTATCAAAGCACCATTTCCCGGAGGGAAGTTGCTGTGTATAGTTTGGTGTATCCAACGCTGGTTGAGTTGTTTTTGAATCAGTCATATAAGTAGTTTTGGAGCGCACTGACAAGCAACATAAGGTGTTTTTTAGGCAGCGGAGAGCTTGAGATGACCTTCTGATATCAGTTCACAATCATTTCCAAAGCTGTTTAGACTAGCTGTGTCACTCTAGAGGGAATATTCACCCTACATATACCCTCAGACACTAACACAAAACACAGTTTGACAGAAACATATCCACGAGAAGAAACAAACATGTGTCAGAGGTAGCACCTACATTGTTATGACACTATATTTAAACAAAGACATAATCCCCTCTTACTGATCACCAAGTATGGTGCCGGCCTTACGCTCTTATGTTTCAGGCCCTCAGGAAGGAATGGAAAGGAATGGAAAAGATAATAACAATATGGCTTTTACTGTAAATGCTTGCACAACGGTCCTGGCAGAAGCCTTGTTTCTGTAACATAACTGTCACTGCTGCCAAGAGAAAAAAGAACTCAAACCATTAACTGGATTAAGTCTTGTATAGAGCTATTCTCATTTGAACTGGAGAGCGAAGTACGCTGTGATTTGTACTCACTACTTTACTACTAGCTTTACGACATTATTTCTCATCTGAACATAGGTTTAGTGCTATGCTAGCTTCGCAAAGGTGACAGATGAATGTGCGGTGAATTGTCTCCTCAAATGTTGTCTCCAAAAGCCTTTTGGATTTGACATAGTGAGTTGCAGCCACTGCATTATGTATATATATATATATAGTATATATTGTTATTATCATATATGTATATTTATGTTTGAGATTTATTTGTATCATTATTGTTGGATGTGTTTTATCCAAATGATTCTTTTGTATTCAACTATCTTGCGACATTAGTGTGTATGGAATATCAAGTTTCTTTTTATTGTGGGACAGGCACACACACACACACACACACACACACACACACACACACACAGAGGAGACTTTCTCGCTGGACTTATCAGTCAGTGACCTTTACAACACAATACATATTTAATCTGGAAAGTAAACAACAATTTTTGAGATAGGCCTACACATTTACATTTTTAGTGGTTAAAGATATGTAGGCTGCTTTGCATGTGAATAAGGTGTCAGAGTGCATCAAAAGGCATCAAAATAGAGCTTGTTTTATAAAATAAATAAAAATAACGTTGAATAGGCCCCAATGTTTATGTTATGTGGACTTGTATCACTCTGCTGGCCCAAAATTGCGTCCACATCTTGGCAGCACGCCAGACAATAGTTGTGTTTCATTTCCAAGGCTGCAGTCCAGGTAGGTTGCATTTTCACTGATGAAAATCAAATCTCACCCATGGATTCATGTCTACTGCCGGCACTGGTCATTTGCAGGAAAACATTTATTGAGAATAGTGGACAGAGTACCAGCACAAAAAACTATTTTTCTGTCCATTTTGCTTTGTTCTTGCATGTCACGTCTCTGGAGTGGGGGAGGAAGAAGCTTGTAGCGTGGCCAGTAGACAGCGCTAAACACAAGTGTAAATGACCACCGAAGTGCATTTTGTGTCATATCACTTGTCGAGTTGGTCAGACATTTTTCACCACTTTTGTAGTGAGAACACTGTTGATGCGTCTCTGACAAGGACTTAACAGGTAAAACGTCAACAAAACCACTGCCCTCTTTTCTCCCTTTTCTCATCTCCAGTTGGTTATTAAATTGCTACAGCTTTTATAGCAGAGGGTTATGAGTTGCACATATACTTATGAAGGTAATACAATAATAACACGTAAGCTCCATGGTCTGAACCAAGACAGATAACTTCTTATTGCTCCCACATTGTCATCTGCAGCTCATCACAGCTTCACTCTTTCAGTCTTACCTTTCAGAATAAAAGCTTTACTGCATTCCTGTTTAAATTCACTGATAGCAACTACCTAAGCAAAATAGCTCACGTCTGAAAAAATAGAAAAGCCCATTGAGTTATATCACTCGTGAGTCAAACATCTTGGGCAAATTGGACTTCTTGTAGATTCTGACAGACTAGGCACAGTAAGTGTTTATTTGAATATAGAGCAGGGATGTGAGATCTGATCAGTGGTCACTCGAGACGCATGTGGAGATGCATTCTAATGCCAGATGTGCCCTGACGTACTCAGAGCGGTCCACTTGTGATCGGGTCAATTTGATGAAGAAATATTTGTGGATTCAAGACGACGAGTAAAGCGGGGTTACAATCAGGGTTGGGAAAGAACATTGGGAATTGTACGCAAGTAAAAGTAAGATTACTTAAAAATTACAAATCTACTCAGACAAAAGTAACTCAGTTAAAATATACTCTGAGTATTAATTGATCATTATAAAGAGAATAATGATCAATGGTGATGAGAATGTTAAATGGTATGACTATTAAATGATCAAAGTATATAGAGGAACATCGTGAAAGCTGTTTCTGATTAAGAACCGCACCACCAAGCCAACTATAAATGCTCTCTCTATAGAAAGGCATGTTGATGATCAGCAGTATGCACCACCTTCCTCAGTGTAGCCATGCTCTAATTAACCAGAAAAGAGACAAAACTTAGGCAAACGGAAATGGAAGACAATAAATAAAACATTGACTTCCACTTGAAGTTTGTTTGTGGCCCACACAATTTTTTGTTTTTGCACAAATACAGTTATTCTTTCCAAATAGACCTCCTAAAGTAAGATGATCAACTGTTGGCAGGCGAGCTTATGAGACGCAAACACCAGCTGCAGCAGTTGCAAGGATAGTTTCTGTTATGACATTTCACTTTAATGATGGGTTCTTTCGAAAGGAAAAACAAATCATGGCAGGCAAGAGATGCTTTGTGATAATTTTACATAAGTGCTTTTAAAGCCAATGTCTGGCAGCACTTTCTGTAATTATTGTGTGTCTCTAGGCGAGAGAGTCTCTGGGTGTTCAAACAGAGAAAGGAAAAGAACAGCTCAATCAGTGCTGTACTGATTCCCAATAGCTCAGAGAAGGTAGAGATTGACAGGTCAGATATCGGTGTGTCCGTCTGTGTGTATGTTGTGAAGTGAGAATACGTATGTGACGTGTGTAAATGTTACCTTTAGTTAAATATTTCTGAGGTTATAACATGTGAGTGTGTGTCTGTCGGTCTGTCTGTGTAACCATTTATCATTTATTTGCATCGTCTGTTGTGCATTGACAAATTCAATTTTTGAATGCCAATATCTGTCACAGACTCAGTGAGTTG
Organism: Cebidichthys violaceus; assembly: GCF_023349555.1. Classification (NCBI taxonomy): domain Eukaryota; kingdom Metazoa; phylum Chordata; class Actinopteri; order Perciformes; family Stichaeidae; genus Cebidichthys; species Cebidichthys violaceus. Next base: position 3,505,755 of record NW_027176816.1, read on the forward strand.
TTATCAGACTGCCATCTGTCTGTACTCTCTCTGTGGCTAAGTTGATGTGACTCAACTTTAGGTGTGCAGAGGATTGTGGGTCAGAATAGCCTGAAAATACTGCGATCGGATGCATTTGACATACTATGTATTGGGACACACTAAATCTTCTCTGGCATACTATTTATAAAAGTACTATGGTAGTATGGACATTGAAATGAGACATGTGAGAGACGATCTGTGTTGCGTCGTGTACATGTGTGAGTACATGACAGAGACAGAAAGTGAGAGAGAGAGCACTTCGACATGAACTCATGGACACATCCCATCTACAGCTACACACTGCCATCTACAGTTGTTGTTCTCCACTGAACTACATCTGGATGTTTTAAAGGATGGAACAGGTGTAATAATTGAAACACTCGTATGGAGCCACTGAACCTAAACGTTATGCTAGATATATACATTTTTTACAGTTTTCTTAAATCATTTAGGAAGTAGAACCAAGTGAATTTAATTATGTCACACACATAGGCTAATCTACATGGACCAACACTGCCCTCTAGTGCTAATAATGGCTTATCACAAACACTGATATGAGCGTATCTCCTTGTCAAATTGACCACATGTAGCTCATCTGTATCTGTTTAAGACAAATACACACACACACACACACACACACACACACACACACACACACACACACACACACATGTGTGCATGAATGTACATTAAGAGAGGGCTGTGAGGCTGTACAACAGATACATCTCTACAATAACATTTCTTGAAAATATTTGAATTCAAACAGCTGGATTTCCAGACCTGCAAAAAGGGAATTTGTTTCAAACGTGTGTCTGATCTCCTGAGACAGGAGAAACTTTGGTCTCTTTTAATGTCAACATTGAAGTGTAAAAGAGTTGAATGTTACTGTTGGGAGACAGTGAGAGAGTTAAACAAAGAAGGTGGAGTAGATAATGAGACAGACAAGAAGACAGTAACATGATACGAAGTGAATAAGTAAACAAGTTGCAATAAATGAGTTAGACAGAAGGAAAGAGATAGATATTTTCAGGCAGTGTTTTCTGAAGGAGAAAAAAAAGATATTGTTTACTATCCTCTCAGTACTGTCATACTGCACATATACTGCTCCTACTGTACGCAGTATAACTCTTTTTCCCTTGTAAAATCAGGAGTCCATTTTCACAAATCAGAACATTTTAACAGATGTGAACAAATGAATACAACTTGTACTGCTCATGACATGGTGTCATATACCCACGGCATTTTTAATTAGTTGAATTTAAGTTTTATATTCATTATCAACATAATTTGAAGAGGGTTCAGAGTTGACGTTATGTCAAAGACATCTATGTGTTTTGTTGTAGTCTACTGAAATGAGTGTGCTAACCAGCTAGCCACATCGAGAGATGTTAGTGAGTTACTGTAGCTTCCAGACTGCCCTCAGTCCAAGCAGTGTGCACCAACAACCACCAGGTCGCACATGTGAGCCGTCCAGACTGCAACAGTTCAGCGAGTGAACGCAGTAGCTGTGACAGAAAGCCTAGCCTTGCATTTCTGCTCCTCAAACAGTGGCCTATAACACGCAAACTGGTATTTTAATGTAACAGATTGGAACTCAACATGGAGCCTACCCTGTCTCCTTAAAAAAAAAGAGACTGAGGCTGCTAAATATATCAATGTTACAACAAACTCTGCCATAAGTATTGTGTTTGTGTTTGTGCGATGATGGAATAACCAGATGGAAACCAGCATTATTTTCGGGTTCCTGTGCTAATATTGCACGGTACAGTATGACCACAACATGAATCAGGCTACCACATGCTTTTTTCTTTTTTGTGTCGATTTTGGCCGCCACTCTGTGGGAAAGGGGTAGTGTTTATGAGCGCAAGAGTCCCTTTGACAAACCTCTCAACCTGTTTACTGCAGCAGGGGTCTGACAGTCCGCTCAGTCCTGGTTCTGGTTCTCCCGTGCCTCCCTTCTCCTCCAGCGGGCCAAGCAATATGGCCTGGGTCTCCAGCATCATGGAGTCGGTGATTGCTCCCAGCAGGGACCGACAGAGCAGAGAGGCTGAGATCTGCTCCTAGCAGGAGGAGGAGATGCTGCAGCTGGGCGCGGAGCTGTGTCCGTCTGCGGCGGGCGGGTTGCTGGAGGCCCCTCTGGAGTCTGAGTTGATGAGTTTCTGGTGATGAAAATGTAGGATTTCATCTAATTTTGTGCAGAATGTGACCCGGTGGCACGGATGAGAGGCATTAAGAATAACTATATAGAAATAGCCAATCTTCTAGCTGAAGGTTTCATTTACTTATAAAGGTCATATAGAGGCATTGGTAGTGAATTGAGACTGATTCCTAACCAGTTAAAAGTTCCTCACAGTGACTTTAGTAACATTTAGTGTAGTACTTTTACTGTTTGTTGGGGCAAACAAAGACCTGGCTGACCTGAATGAGAAGGAGATTTACACCACTCACCAACCACTCACCCAAAACAAGTCAGTAAGTTATTTTATACCAGATGAAACTAGAAACAATACAAATGATAACAAATGGGCTAAGTTAGCCTTCTGGATGTGTACAGTACAGTTTTCATTTGCTATTTGTGACATATATTCTGATATATAGAATGTGTGTTACATAACTCCAGACTCTATGACTATAGGTGTAGCTGTCTTAAGATGAGGCCCCTTTGGCTCCACCTTCTCCAACTAAAGAAATGCTGTTTTAAATTGAGAGCAGAACTATGCCTCTTCACATGTCTTACACTTAAGTTACAATACGTAACTAACATAAGTTCCTTGTTGATCCCATCTTTTCAAGCTTTTTATTTTTACAATAAGAAACATAATCATTATCCATTTACTCTCCTTTTTTCTCTGCATGTGGTCTCCACCAACTGCTGAGAGAAATATCTCTTAAGTGCTAGACATTCCACTTTCCTCATCAGCCACTTGCAAACTGCCCAGCATGTTGCACTCAGCATGTAGGTTTATGTTTTATGGACATTCTTTTAAAGGAAAGGTCAGACTTAAAAATAGTTTATATAGATTAAACACATTGACGTAGAAACCCACTACAGGCTTATCTGAAACACTTCACCTAAAAGAAAGAAAAAATACACAAAAGAAAATAAATAATCAATGGTGCTGTTAGGTTTTTTAATATTATACTACCATCTCACTGTAAACTGCTCAGTGTCAGCAGTACAGTAAAGGCTCAGCAGTACATCAAGGACACAACAGGCTGTTGTTGAGATAGAATCTGTGACCTTTCGCTGTCATCAAGCTCGAACCACTTATCCATCCTGCTGCTCGTCAGCTGACGCAGTAGCTGGTGTAGTTGCCCACGTAACTAGTGCACCTGACCCAAACCACTAATGACACTGACAATAACAATGATATGTCTTCGTCTGTATTTTTCCTTTTTTTTTAATGTACGTCAGCACTGTAAAAATGTGTGAGCATAGATATCAAGAAAACCTTCTGCCCATTTATTGTATCCGTCAAAAAAAGCGACTTTGACTCTAAAATGTAAAGAAATACCAGTGGGAAAGAAAACTTACTGATCCTTTTACTGCAGATGTCATCGGAAATATGCTTGTTCATGTTGGTAACAGAAGTTTTTCCCGAGCCATCCAGACAAGTTAGCAAGCTCAAAACACAAATTACAATTGCTTCAAAATGTCTGAATGTGTTAGTTTAACGAGTGACTGTGAGTAACTGGTCCATTTCAGCTGAATACCTCTGTGGTTGTGTGTGGTAACTTAATGCTATTCTTGTGTTCGTAGTGGCCGTAGCGGCCATTTATAAAACTCTATAAACTCAAAAGTCTATCTAGTCTATAACATGGTATTTGACCTTCTGTACGTGATCACAGATAAGATCAGCATCTAGTGACTTGTATGCTCGCAATTTATGGCTGGTGTAACGTTACACGCTAGGTTCCTCCACCAAATACATGTAAACATTATATTATATATTTATTTATTTATTTATTCATTACCAGAATGACAGAAAAGATTTTGTAAGATACACAAATAAATGAAAGGCTTCTAAATTACAGGCTGCATAAAAGACAATGATTCTGAATCAAATTCCATTTTATATAGTTTCTCAATTGTGTCACACATTTTATCATGAAGAATGTTTGACTACACACTGCTATGACTGTACAGTTAAATGGCAGAAAAGAGTGACCTATTTACAGCAGGACATAGAATAGTTTCTGTCGTTGCAGTCAGAGCCATACAGACGAAGCATTTTTAGAAGCTGATTTTTATCGCGCACTTGTTAAGCTGCTGGAAGTGCTGTTTGCTCATTTTATAGCCACCAGAAGGGGAAAAGAGTTACATGGGCATTGTGTGTCATGATTTACAACATATATATATATATATATAGAGCTTAGCGGTAAAATTATTACAGTGTAATCACACTGTAATATTCTGCACTGTTAAGTCATGCAACACTGTTTGGTCAAGCTTCAGAACGCTTCTTTTTAATCTAGTAGAGATCTAAAATTACCAAAAAAAACAAATGTATAGGTTACTTTTTTCTCACAGTATTTATCTTAGATGGAATGGCACAGCCTTAAAAACATTATCACATACAATCAGTGCAGTGTTGGAACAAGCAGAAACTGTCTTTTATGATTTTAAGAAAATGATGTTAAAAGTAAAGTTGAAATCAAGAGTTTACATGGCTAGCAGGTAACCACAATGTAGTGTTTGTTACTGCTAATTAGATGTTGGTATCATTCATATGAAGTGTTTTCAATTGTCATTAAAGAAATGTGTTCACATTTAGGGTCTTCCACTGTCGAGAGCAACAGTGGAAAAAGTTATTTGATTACATCTTAGTTGGTCAATTCTTAAATAAATCTTGGGGCTCTGAAGCTGGTCCAGAACCGTTTTTACCTCTCGGTTTACTTTTATAACCCTCCTGTAAATTTGAGCCTGACATTATTTTGTGTGCAACTTTTGAAAACCTGTAGAAAGCTCAAAACACATTACATAGCATGATGACCAACAGTTGCAAATCTCAAAAACAAGCCTAAAATAAGCCCCATCTGTTTCTATTCCTCTCTGTTTTCATGATTTTAACAGTGCAAGACAAACTCTGAATTGTAATTTAAGAACGCTAAATGGAGATAGTTGCTCAATTTGCACGGTATGACTGTGAATCTCATTGGATTGTATATATTTCTAAAAAATATAGAACTGAGAATTAACTTCAGCATGAGGTTTAAGTCAGATACCAAAAGTTACGATTCACAAATGTCCATGTCCAAGTGAAAAGAAAAATTGTACATGATATTTATGCAGACACTGTCATAAGCAGTGCAAAACTGTGTAACTCCCCTCAGCAGCGTCTATGCACACTCCGTAAATGGCTCTGGCTGCATTTTCAGGTAACATCGCCATGTTGACAACAGGGGGCGACCAACGGTCACACAAAATGACAACGTGACAAGAATCACAGATTTCATTTGACATAGCCCTCCTGTCCCATGCCTGTCTGATATCAGACATACAGTACTGTTGTCAGGGTTTTCATTTCTTAAGTAGTACATATACATTCTGGAAAAACATACTTTTTCATCCAAACAATGCCCATCATTCAAAGAGTTCATCCACGTGTCAACCTTTCAATTGTTCAGGTCATACTTTGCAAATGAAACTCCGTAGCCTTACCCAAAAAACAGAACTCTAAAAGTAATCCACAAAGTGTATCATTTGGTTCCTTTGAGATGATTTAGCTTATAATACAGAATCATTTGAAGGCAGATCAAGTGTTGGCATTTATCAAGTCATCCCACTTTTTTTGATTTTTCAAAGGGACTATTTTCTCCTCCCGTTTGTGTCATGACAAACACCTGTAATCCTCATGCATGCATCCTGTCAAACTCCAACCCTGACTATTCTCATGAGGTTAATTTGATTGACAGCATGCAAATCAATGATGGTGTGTTGAACTTTCTCCACACAGCAGATGTTCCACCGCTCAGAGGCACTCCTCGGCCTTCAGTTACGACCAAGGTTACGACTGCTTGCAGTGACCCATCACGTCTTTTTTTTTCTTTTTTTTACTGTTAAAGGTCTGACATTTTGGAAACTGGAAAACAATCCCATTTAATGGCCAGTTCTTTGGCCACAATTATGGTAAATTATGCTGATAGTTACTGTACAACAAGCTTTTGTTGTTGTTGTTTTTTTTGAGGGGGGGGGGGGCAGCCATTATGGTCCTGTATGTCAACCATAATCATTCCCTATTGCAAGCAATATTGCCCATTTCTGTCAACTTAAAATACAATTTTTTGTTACACTGTGCTCTCGGAGAGGCTGCACGAGGCAAATTGTGAAACACTATAGAACAGTCCAGCTGTGACAAAAAAAAAGCATCCTGTCCTTCATCAGAGGAATGGGCTCTCTGCCCACAGGATGTGATTCATTTTAACAGCCTTCTGTCTTGACGAAGATTGACTCAAATATTATGACGTTTTTTCTCTCTTATCCCTTTGGTTTACTGTAATATAAATAATTTATAGATGGTATTTGTGCAATTTACAGGTATTATTCTATATGTTTTTTTTATATATATCACAGATAAATGATAGCTACCTATCGCTAGCATGTGCAAACAATGTGTAAAGTTGCCTAGTGCAGCTTTACCAAACCAAACAAATCAAATGTTTATCACATACATGGACAATTCAGATTTAAACCTAAATCTTAACCACCCAATTTTACCACCACAGTCTGTCCTCCCTCAGTAAGTCTCTCTAGACCTCTGGGACCGGTTTCATGTGTTGTACTATCGTACGTTCAGGCCGGTCTACATTCCAACATTTTCTTGAAGGCTTTCCTGAAGCTGTCGTCCAGGAAGGCGTAGAGGAATGGGTTGAGGCAGGAGTTGGCGTAGCTCAGGCTGGTTATGAAATAGGAGATCCCGATCAGGAGCGGTGTGGTCCTCAGGTCCGTCGTCAGAGCCACAATGGTGCTGAGGTGGAACGGCGTCCAGCAGAACAAACAGACGGCCAAGACGATAAACACCATGATAGTGACTTTCTTCTTGGCCTTGTCCAGCGCCTTGGCGTTGCTGTTGAGCCGCATGTTCCTCAGCTTATAGAGCATCATGGTGTATAAGATACAGATGGTTGAGACAGGAATGGCAAAGCCCAGGATGAGTGTGTAGATCCGGCTCGCTTTGAACCACAAACTCTCGGGGCTCGGGAAGCTGAGCACACAGCTCTTCCTCCCATCATTTGGGTTAATGTACACGCCAGCAAATACAGTGAAAGGCATGACGATGAGGATAACTAGTATCCAGACACATAATGAGATGATTTTGGCTGCTCGGTAGGTGCGGTAAGGCATGCGCTTGGACCTCACCGTGGCCAAAACGACCAGGTAGCGGTCAATGCTCATAACTGTCAGGAAATAGATACTGGAGAAGATGTTGTAGTGGTCTATGCTAAGGATGACTTTGCACAAAACCTCACCAAAAGGCCAGTAGTGCAGCAAGTGTTCGGCTATGTTGATCGGTAGCACCAAAGTGAACAAATCATCTGCGATGGCCAAGTTCAGGATGAACATATTGGTTACTGTTTTCATCTTGGGGGCTTTGAGGATGACATAGATGACAGCCGTGTTGCCTGTCAGTCCAACTGCGCAGATTACAGAATAGATGACCGGTAAAATGACGTACAGGTCTGCGTAGAAGTAAAACTCAGAGGGAGGAGTGCAGTTCAGGTCAGTGCCGTTCTCTGACGTGAGGGAGTAGAAGTCCACAGAATCGTTGCAGACTGGCGGTGCAACGCCAGGGATGGACACATTCTCCATGTTTGTGAAGGAACTAAGAGTCTCTGAGCATTGCAAGACAAATATCCACTGATTTTAAATAAGTTATAAATTATTTAAGACACTAATTGTCTTTAGTGTCTTTGTCTTCCTTTTTGGACATATTATCTCACAGGATGCATTAATCATTTATCATTAAGTCTAAAAAGTTAGTCATGCACAGTTCAACAAACAAAAAGGTTAAGTCAAAGCGTGATTACCCTCCATTACATCAAAAGAGAGGAGCCTAGCCTCTGACGACTTGCAGACAACAAAGAAGAGAAAAGTCTTTAGAGTAACAGTTTCCAATCTGACGTCCAGGGACCACCAGCAAGTCACTGAGAAGGTAAAAGCAGGTCCACTAATTAATTAAGGAAGGCTTGGTGGCTGGTACAAAAAGAGAACATGTAATAATTATGCAAACTGTTCCATGCAATCTAACTTACCCATTTACTGCACATATATGATTAAACAATAGTCCTGTCAGATGGATCTTCTCCAGAGAACATTCGGTAAAATGTGCATCCGTTTGGTTTTCTTGATGTGAAAACGCTTCAAGCTCATTAAATTATGGTTCACTATTATTATTAGTATGGCAGGGTTGAATTTCCATATCCAGTTCTTTAAAAACATTTGGCACTTTGTTTATCTCCACTCGGGTTCCCTCCATCACTTTTTCTTTCTGGAGTAGACGTGAACATCATATTCAGTCTGCCGATGGTGTCTGTCTTCACACAGGAGATCCTTCCCCTCCTCCTTTGAATCCCTCCTCCCCGGTTGCCGGAGATTTAAAATGAGAAACTAAAAGTTGAAGGTGTCCACGATAAGGTTAATGATGGTTTCTGATGGTTTCGGGTAGTGGCGTTTACTCTCGGTTCTTCATGTGCGCGCTGGAGACAGTGCCAGGGTTTTTCGCACGAGTGGCGCATCCTAAAATCTGGACGACAGAGAGACGACATCAATTAGTCGCCTTGAACACGTTTTAAACACCGCTGGTGATAGACACAATGTACTTAAATATACCACAGGCGCATATTTGACTGTTAACGGCGTAAAACCGGTTTAAAGACACCAAGTCCAGCTTTCTAAGGTTTGACAGGCAGAAGTGAACGGCTAACGCATGTATCGTGAATGCAAATCACAATCAGAACGTAAGCCTACTTACACAGATTAGAAAGATTTAGCTTCGCATCAAAATTTCCTGGTGTCAAAGTCACTTTACTCGCGTGTATTTCCAAATCCATGTACAACAACGTTTTAAAAGTTAGAAAACACGTTTACAGGTCATAAACAATCCTATACAAAAACACGTTTTTAAACTTGAAAGACTTGGTGTAACCATATTCATTAATGATCTACAATTAAATGATGTAAACTAATATGACTCAATTTGTAATCAGGCGAGAAAGTGAGTTGGGTTTACCGTCCTCTGTCCCTGGTAAAGTCACTCTCCTCCGGTCTTACCTCTCTGTAGGAGAAGCGCTGCTCTCCAGCCCTTGTTCGTTCTCTCTCTCTCTCTCTCTCTCTCTCTCTCTCTCTCTCTCTCTCTCTCTCTCTCTCTCTCTCTCAAGCTCCTGGGAGGCAGCGCCACGACTGACGTGGGTCCGAGATCTCCGTGTCAATCATGTGGCTTGTGTGGATGGTGCTGCGTGGTTGAACCGATCTTGATTGACACTTTTATGGAAGAAAAAAAAAATGAAATTGTCACTTTGCAATTGTTTCAAATCGTAATATCTCCAGCAGAATAGCCGGTTGTTTCTGGTAAGGTCTCCTTTCATTTGTGATGCTGTGGCAGATGGTCCGCAATGCAAATAATATAGTTTCAACATGTTCTCATCCCAACTCATCACACTGGCACTGAACATAAACCATGAAGGGTGGATCAATATCCACGTAATTCCTGGGGCAGTGGGCTGCTCGAACCATATTAAAAACCTTTTTTTTGGTAGTTTTAAATAGATTATATTATATTATCCTAAATGTCATTGGTACTGTAAATGCCCATTGAAACTGCTCAGCAACTTCCAAAACCCCTCCCCTCTACACCAGCTTTAGTCATGCATTATTATAGTGCAATGGACTACAGACATGGTGGTAATGTCTGTATGTTGGACTGCTCGTGTTCATGTTTGCTTGATTGACCTTCCATTCTCTGTTATTAAGCTTACCAATTAAATTTCAATCAGGAGAGAAAAGTCAGTTGAAGAAAACATAATTGTTAATTATAAACACATGATGTGTGATTATAAAGTCTTGACAGAGTCTTGGGTGCTTGGACTCAGGGAGATTTGTAATAGAGGGGCGTTTGCCCTCAGCAGCAGCAACATAAATCCTCCGTGGAGTCTAGACTCTGGTGGTGGTGGTGGTGGCTGATGAGGTTGATAGAATGATGAGTTGATAAAGCTGATAAATCTGCAAAAACTGGAGGGAGATGGGGACATCATCCCTCCACATGAATGTACTGAAGGTAGACAGTCATATTTAAAAAGAGATGGTATTTTTAATTCTGTCGCTGTGCTATTGGATAGAAGAGACCAGCTGATCAGAACAGCTGATATCATAATTGACAGCCCGGAACAATAACAGCAAGGAAATTATGAGTTAGCGAGGAGTGAATGGCATCATTTCAATCAGGAGAGACGTGAGGAAATCAGATGAAGTAAAGATAATTGTTCATTGAAAACAGATGTGTGATGATACAGTCCTGACAGAGTCTAGCGGCTTGAATAACAGGCATGTATTTATATAGATCCATCGACACCATGCAATGTACATGACGCAGAATTAGTCATTAGAACAGAAGCAATTAAAATGAAGCAGATAGCCTATGAATACAAGAATATGAATCACTTATAAAAATAGAATGGATAAGACTTACCAAAAATGATGATATAACATTACTTACCCAAAATGATTTATATGACACCACATATCAAAAAACAATGAATGTGCGCAATTAGTAGAATATGATGAAAATGCAGAATACACAAGTGGTTATTAGCTTAAAACAATGAGTTGAAGTAATTGGTAAATAAATTAATATGTAGTAGTAGAATACCTGGATATGAAGAATTGTATTTATCAGATCTGATGAGTTATCTATGACCCAAAATAACAGATAAAAAGGAAACATTGAGCAGCAAAATAGCCATTGAGACAACACGCCAACACCAGTTATATGCATATATCAAGAATGTGGGCAGGCATGATTACGGAGCAATTGAAATGCTTAGTGATGCTTAGTGATGCAATAAGAGCAGGCAACAAAATGAAAGCAGTTGCAGTAACACAAACTAGTTCTAAAATGACTTACGAGGGATTTAGGGTGAACATAAAGAGTTATAGGAAGAGCCTGAACAATTCATTTATCTATACGTATTGCATAGACCAGGCCAAGGCGGAACTCTAAATGGACCCAACATGAGATTCCCCCACAATGCTGCTGCAGCAAAGAATGCCAGTCCACTTAAAAGAACAATGCTGCTGCTTCAATGGATGCGATACCACATGACAGAATAATAAAGTTACCAGCATGGGAGGGCACGAGGACTATGATGCAATGACTGGGGTAATGATAGGTTGAAATGCAATATATGTAAATAACCTTTATTCAACTCGGAAGACACACACTGAGATTAAAACCTATTTTACGGTGAGACCTAGCCAAGACAGGATCAAAAAGCAGCATCCAACACATGACAGGACAACAGTGTGAGGACACATTGGACCATGATGCAGTGTATGAGGTCGCGTTGGACCATGATGCAATGATAGTGACCCACTTACCAGAGTACAACAGATAGGAGAAATTGTCAGAAAGCTATGAATAGTAGTAATAGAAGAACGCAATGAACAACGAATCAATGAATAAGAAGAATACATCAACAGGAGGTAATCTTGCAATGGAACCACACCGCTGCCGTGCTAAATCAGTCCGGGGTGTAAAGTGGGTTGGGCTAATGGCCCATTCCCACTGAGGTTCTTCATCTTACCCACATACTCCTGAAGGCCTTGCTCAGACTGCACACATCTTCGAACTGCCTTTTTTTTCCTTTTATTGCCATTAAGATGAGAGGGGAGAGTGATATACTGGAGAGGAAAGAGTGGATGACATGCAGCGAAGGGCCCTGATTGGATTGGAACCTGGGACGCTGTGGTAAGACTCAGCCTTGGTTCATGGGGTGCTCTACCATGTGAGCCATCTGGGCGCCCCAGACGGCCGACTGATGATGATGATCCCACTATACACCTGAAAAGATTTGTGACTGCATCTATTGTGACACTATTGCTGTGACAGATTTCACCACAGACGGCCAACCAGACAAACAGGCAGACAAGCAACAGGAAAAGTAAACTCCAAAAACTCCACCACCAGTTATATGCATATGTATATAGAATCTGAGCAAGGCACATTTACAGAGCAAGCAGAGGACTGCGATGAGGACTCGTGTGAGGAATGCTGAGGACTTATTTAGGCATGAGAGTGAGGCCTTTGTGTCCGTTGCTGGCCCCGATTTTATAAAATCTGGACTAGAGGGAGGCCATTTTGCCAGCTGAGCATGGTCATGGTGGTTTGTGAAGAAGTCAGCAATGACCAGGGCACTTGCTTGAATAAAGACAGCATGATCCTTACAGACTTTACTTTTACGGTAGAGGGCTTTTAATGGTGCAGGATGTGTGATTGTTGGTTGTGAGGGCATGATATTTTCAAGAATTCAACGGCGCTAACACTGGATTTTCTAATACCCATGTATTGTTTCTCTAAAATCCCTGCTTCAAACGAGCCCGATACATGCCCTTGTAGTAGAATTTACGGTAATAGTTTCCCCGTTGAACGGGGGACGCCAGGAGAATGAAACATGTTACGGCTTGGACAGCGTCTAAAACTACTGACTAAGCAGCCTGACCATATTTATCCACTAGAGAAGACGGTCCAGGTTGGACACGCTAATTTATATCTCAACCTTGATTGATGATTGAGGCCTAATGCGATTTGCGTTCATTCAAGCCGCTGCAATGAGGAGCCGGCGAAAAGTGACGCCGGTAAGGCAGAAGCTTAAGGATTTTAAGTATAGTCTGAAGTATAGTTTTGAGTATAGTCTTCCTGACTCACTGCAATAGTAAAATCATTATGGATACAATGATTTGCAAAAAACAACAACATTTTAACAAAACCACTTTGCTCCCCAACTCTCAGCCCTGTTGCCTTCGGATCTGAGAATCCTCCATATAAACTTCCTCCTCTTCTTAATCTTGTTTTCCTCTTCACCACTGAAGTGGATTGAATGGGTTGAAATCACCAAAGGGTCATCACTTTCATCTGGATTCATGGAGAGGGAAGTCGGCCCCAACATGTCACACACTTGGTGTACATTAAACACTTCTTTCTTAATCCTCCTTAATCTCCTCCCCCTCTTCACCTCCTGTAAGCCGTCAGTCATGTGCTCTTTGATCCCTCACCTCAGCACAATATTTGAAATTTACACTTTTCTTTCAACAACACCTCTGTTTTAAGCTTAGCGAGTCCTATTTTTTCTTTACTTTGACCTGTCACTCACAATTTGTGCTGTTCTTTTGCTACAACCTCACTGCTGCTTTCTTCCCCACAATCCTGCCTATGGAAACAATCCTTGACTAAACTACAACTATACTTTGCATTCAGAGTCAAGCAGTCCCATCTCATCTTCTACAAAATAAACATAATTATTCTTTTTGACCAAGTAGTTTTAGTGGCCTTAACCTCTATGAAAACAAAGTAGACAGGATTGAATAAATGAGAGAATGAGGGGGATGATACGCAGAAGAGGAACAAGAGACACTTTGTTTTATGGTTTCCATATGGCTTTATCATTTCTTGAAGAATTCTTGGAAAGTGATTTGGTACTAATTATAAGAAATGCCTAAAGTGAATTGAATGCTGTTCTGGAACCATTTGAAGGACATGCATGGTTTCGCTCTCCTTTGAAAGGAAACACTGAAGTTTCTTTTCCAATAGTTAGAATTGCTGTCAATGCTAATGGCATTGACTAATACAAGTTTGAACACTGAAAGAGAGGGTTTTTATTTTCACCTGGATATTTGCTTGAGTTCAAATTCCTGCAAATGACTAACTGGGACTTATTAGCTAGAAAATGCAATGGGACCACAGCATGAAGGCTGGCCTAGTCCAAGTTTGATAACAATAACACATAAAATATTTAGTCCAAAACACATAATATAATAAAATGTGTTTTGGACTAAATATTTTACTGGATTCGAGCGACTGGACCTTTGCTAGTGGAACAAGACCATTTTTGTCAGATGTCATCGATTGGTGGATGATTAATAAAAAATCTTCATATGTGAGTAGCCTCAATTTTTTAATTGTTAGTTTGCTTGGTGGTGGTCTGAGAAGGCATTGATTAAATCCTTGAGGACCAATTTGGCATCATCAGACTCACGATAGACAGTTTTAAAAATCGATTAAGATTGATGCAGCAGAATCAGATATAACACCAATCTGGTGCCTACATTACCCACAATGCAACTCGACCACTGTGAGTTTGTTGGTAGATTTTGGTATTCTAGTAGCCGCTAATGTAGCCACCGCCCACTAGCCTCAATCAGAGATGTGGAACGGGCCACAGAGGTCTGGTAACTTCTTTCTCCACACCCTCAGATTTTCATTTTCAAACGTGTAGTCTCAAGTGACATCACAGCCTTAAACGACATCACTTAAGGCTGTGATGTCACAATTTATCAGATCATAAGTAATAAGTAGCTCCCTAATGAGACACAAAAGGCTCTAAACAACTATTTTCACAAGTGCAGCAGTACTAGCCAAAACCTGGAAACAGACTTTGTGTAAAATGTTCTAAATAAATTCTACATTTGAAATTCAACTTACTGTGAGGGACTTTTAACTGGTTGTAAACCAGTCTTGAATACCTACTAATGCCTTTAATGTGGCCTTCATAAGTAAACAGGACCATTAGCAGGAAGATTGGCTATTTCCATATCGTTATTCTTAATGCTTGTCATCAATGCCACAGGGCCGGATTCCATGTAAAATCAGATGAAATCTTGCAGGTTCTCCAGAAATCCCTTCTGCTCAGACTGAAGTGCTGTAATTATGTGTACAAACCACCATACCTAATCAGAATCAATACAATTGCTTTTGTGCAGCAGAAACGTCTGGGCGAGAATTTATGGGCAACATTAATGCAGTTATATATAGGACCTTCACATGTCACGTCCAAAACAAAGACGCGTCACAGAAACCTATGGGTTTATAAATCATTAAACACTATATTCACACGTATGCAGCAGTGACACATACACAGGTAGAGGAAACAGGTCCATGAACAGTCTATGTCAATCCATTATCACTGTCTGTGGTTTCAGTTATGTAATTCATGATAAACAATATGCATACATGTATGTCTTCACAATATCTTTTATCCAAACATTTAATATTACTGTTTCTGCCTTGTGGTGCTTTGTTGTTGGTAGACAGTTCATGTTATGGTTGGGCTCAAATATTAGCCATTCATCCATTTTATATCCCTTCTTAATCTGTTCAGGATCACAGAGGAGCTGGAGCCATACAGCAGCAGGCAGCCCACTTTCACACTGACTTTAGACTTTAATTTAGACTTTACAGTTCATCGAACCTGAATGTCTTCGATTGAGAAGACACCAGAGCACCTGGAAGCACAGCACACATACACAAGGATAATCTGCAAATGTTGCCCAGAAAGAACCCATCCTGCTGAATCTGGTTCACAGAATGCATTTGCCTTAATTAGATTGCATACCTTCAAAAATGTATGTTGACTAAGTGGTGACCACAGTACTGTAGATCAGATAATATTTATGGCAGAACATTTATGATTGTTGAAGAAAAGCTACATATGAAAGTGCTCAGCCCAAATGAAATATATTTTATGTGCTGAAGGTGTTGACAGTTCAAACACTGACCGGTATTGGTGTCAGTCTTAAAAGCCCTGTCAGCAACAGCTGATGGATGGACTTCACTTCAACAGTCAACTAATACACTGTCCTGTGTTTTTTCACTCTCTAGGAAAATAGAGGAAGGCCAGTGTTTTGTATACCGTCTGCAGAAGTGATAAACCAAATGGTCATCCTTTTTGTGTCTGGTTTGATTAAAAAAAATATCCGGAAAATCGACACCTGCATGCTGTTCACTTTTTCACACTCACACCACCAACACCTCAAGAGCAACAAGCAGCGACATCTTTTTCTGCAAACAGCAGCCCAGTTACTCACGGACCTCATTGTCAGAAGCTTTACTTTTTATTTGCGTTGACATAATTATCCTCAGAAAGTACAGGTTACTGAATTTAAATTGCATTATATATGTGGGTTCAGATTTGACTTCGGTATCGTGCTGAGAAGGCGTTTCATGCTGTCCAGATTTTATGAAGTCAATCTGGACACAATGTGGTTATGCCAAAAAACGGATTTGAGGCGGCAGTCTGAACAGGGCCATTGTTACCTGACACTGCCCTGGACAGGTCAGCTGTCTATCAAATATCAAATATAATATCAAAATTAAAATGTATGAACTTGGAAAAGTTATAAAGGGAAAGTTTGATTATTGGAACAGTGTAGTTTCAACATGACAAAACGTTGAATTAGTGCACAGTTACAGCATGATGCAGCACTTACTGTAGATCATATCTCTGGTTTTCCATAATATCCTCTCTTTAATCCATGAGCACACAGGGAGACTTCCAGAGAATATAAATGTCCTGACGCAGGCTAGTTGTGATATATTAGGCTCCAGTATGCTTACATTGGCAACCATGGACACAGTCACAGCTTTAGCCCCCACCAGAGAGAAAAACACTCAACATGATGAATTTATATGACCAATAAAAGCCCAACACGCCAATAAATGGTAGCTAAAAGCCTAACAAAACATTGAATTTCTGGTAAAAGCCTAATAAAACAATTCATTCCTTGTAAAACCCCAATAAAGCAGCTGTTGATTATTTGATAAAAACTAAATCAACAAAAACCCAGACAAGAAAACGGTTGCTAAACGGTCACAGAGATCCCTCCAAACAACCCACTGTTAATAGTCCCGAAAACATTCAGCGTTTTCAAAAGCTTAGCAATAACAGAATGTAATCTGGACAGTGTTTACATGATCATGAACACCAGAGAAGAAGAGTACAGCACGTTATGTAGTTATGTCAACATTTCTAGCCTTGCAAGACAAGAAATTTGTTGTCCACAAAGTCCAGTGTGAGTGTTGGTATCGGATTCACTAAGCCCCACCCTGCTATTACGTATCCTCATACAATGGGTCGTATGTTATCTTACAAAAACATATTCCTCATATTTTGTGCATTCTCCTACAAATGTCCAGCATCAATTTTGGCTTGTTACATGCATACGGCCTTTTCAAAATCAACATCACAGAAAACAACTTGGTTCAGTTTAAAAACAGATCATGGTTTGGGTTAGAATAACAGGTTACGTTTAGGCAACAAATCTACCTGGTAAGTTTTAGGAAGAGATGGTGGTTTGGGTTAAAATAACTACGGAAGTGGCTTTACTTAAAGGGACAGTGTGTGGCACCTCTGGCACTCTCCGAAATATTGATTGAGAAATTGAGTAATTTAGGTAAGTTGATAAAATGCTTTTACCTCTAGTTTTCAAAGAACCAAAAAAGCATCAGTCTGAGATTGATTTTGTGTCCAGTTTGGATTGATTCTCCAAAATGCTTGATAAATAGCTGCACTGAATTCTGACCTGTCGACAATGAAAACCATTGGTATTTGATGTTGTGTTGGTTTGTCGCTATCAGCAGTATTTTGGTAGTGAGTAATATTAACTGTGTGATATGGTTGGAAGCAACATCTCCAGCTGGCCTACGTTGATGATGTGTCGACTCAGTCTTGATGTGCAAAGAAGCACTGAAGGCTGAAGCTTGCAGGTCCCGTGTGACTGGTCAGCATCCTGACCAGTCAACAGTCCACGTAGAAGAACTTGGAAATAAAGGAGCGGCATTGCATCTTGATTGCAGGGTAGAACCTCATTCGTACATTTGTTGACAATCTAATCCAATTGTTCTGTTTGGGGTTTCCGGGCGGTAGATGCCCATCCCAGCATGCATTCGACAGGAGGCATGGAGTATCAAGTCACCAGTCACAAAGCTACAGACGGAAACATTCACACTCCCGCATCCAGGTTCTTTATATTTCCAGGTCATCTGAAATGCAACCACGGACAAACCAGGACCTTCCTGTAATCAGGGTTTAACTGCTGCAGTATCTTAAATTACATATTTTGTCATGTCGTGATGTTAGCCCTACAGGCATACCAGTTAATTTGGGCTTTTTTGTGCCTTCAGGAGGTCAAGTTATTCAGCCTGAAGATCCAGTCAGACAGGGATAACTCCTGAGTTAAGGAGCACAATTAAAACGTAAAGAAGTATGTTAAGCAGTGTGTTGCAGCTTTAGGGTACCTAATCCACAAGCTAGTATTATAAAATACATAACTATACTGTATTAAATATGAGAAGATTCTGCATTAGACACTGATATAGACAGTCATTTAGGTTAGTCTAATTAGAGTTAAGGATTCAGTTAAAATGTTACCCTAGCTTAATTCAAAGAAAATGTGCTTTTGTTGTGATTGAACTATGAGATCATCAGCATTACATACTGCATGTTTGTTTATGCAATTAAGCTTGGCTACACATATGTAGTCCTTTTGGACGCTATGTCCATGGCTGTAAGAATTGTGTGTAATGCATGTGGATGGGAGTGCATATCAAATAGTTATATTTCACATGGGAGTGGTGGCAGGTTTCAGGCAATAAGTGCCCAGTGTGACACATCCTCACACACACACACACACACACACACACACACACACACACACACACACACACACACACACACACACACACACACACACACGCGCGCTTTTAAGCTGCCAGGCTCAGTGTCAGTTGTTAATTTGTGTTCAAACTCAATTTAGCCTAAAAGTAATTCATTTTCTGCTGAGAGGGGCAGAGGTTAAAGGAGGTTTTTTTTGTTTTTTTTTATTATGTGGACTTTTCATTTTTCATTTGGCTTTAGACATACGTTCTGGGAAAACTGTCAATACATTTAAGCCAATACAGCACGCTAAATCAAATACAATTGGAAACGTGGATGAAGGTGAAACATTGTGAGGCATTAGGAAAACAAATCAAACAATAAGAGGAGAGCTGGTTAAAGAGTTTGATAGAGGGCTGGAGATAGGGATCAAGGGGTTAAAAAGAAAATAATACACTGCAGCTGAAGAAAGAGAACGATGGAAAGATGATGATGGTGAGATGAAAGGCTGAGAGAAATTGAGGTGATGAAGAGATGATTGAGGAAGGAAAGAAGACTGAAAATAACAACAATTTTAAATTAATTTTCTCGGAAATTAATATTACTCTCCCGTGTTTTAGTCCCGTGTTTTAGTCCAGGCTGTAGCCACCTCCCCTCAGTTTTACATTAGCTGAAGGAAATGATTTTACTAAACAATGACAATGGTCATGATTCACCCACAGCAGTAATACTTAGACCGATTATCTAAGTATTCAACTATTGTTATATGGAGAAGGTGTCTGCATTTGAATATTATAGGTTTTTTCCATTGGTGGTGGATAGTCTAGTGTTATTTATTCTTATATAATTGATCTTTTTATTTAACTGCCGATAACGAGCTTGGCAATTAGGTGTGCATCGATTCAGCTGATCTGCCATGATTGGTGCCCAGCTGATGAGTGTCATGTTTCCGTTGGCACAATGCAGCACAGAGAGTAACATAACAGACGTACACAACATGTCGTCAGTGTGCATGTTCTTCAGCATGAGTGAAGAAGTCATAAAGCTAGCAACTTCTCACAACTACGTTGTAATAACTAAGTTGCAAATTGCAGAATTAATAGTATTCAAGTCTTATCAATACAGCTTGATGTTCATGTAGTACATTATGGTCCAAATTAGAGTAAAATAGACAATAAGAGCAGGGTATGCTTCGGGGTGTGGCTACCTTGTGATTGACATATCGCTACCATAGCTGTATACTGCATCTCCACCATGCCGTCACTCCTCCACCGTCCAAATATGATCACTTCTGTTTACTGGTTGCGAAAAATCAAGAGGGTGACGACCAAGTTCCAAGATGGCGATGGCCAAAATGCCAAACCTCGAGGCTTCAAAACTGTAGTCCACAAACCAATGGGTGACATCACAAAGGCAACGTTCACTTCCTGTACACAGTCTGTGATTGAATTGCTATCATGATGTGCTCAAATGCATTGTTTTAAATGTAGTTTTTGGAGCGAAACTTGAATAGTCTTTTTGGAGATGTGTTTACAGCAATATAATACAGATATAAGAGGGAATTATGACATACGATTCTGTTAAGACAGAACATGAGAGGGAGGTACTTTCCCCAAATCTTAAGCCACAAATTGATGGTTGAAATAAGAACTTATATTTACCGTTTTGGCAAAGGATAAGATCGGGCTGAGCAAGTTTAACATAAACTAATTTTTAGATATTATGTCAGCAGTCTTGTTCAATCAAGTTTTTATTATCTGAAAAAAAAATTCAAGATTTGCTAAGTTTTATGTTGTGAGGAAGCAGGAGTTGTTAGCGAGGTTACTTCAGAGTTAAGAAAAGGTTTTCAGTGGTTAACTGCGAACCAGGGTAGATCGCCATGGTATGTTATTAATCTGCTCCGGAGCAGGTTATGTTTGTGAAAAGAGATCAACTTATAGAAAAGCATCGCTTGGTGTGTGAAAAACAACATATGTTTGTTCTCATGCATGCAAAAGGCACCTGCATTAATGGGGCGGTCTAACAGAAATCTAATAGTATGAATTACATTTATATAACCACAAGACCACACAATCAGAATATATTATCTTATCATATATTCATATATTATATATTCACATAACTGTTTCAGCTTCTTGAGCTGTTTCTTGCATTGCAACACGTCTGGGACAAGTGCTGGGACTTCAGCTGAAAGAATAAGGCTAAAATATTTTCAAACATGTCAACATTTCTCCAATGGGATGGCTAAAGTATCTTTTATTCTATAAGATACATCCAAGCAACACATGAACTTAATGGAATACACAGATGTTATTATAGTCAGATTTACTCGTGCTCTAGATGGGACAGTAATAAGTTTATTAATTTACATGTTTACATAGTTCCATCATAGTTTCCCCCCGTCCACTCACTTGCACCACTGATTGTTACTGCCATCCAAATCATCTTTTTTGGAATGTAATTTATTTTTTTGTAAATAAATCAATTAAATTAAGTGCATTTTGTTATATCTCCCCTAATTTGCCATGACCGGTGTAAACCAGAATAGGTTGGACTTTTATCTCAAACCAGGAAACGAGAACATATTACTTCAATTTGAGCATTACTACACTGCTCCACATGTTTTACGATTCATTTTAAGATTTTATTGATTGCTTTTAAGGCTTTCCATGGCCAGTCTCCAGAATCTATTTCAGAGTTGTTTCCCCTTTACCACCCTATGAGCCTGAGGTCCTCAGACAAGAACCTTCTGGCTGTTCTTGTGTCTAGATCTAAGACTGGAGGTGACTGTGCCTTTGCTGTCAGTACACCTCAGCCCTTAAATGATTTACAGAGGAACACAGATAAACCAAAACATTCATATCATTTAAATCACCTTAATCACGTTATCATGTTGTAACATTGGTTTGGAAAAGCTTTATATCAATACAATAGATGTGTCATATTGAATCTCCTCATATGCACATTGATACCAGTTGATTTAATTATAAATTTAAAATTTGCAGACAGGGCTGTCAAGAAATCTGTCTGTCATCAGCCAGACTGTGTTGAAAAGTTGTAAAACTGTAAGCAATGTACAGATTAAGTCAGAGGTGGTGCTATTAATCAACTTCAAATGTAACTGTGTTCCTGTTTCACGCCTCTCATCGAGGTAAGCAGACAGTTTACAAAACTAATGGCTTTTCTCTCTTTCTGTATGCATGTGTGTGTGTTTTCATTTGTGATTGATCAGATTTGGGGACTTAAATCAAAGATAAAGTACAGTATCAATGTACTTTTTATGCAAGTAAGAATTCTGAGTGATGTATCTCTGTCAGATCTCTACTGTATTTTTTTTTCAAAAAATCCATTAAAAGCACAATAGTCACACCTTGGCCTTTGACCAGCAAATTCCAACTAGCCCATCCTTGCCAAATTTGATGAATGTCCTCTCCTGTTTTTTGTCCTTCACTCTTCTTTCCAAGAACTCCACTCATCTTTAACCCTCTTTCTACTCTGTCTCTGACTCTGTGTTATTCTGTCCACACCAACATCACCCCTCTCATCCCATCTTTTACCCTCATATGACAATCCCAAATGCTTATTCTTGTTCTTTCCTCCAACCCCCCTTCCACACCCTCCCTGCCTGTCAGGGTGATTCGCCTCGTCTCCCCCATTGCCTGGCAACTGGACAATGACAATGGGCTAATTTTGCTACTCTGATCCACCTGTCAACAAGGAAAAGAGAAGAAAGTGTTTGTGTGTGCACAATTGTTGTTAGGTTAAGTAAATTAATATGTCACATTTATTGTAATTGTAGACACAATTTGAGGCATTTAGCTGCAACTCTGAACCAAATAAATATGTTCATAGTATCTTTGTGTCCAAGGAAAATAATACCAGAGAAGTTATAATCAAATGTAAGATCTGCCATTATTGTATTTGTTTGACCCAGAGTCACAAATAAAAACACCGTCCTTCAGCTTTGCAAACATGACCAGAACACCGATAATCCCATTCTACCTCCAATTCACTGCAGCAGCTGACCTTTTGTTTTGCCCTAAATAATCAGCAGTGACTGATATATCCTCTCTCTGGTTTTGTGAAAGAGTTAACAATCAAATTTAACAGTTTTTACTTCTAGTTAACTTGCATCAACTTGTACAGCTGCATCAATGTCATCCACACTCATTTTCCTGTCACAATTTCTCATGGATGTTGCTAAGTAACTGGCTATCTTTAGGAAGATGACATACACATTCTTAGAGACTACAAAGCTCTGAGTCTAACCAGCTGAAATAGTAGGTAAATATGTTTTTAAAAATAAAAAAATATTAGTATTTCTTATTATTACTGGCTCTCAGTGCTGCATTCAACATGGTCGACCACAACATGTTACCGACTGAAAAATGGGGGAGACTGTATAGCACAGTACTAAACTGGTTTCAATTATACAGAACAGGAACTACTTTGTGTCTATAACTATACGTCTGAATTGGCAAATATGACTTGTGGAGTTCCCCAATGCTCCATTCTGGGGCCTATTCTGTTTAACATCTATGCTTCCACTGGCCAACCATATCACCAGGGAATATGGTCCAATACAATCGGCAATGTTTAAATTGATATACCGAGCCAGAAGTCTTTGTAACGTCATGGACTCAGACCTGAATTCAACAGCCACATTAAGACAGTAACAAAGTCAGCCAAGTGCAACCTGAAGAATATATCAAGGATTAAAGAATTATGTCTTTTAAAAGAAAAGTACTATTGTAACAGTGTCTTTACAGGTCTCCCTAAAAATATTAGACAGCTGCAGCTGATTCAGATCGCTGCCAAGAATGTGGATCACATCACTCCAGCAATCAAGGCTGACAACTTTTCTGTTTGCTAATGCCTTTCATTGAATCAAATAATTCTTTATTTCTTACACTGCAAATTTCATTTGTGTATTTTTTATGCAGAGGCCAATCGTTCTGTCTGTGTATCAGGGTTTTTATCAGGTGTACATTGGTGCACACATTACAAGTTCCATTAAGATAATGAGGTTTGAATTGGACTACAGGATTAAACAAATTGTATCACTGTTATATTGTTGACTATGACACGTTGTGGGGAGGGCTTTTTGCAGTGTTTCTATCCCTCACTGTGAGGCAGTGGAAGAGGCACAGCTTGGCTTGGCACGGCACAGCTAAAGCAGACTGACCTCGGCCGATTGAAATATGCCATTAATCTTTTACAGACTTGGTTGGTAGTAGAATAGTAAATACTGAGCGTTTTCTCAAACAAAAAAATCACTTGAAAATTTGTCTCATTCCGACACCCTGAGGCATGCACAAAACCAGGACTTTGAAAGTGAAGCTGTTGAATGGAATGGAATGGAAGCCATCATTAAGTCTATTATTTACACATGTGCATTTCCTACTGTGACATTTTAAAATGTCATCTGTGAAAGGACATCCTGGTTGACACTGAAAGGGCTAAAATGTTCAACTTTTTTCAACAATGTTTTGCCTGGAGCCAAGCTCCTGGGCCAGTCAGTCTAACCAGTCTATCATACCATATAACTGCAAGTTGGAATTGAAATCCACCCGAGGGCAAAGGACTGCCAGCTCCCAGTCTATGTCTGTAATTTATGTTTCCAACTGCATTCCGCCAAGGGCTTAAGAGAGAATTCCCACAATGCAAGTGTAGATTTTGTAGAGTTGGCACCCAATACAATTGCAGGTCCAGTACATTTGTTCCTCTTGTTTTTATCTCATTCTCCCCATAGTTCCCCATAGGCAGCATAGAAAATCCTGCCTACAATTAGTAACCAGTACAGTGATAGTCCCATACAAATGAATACTTTAAGAAAAACAGACAAACCCAATGACTCCCAGTTCATATTCCCTCCAGGACAGTATTTGTCCAATGAGGCAAGAAAATAAAATCAGAGAAAGAAGAGACTCTTCTTCTCCTCGTCATTACCACCATCATTCGGGTTGAACTTTAAACTTTCAGTGAGGCTACCAGAAGCCAGAAGATCAATATAGAAACACAACAGAAACAAATAAATAAATGAAACAGGATGATGAATGGAGTAAGAGAAGAAGAGAGTGAGGCATAGAAGATTGTGGTGGAAATTTTAACAAGGCCGCTCCTTCTTCTAACTTCTGGTAACACACACACACACACACACACACACACACACACACACACACACACACACACACACACAGAAACGTATACTTCAAAACTGCAAGAACCCACTTTTATGAACAAAAGTCAAAAGAACTAAAAATCGAACGCAAGTGAGTAAAGTGACAAAAGTATTATTTTGTTTTCAATGTTTGTAATGCTTTCCAAAAGACAATAGATGTTTAGTATTTTCCTTTTTTCCCTCTGAGCATGTCATGGTTATTTTAGTTTTTTTGTTTTTTTGCTGTCGTTTAGCTTTTAATTTCCAAAAGGATAATTCTGGTCTATTACAATTTAGAGTATTTATGTGCAACACATTCTCACCCCAATGTGTCTCATACACACATACCTTAGCTTGTTCAGTACTCCTAAGCTTCAAACTTTGATGCTCTATGTACCCCTCTAGCGTCAGTTTTGGATATGTCATGACAACGTGTTAATATACGCTTGTTACATGCATAACCAAATGTCTCTTCAAAATAAACTTCCGTCTTCACAGGAAGTTTAGGTTTAAGCAACAAAACCACTTAGTAAGGTTTAAGAAAAGAACGTGGTTAACGTTGACTTATAAGGACTCAAATCCTTACTAAGTGAGTCACTAGTCACATGTTACATGACAAATGATTCATGTGACACAATGTCAACTCTTTTAGTTTTGCTAGTGCATTGCATACACACGCTTTGACTTTATCATTGTCTCTATTGGTCAGTGTAGATATTCGCCCAATACTCTCCATGACATCTTTCACCATCCTCAAAATATAGTGGGGTTCGAAATGTTCCCCACATTCAGAGCATGTCGCAACTTCTTGGACACCTCTTCTTTTACTTCTGCCATGATGTTTACAAATAACAACCAAAGTCACTACCACACCACATTCACATTTGTATTCACTTTGGTAGGATAACTTGATTCTGATCATATAATCTTGTGATTTTTCATAGTGATTCATTATTTGTTCCCAACTCTGGTGGCTGTCGAGGGAATTCATTGACGCTACTGCCTGCTGACAGCAAACATAACACACACACACACACACACACACACACACACACAAACTCAGTTTCTAACTCTGCGCTTCAGTGTTGTCGTCTTTTCACTGGCCCAATTACTTTCCCTGTCTTGCTGACATCGCTGTCATTTGTCATGCAGTTATGCACCTCAGCTTCACGTTCATTATCAAACTTTAACCCGGCTTACTAATGCATCATAATTACTTAACAAACACTTTAATTTACTGTTGTTTCTCTGAATGTTTTCTGTTGTTGGTTTCTCTCTAGCAAATCCATTGAGGTGCATTAATGTTAATTATTCCTTAATTGAATCTCTCATCTCATTTAGGCTTGCAGCATGCTCTTGTTATGTGTCAGCAGTCGATCTGCTTTGCTGTTTGCAGAAACAAACTTAATGAAGAAAAATCTGCATGAATTCTCACATACTATTTAAAGAATATTCTTCTTATTGAGGTTTGGTGCTTCCATACCAGAAGCTATCTAATGCAATTAGGCCTACTTTTGGTCTGGATTTTTTGGATCACATTGATCCCAAAACACAACACATTTCTGCATGCCTTGTTGACATCTCCACTTGATGTCCTTCCCTTCCATGAGCAATGTGAAATGTGAGCATTAAGTAGCAAAAAGCAAGTGGGGCAGTAAAGAATGCTGTTGCACGTGTACCGGGCTAAAGGTCATGAACCTCTACTGTCCCTATCCTCTGCAGGCTTCGTAGCTAATTAGCATCCCATCTCTTTTTTTTTAAGAGGCAATCAATTAGTGAAAATGAACTGCTCTTGTTAGTGACTGGTATGTACTGCTCCTTTGAAAAGAGTCTGCACGTTATGAAGATTAATATTAGAAGCCCCTCCATTAAGGATGAATCCAAGTTTACACATATTGCGTAAAATCCAGCATGAATAGACCTTTGCCTGTATATGTTTTTATTTTACTGTGGGCCTATGTTTATGCATTTCAAGTATACCCTCGGCATTTAGAAGAGATTAGTATGGGGTATGTGTGTGAATGAGAGAGTTAAACAGAGATAGCAGAGCCTGAAGGGGCCAATTAACTTGAAAAACACAAAGTCAACAATGTGTGTGTGTGTGTGTGTGTGTGTGTGTGTGTGTGTGTGTGTGTGTGTGTGTGTGTGTGTGTGTGTGTGTGTGTGTTGCACTTAATACTGTGCGTTTTTGTGACAAAAAATGATGCAGTCTATAAGTGCCTATAATGAGGTCATCATAGCAAGATTGAATGAAAGTGTGTCAGTGACGAGAGAGAGAGAGAGAGAGAGAGAGAGAGAGAGAGAGAGAGAGAGAGAGAGAGAGAGACAGAGAGAGAGAGAGAGACAGAGAGAGAGAACAAAAAGCTGATCAATCATGTGAAATAAATGTTCCCTGAGAAGGGTTTTCCACAATCCATTTAGTGCATCTTCTGTTTTTCAAGACAAAAAAAACACCTCATGCGAAAAATGTTCTTTTGTAACTGATGAAGTTTCATAGAAACATGTCACTGTCTCCATAGAGATTTTAAAATGCAATACTTCAAAACGCACATAAACATATGTGATATGGAAACACTGCTTTTATCAGCTGTGCTGAGAGAGAACTTGTACAATAGGGCAGATATATTTCATGCACTTGATGCACTTTATGTCGTGGGTTGTTTGAGTTGCTGCTTATTTCCCTACAGGTGTTAATATTGTATCTATGGCGTGCCCTGTGGTGGATTTAATGCTTCCAATTAGTTGTTTGCTTTTACATTACATTACAGTCATTTAGCAGTTGCTTTTATCCAAAGCGACTTACAATTCAGTATCCATCTACCGTAGACGCAACAGCTACGGGAGCAATTTTGGGGTTAAGTGTCTTGCTCAAGGACACATTGACATGAGACTAGCAGAGCAGGGGATCGAACCGCTGACCCTCTGATTGAAAGGCGGCCCTGCTCTCCACTTAGCCACGGTCACCCGTTTTTTACTGTTTTTCATGATTGTTATGTGCATGGATATTAGCCTGCCTATTTGTTTTGTACTTGTAAGAGTGAGTGGCTTTACTGTTTTTGTCTTTGTTTAAGTGACCTCACTAAGACAAATTCTAATCAATCATGTTGATATGCCAATAAAGTTTAGGATCTTGATTTGAAGCTCAACAGTAACAACTGATCAAAAAACGAAGACAACTCAAGTCATACAGGACTTTTCTCAACTCCTCTTTTCTCAATAACTCAACATTTGATATAATTTGTCACTAATTTTACGGTAAGATACATTTACAATAAATACAACTTAATTTATCTCACGTGAAACTGTTGTGCTGCCGTTCAAAATCGGAGTTTAAAGCTGTGTCGTTTAGCAGATTAGGTAAATAAAGGTCACTCTTCTTTGAATGTCTCACCTTTGACATAGTCTTCAGCAAGTTTGAATAGCTTAACACTAAACATGGATTTTGGTGAGAATTTCGCTTTCCAGACTTCAATACAAACGTTGCTTTACTCCTGTGGTCATGTTTGATGGATGGCTGTCCTTTCATTTGATACCAGTTCTGAAATATGTATTTACCCCTTCCCACTTTCGCCTTACTCCTTCCCAAATCCCATCTCTGTTACCCCCATATTCTCTCTCAGCACAGCTTTGATGCATGATTGAGCACTGCCTTTCGCCTGCTGACTACAGTATAGAAATACAGTGGGCCAATGAGGCAGCTTTTGAAATTCCCAAACCATGTTCTTTGCTGCTTTTAGGTCAAATATAAATATCATATTTTCAGCTTCAAACAGAACTTAAGTGAGCTGAAATCTTTGACACTGGACGATACTCACCGCTGCAAATTAAGTTGCTAGACAACAAAATTGCATTCTTATTTACCTTTTCTCTCAGATTACGGTTGCAATTTTAAACAGGTGGTTAACGTTGTAAATTGAAACCAAACAAAAATGCAACAAAATCACTTAGTCACCCTAAGTCATGTTTCGTAAAACATCATGGTTTAGCTTAAAATAAATACACTTGTTATGTTTTTTAAGTTCTGGATGTAAATCAAAATAAGTGAATGTTGACTTTGGTTTCACACGTGACACAAACAGCAGTCTGCGGAGGGAAGGTCCGGTGTTGACCCACTCGTCCACCCAGACCTCCTCTCTGTGGAGACCGTTTACAAACACATTTATGATTAGTCAAAAACAAACTCCAGAAAATATATATAACATATTTGACATTGCAGTTTTGTTGTATGGGAACTACATTTTTAGGAGACGAGGCTGCACTTGAACATTTTAAGATTTGAATGAATATGATGATAAAATTATTCAAATTGACTAAGTTCTAACTGATATGCTGGGCTTTCAATTATTGTTGTAGGGATTGGGTTCCAATACTTCTTGCTGAACCCTTTGTGGTTCAAACCAGCATATTTGTTGTGCTCTTTGATGAGAGGCTTACCTTAAATGTGTGAGCAAAGTATTTTGTGCCCGAGGATTTATTCTCAACTAAAAGCATTCCAGAGCTGGCAGACATAACTTCTCTCTTTTTAACTCATCAACTGCTTTGCCCTCAGCTAATGTTTCAAAATGTATGATTTTTTTATTTAATATGGAGCAAAATCTTCTAAAGCCATCATAAAGGAGTGAAAATTCTTTTATTCAGAGCACTGACGGGTCAAAGAGCTGCTGGCTACAAACCGAGCCAGTAACGAGGGTGCAGGAGATAAAACAAGGAGATTCATTTGTTTAGCTGTTTCGTCTTCTCCTTTTTTACTTTTTTTTTGTTCCCCTGTCTCTCTGAGCAACTTCTTTATAAATGTAATTGGATTTTCTCCTCACTCTTTGGTCTGTGATTGTTTAGTATCTGTCTTCATTGCTTCAGCCCTTCATCCTGATATTCTGTCCATCTTCTCATTTCTTTCTTTCTATTTTCCTCTTGTTATACTGCTAGGATTTAGTTTCTGAGACATTAGAGTTCCTGATATTCCGTTGATAACTGTTGCTAGCACAGAGGTAATACAGCAGCATCCCTTTATCCAACCCCCCTGAATGTTGGGCACATTGTCCAGCAGGATGCCCGACATTCAATCAAGCGTACAACAAGCCATATTATTTGTTCGATATTTGCATTCTCCAAAAGGCACTAATACCACAAATATGGCCTCGGGATTAGGTTCTGTTGGGGTCTCAACTCTCTTAGACAAAGGAAGGCCGCATGTCTCCCACTGCTGCGTCTTTCGTCAGCAAAGCAGTGGCAAAAAATCAGCTGGTTCGAGTTAAAATCAAATCAAAAGATATTTAATAACTACAGAAGCAAAACAGTTACAAACCGAATACACTATTAATAACAAAACAAACATAAATTGCATGCAAGTGAGGCCCAATCCAGGCCACACGACAGAGGGGTATGTCTGCCCTATGGCCAGGAGAAGGTCTGATTCTCCCCCAGGATTCACAGTTCTCTTTCAAAGTCTCACCTCACACCCACTGATCAGCTCAATGATTGGCTGAAATCCAATAGGCCCCTCCTTGGCCTATGACCCATTGTTCTGGGCAGACACCTCACCCAGCCAGCACATATCCTCCCCCCGCTCCTGGAACATTCCTCAACCCCCCCTCATAGACTCTCAATACACATTCAATGACCACACTCCCTGGTTTAAACTTCTACAAGCAAACATGCCATGACATATTATATTATAATCATACCTTTGGTTTAAAACTTATAAGTAAACATTGACATAAAATATCCACCAGGGTGATATTAAATCAAACATACTAGGAATGCTTTTAAACTTTAAATTCCTCACAGTTCACTGACTTTAATTAGCTGAGGGGACACCTAGCAGACAGCTAGTGGATGTGACGACACCCACCTGTCATTCAAAGCGGCCTTGCCCTTAATTACACACAACCCTTTACACGGGTGAGTTATATAAATATTCACCCCTCACACAGTTGATATGATTGCTCTATTAGCTGCAAAGACCAAAACCATTTTTTCTACCGACTGTTAACGTCTTTAGTTCTGTTGAAAAGTTGGGCATTTTATCATGGGGGTTGTGGGGATTGACTTGGTTGTGGTTCGGTAATGGCGAAGTCGGTGCATTTCCTGAAACATCTGCTTTGGGGAAGGGGATGGTCAGCATACGCCCCTTGTGCTAAACTGGATTGAGGCGGAGGCAACAGAACCACATGAAGTCTATGAGGACAAGCAAGTACTGACAGGCAAGTGGCCTGTGGGATATAGCCATGAGCTAGCCTGGTGTTGACAGCGCACCATAAACGATAAACATTCATAAGATCGATCATATATTGTCTGTCTTTATGATGACTGGCTTTTCGTCCTTCCTTTGGATATAGCACTTTTGCCTTTCAATATGTTTGGACTAGTTAATATGAGGCATAGTGCACCATTTAGATGCCAAATTTAAAGTCATATAAATTGAAGAAACATCTCAGCAAAAGTCATGCTAACTGCTCATGGCTTCTCAACGTAGACATCAATCAAAAAAAGAGCACTGTCAAACTAAATAATGGAGTGGAAACAAAAACGATCAATCTGAATCTCAGACCTTCGAAAATGGCCCAGGAGTAGAAATTGTATTTGAGTTATTTGATTTTGTATCCAGAAAGCCCCTCTTCTAGCTTTTAAATTTGTAGACTATCCACCTTTCTAACTGTCTACCTTTCAGACTTTGACATTTCTGCACACTGCAGCATTGTAGCTTTGTAGGTCTTAGAGCCTCAGTCAGTCCCCTCACCTCATTTTTTGCCTTCGTCATATGAAACAAGTAAGGGTTTTAGGTGGCCTATGATTAGATCAGTAGGAGAGGAGCAAGTTAAAACACAGTACTTTTGTTCAGGCAGTAATTACATTTAGATCGATCAGGGCAATAGAACGAAATGCTTTCTAAAGCCCTGACTCATAGATGTGGCTTCAGGAAAGGGAAATGAATTGTACCTGCATGCTATCGCTTCACCACTCTATATTGATATTGTTAAAGTTTTTAATCCAATAACTTATCTTCTTTTCCAGGTTTTGAAGTTTTATATGTGTTTTGTTCTCTGCTGCAACTCATCACCTTATTTTAACTTTCAAACTGACAAGGTTGTCAATTGTTTTATTATCTTTCTTCCTTCAAGGCTGTACCTATACTATACAAATGTTACTAAGCATTTTTTATCTTAATTAAAGCTTGTGTCTCTCGCTCAGGGATAGAGGCTTATACACTTTATCATTCCCATCTTCTGCCACATGATTGAAGCGCGTCATTTAATACCATGCTGGCCTCATCTTTTTTGGTGCCCAATGGACGACATTAATCATGTTTTTTTATGTTAGAAATGTTATTAGTAGAAGTGGGAGAACTTATGTTGCTTGACGATGTATTGAATATGCTCATTTGAGGCTAACAATAGGTTAAACTTGGTCGAGAGCTCAAGTCGTTTTGGAAACCAGGACAACATTTATAGGATTGCTTTCAGAGGCCATTTTGCTCTTATCTGTTTCATCACTGCAGGTCCTGGTAAAATGCACCATTATGTGAACTGCACTTTGTGGAATTTCAAATCTGCCATGAAAATATAAAGAAGCCAACCAAAAGAACACATCCATATCTGCCCAATAGTTACATTCTGGTGGGCCGTTTTGGAATGTATTGTTGGCCAAAGAAAAACATGGAATGCACAGAAAACACATAGCTTGATGCCTTGGGGACGTTTGTAACGATGGTTCCACTTTTGTAGTTTGGTCACAGGGTGGGGCTTTCCTATTGGGATGGAGGAAAAGGTGCAACATGAAAATAAACTGTAAAAGGAGGACAAACGAGGATGTGTCATGAGATGCAGATATTAGACTCTTTGGAATAACTACATACAGGTACATCCGGCAAGGAGTCAATAAGGCCCAACAAGCTGGTTCGACTAACCTGCAGTGTGAACAGACTGTTCTGGAGGATGCTTTGCAGCTCACTGACATTTTTTTTCCAAATGTATTGGATTTCAAAAGGCTTAGTTGGTCTTGATAGAGTTGGTTGGAGTAGCCCAAGGATCTCCAAACCTTAAAAATGTGACTGAAATATAAATCTAGTAGGAGGTACACAGTGGCCAATCATTTTGGTGATTTGCAGCTCAAAAACCAATATGTCCAACATAGTGCTTTCTGATCTGGTGCCCCCATTTGTAAGATGACATTGTGTGTGAACATGATTATTATAAAAATTATGTAGGTTTGGTTATGCAACAGAGGCCTCATTTACACTTGAAAACATCCTGACACGTGAAGGAGACAATTACAGTTAGTTTTAGATCCCATTATGCCAAATGGCAGAACCTGGAAGAGGTCATTTCCACAGTTACTGGCAACGTTTTGCAACGATTATACGTTTTGGACAGATGTTGAAATGTTGTAAATGCATCTATGTGGCACTTCAATGACTACATTTCAATGTGTAGTTAGAAACTATTTATTATAGTCATCGAAATGTTCAAACCTTAGGCCTTTACACACAGGGGTATATTTTTATTATGAATTAGTGGAACGTCAATATTCTTATGTAATACTATATTTTTCGAACTGCTGTTTTTGTCATGGATACTTTGCCTCAGAATGCACACACACAATTCACTCTATGCATTTCTCTTAAAGTAAACTCAATTATATTGCTTACAGTAGCTTAGGCTATAAAGCAATTTACCTCAGGCAGAGTGCCAGACCCATTGTGTAAAGCCTGTTTAAATGTATAAAATAAACTTGGTAGTTTGGTATGAAATTTGATCAAAATTGAAGAAAAAAAAATAGATTTACCTTATTAATGTATGTATTACTGTAACATGAATGCAAATAGGGCTTAATTAACAGTATTATTGGTAATATGAGTCTCTTTGGCAATAGTAGTATATGGCAGCTTATCAACCCGACCGGCTGTTTTTAAAAAATTGGCAAATTAAAAAAAATTAAATCCAAGAAATGTTGGAACATTTTCTTGTTGATTTAAGAGTCCTACAGAATCACATTCAGCCCGAAGTTGAACCCTTTCTGAATCCTTCATTCCTAAGATTTATCTATTCCTTACTCCTATTCTGGAGGAGAGATGGATAATGATGTACGTCTAATGAATGTAGGCTTTGGGACTCATTTCATTTCCCAATTTCTGCCAATCATTAGGTAAAAATGTATTATTTTTCTCTTTTTCACAGGTGATGTGAACCGTGGTAGAAAAAAACACAATATATAATTCTGTTTTTCACTCCCTGACAGGGACTGTAGCTGAAAAAACACCTTTTTTTCCTCATATTCTTCCTCCAGGTTCATAGTGACCCTCTATTCTTTTGTGTCTGTCATAGAATAGGACACTGAAGAGGCTCAATATCACTGGTAACTCCCTTTGTTGAGGTTGCACGCAAATGTTTATTAGAACATCGAGCTACAGGGCTGGGCTGTTCGTCAGTTGAACAGATGGTGGCTTTTTAAAATAATGTCACAGTTTGTTCTTTATCTCTAAATATAGAGTGTACCATCTTCAAATCTTCAAGGGGTTCAACTGATGAATGGAATAAATACAGCTGCAATTACCCTGCAATTACAGCTGAACTCACTGTTCCTCCTGTAATCTATATCCTGTCCAGATCAACATCATACAACGATGCGAGTTTTCTGCAAAAAGAGCTGCCTGGCCATCAACTTTCTTTCCCTTCTGTTTTCCTTTTTTCATCATGTCAGCCTTAAGTATTTTGTGTGAAAAAAGTTTAAAAAATGTATTTATATTGTAGATAACCTATTTGGGAAACTAATATGACACCAGAAAAAGGTCATCAGGAGATGTAGACCCCTGTAAAAGCTCATCCAATAGGCCTTGGCTGCTATAATGTCAGCTCCAGATTTTTAGCCTGTATTCATTTGATTGTTGGCACCATTACAAATATGCATAATGATCTACATGTTAGCACGGTAGCCATGGGTGTACAGACAACTATCACTGGATTACTGTAATGCTGACGAAAACCTAAAAATGTGATGTTTCTCAGGCAGATTCTGAGATATCTTTTTCTAGGATTTCCAAGAGGATTTATTAAAGTGTATTTGCAATTGACATTAAAGATAATGATATTCTTGGAAAGTCACATGCTAAATGCTATCAACAGCCTCTAAGATGACTGAAATAGAAGAGCATTACCAGGGCAGAGGGGTCAGTCAAGAGGCTAAAATAAACGATAGCAGGCCAAATGATTATGAAAAACGATGAAGAGGAAGATGAACTATCAAACTAGGCAGCGCTGATCAAATATGACTCAAGATTATTTTACTGCATTGCCTATTTCTTGCCTTAAATGATTTCAGAAACATTAAACATATTTTAAAGTACATTTTAGCTGTAAAATTAAAAAGTTTGCTCCAGCCAGTGAGCGGTGCTTAGCTTTGGTTTGACTGTTTTTAACGTAGTGAGGGTCACAAACTTTCTCACTTTACAGCTAAACAGTTCACTAAAATATGTTCCGAAAACATTTCAGGGGATAAATAATGCAATGCAGTAACATAATCTGGATTCATATTTGATCACTGCTGCCTGATTTGACAGTTTGATCGGAATTCACAAACAGCTCTGATTGGTTGTTTTCCTTCATGCGTGAAGGACTTTTGCAAATACCATTAGGGGCATTAAAAGGAGGCAAAGGAACCAATCATAAAATGATTGTATCATTTTAACAATCATAAAACTAAGGCCAAGCATAAATCTTAAACAATTATGTAAGATTAAGTTGAATGCTGAGCAATATTTGACAGTATTTTCAGATACTAACACACTACATTCAAATGACACATCACATATGCTTGTACAAAATTAGAGCCATTTTTTAAAATCCCTGCACAGACATGATCTTCCTACAAAACTATAGTGAGAATAAAATAAGTGCTTTGTGGGTAAAAAAGCACTTTAACCAATAGTGGCTAACCTTTCCTCCCACAACTTCTGTACAATTTCAATTATAAGAGACACACAAAGTAGTTCAGTGTGAAAACCAAACTTGTTCAGCTCTGTTGGTGAAGTTAATTAGAACACAGCAAAAGAGAAAACAGCATATCATTAAAATGCAGAAATGACAGGGAGGGCAGGGTGTTCAGCCTGCACAGATTCACAACACTGTTGCAAAGAACAGTCCTTGTTTTAATAAGTGACGTTCTTTTTCCATGTAAAGCGTGTTGCCAAAAACAGATAGGATGGAAGCTAAAAGGTTGAGAAGAGGTGTGTATGTGTGCCTGGTCAAACAGATATGAGTTACAAGGTGAAACAGTAAACAGGATTTATAAAGAATCCATTTGTTCTACACGTTCAAAACACACTGGCATGCACCTTTGGCCATCATGGTTTCAGCTGCTAGAGTAAACAAAGCACACTGTTTGCCATAAACAGGCAAGAGGCTGTAAGCCCAAGATGACGTCCTTAAATGTCTTCTTTTGTCCCGAACAACATAGTTGAGCAGATAAGCTTGTAATGTGTATTTTCTGACTAAACCATGAAACTTCCTCCAGTGCAATTAAAAATATTGTCATATTCTTGATTAGACTGGAATATTAGTGTGCATGTAAACATAGTCAGTGTCTGCGAACACTGAAATAAAACTGCATGTTTGAAGGCTTGTGTCTTTAACTTAGTATATGTGGTTTTGCGTGTGTGTGTTAAGCAGATGGCCTCAGTGTCTTAAGTCAAAACTGGGTCAAGAGGGAGTAATATTGCCGAGCTGAGGAGCGGAGACTGCTTCTCTCCATTTGTTGCTTGTTCACTCTCCTCGAGTGCAGACCAAATTGCCTGCCATTGTTTGGAAAATGGGAGTCTGGCAGTTATGTTGCGCGTGGCCCTTTTATGGTCAGACCCTTTCATGTTTTGAATATAAAGTCGTGATGTATTTGGCTATGCTGAAATGTTTATCTGGAGTGTCTTTTGGTTGACTGTGGATTCATACACCTCCAGGTTTAACTGAAACCCTGCATCTGAAAATAACTATCAAGACAACTTTTAAATTTGAGATGGTGTTAGTCACAACTTTAATAAATCCTGAAATGCATTGAGTCACCACACTATGAATAAAAATACTTCCGTGTGGAAAGTTTAAACAGAAGCAGGCAAAGACCACATGGTGCTTTCCTCCTTCTGTATTACGATCTCAAATTTTTACCATATCCTTAGTGTAACGTAACTTAACGTTAGTGTTACGTTACACAGAAAACTGAGAGTCTGTTCGATAGTAGATTAAGAGTAGATTAGAGTTATGTTACTGCCACCACCAGCTTTGTTTCTGTTCTGATCCCTAAACGGATTTAAGTTACAGATTGTATTGATATATAAATCCTGTGAATTGTAGTTAAGTTTACCTCCATAGTGGTTATGTCCACAGGCTTGTACCTTCGACTTAAAAAAAGAAAAGAAAAATGAATGAATCATCATACTCAACCGGGACAGTTTCAACCAGATCCAAGCTGAAGAAATGCTCCAAGTCAGTCAGTCACGTAACATTGTCTATGAGAAAAAGGAATGGGACTTCTACCTCAGAAACCAGGGGTGCTTGAAATAGCTCTTTCCATTTTGCTACTCTATTTTTCAGTCTGACTTCATGTTTGCTTCCAATTCTGTTATAATGCCATAATTTTGCTCTGATATTGTCCCATTTCAAATGCTGGTCCACAGAGATGTGCACATACGTTTTGGCCATATAGTGTGACAAAAGCAGTGTAAAAGAATGAAAGAGTGAAAGTGAACGAATAAGAGTAAAAGAATGAAAGGAGAAGGGAGAGTGTTTAAATACTATAAAATAAAACAGAGGTCGTGAGTCACTGCTTTAAAAAAATTACAGACATAAAACCACCATATGAAGGAAGAAATATACCTTCAAAGTGCTACTATTTCAGTCGTATCATTTTATCTATGAAATGACAAAAGGCCAAAGCTTTACGACGATGTATTGGCTCCCATGACAACCCCAGTTTCATTTTCCCTAATGATGGTTCAACATCACTTCCCAGGGCCTTATTACCAAGGACCCTTTCACATTTGCACATTCTTTTTGACAAGAAAGGCAGTTTATCATGAGTGATGCTCTGTGTGTTTGTGTGTACATGTATGTGTGCTTCAGCTGATCTGTGAAAGGAAGACATTTGTGTGTGTCTGCAAAATACAATAAATAATGATTATAATAATACGTTATGTTTGTATAGCGCTTTAAAAGGTACTCAAAGACACTACTACTACCACTAAATGGTAAAAGAAGTGTTGCAACTGTTTGTGAACCTAATTACAATTGGTAACAAATGATACCTGGTAATAGTATAAATATTGAAAAGGGAAAAACTCAACAAAATTACTTGGTCATGTTAAAGCAACAAAAATGCTTGGTTAGGTTTATTAAAAACATCAAGGTTTGGCTTAAAATAAGTGTGTGTGTTGTGTTATTTAAGTTACGGATGTATATTAAAATGAGTCACTGTTGACTGTAAGTTTCAGACAGAGCCCTGATCTGACAGCACATTCTACAGCCAATTAGAATGAAATATCCTCACGACAGGGGGTTTAAGATGCTGACCATGTAATTACAGCCGTTCTCACTCCCAACTCGTCAAATACTGCAGCTTGGTCAGTGGCGCTACGCGTCAAACTATTATGCTCTAAGTGGCCATAGTTATGATTGGTATAAACCAGCCAATCAGACTTGAATAAACTTGGTGTGGTATAAGGCTGACTTACCAAAGGTGACTCTGATTTGTGGGGATTTGTTGGCTCACAAAATGTCACAGCCCTTTAGGTTTAACCCTCCTGATCTGTCTCTACAGCTCTGGTCCCAAATGGGTTTCAACAAATCCTGCAGGCTTCCTCCAAGTCCACACTTTGGTGCACAGGTGTGAGACTCAACAGGGTGTCTGTTGTTTGTTGTTCTTTTCTGCTGGTGATCTAATGTGGTGGAACATGAACACACACACACACACACACACACACACACACACACACACACACACACACACACACACACACACACACACACACACACACACACACACACACACACACACACACACACACACACACAGCCTGAGGACTAGTTCCCCATTTTTAGAAATATGTTCATGTGTTCTATAAAATATATTATCTGTTCTTAAATGCACATTTTTATTTTAAAGCAGGAGAACCAGATGGTCTACTAAATGTTTGCCTTATACCATGGCCACAATAATGTATACTCTATATGTCTTATCTGCAAAATGTGAAGGTCATTTACAACACGCAAATATAGTTTTTAAGACTTGACTTCCTGTTTTTACATTCCATTTTGTTTGTCCACGGAATTTGTCATTCTCCTCTCTATCTGTTCATCCTCACTGAGTTTTGGGTAAAACACAACTCTTCAATTCTGACGACACTTTTATTGTGCAGAATACTCCAAATGGGATATTGGAATTTGCATTTCATACCTGAAATTAAAACGAAAATGCTTGAGGCATTTGTGAGAACAATGTTGCTATAGGTAAAGAAAAAATAAATAAATGTGACCTTCATACCTTTCCATGTTTCAGTGTCATGCCAAGATTAAAGTTAAAAACGAAAAGAATAAGAGATGAGAAATCATCACAATAAAGGGAAAACAATTGGAAGACATTGGAGTCACCACAAATTTACACTCACAAAGTTATGAAACTTTCTTAGCGAGTCGGCCAACCCTAAGTGTTGTTGAGGAGCTGCCCTTTCAGAACGCTTGCCCGTTCAGAGCACGCCAATTGCTTGTCCAAGAGAAGTGCTGCTTTCAGCGTTCTTGAGAACGGCTCATTGCTCGTTGATTCCAGGGAAGTGAGAAAGTGTTTGGTAAATCGGTAGTATATCCAGCATCCGGCAGGAAAAGAGAACTGTAGTCAATGAGCCGCGCCTTGTAAAGGTACGCTTCAGACAACATTTTCGACTCCCAACTTTCACCAATTTCCACACTGCACGTCATTTGGTCCCCAGCAATGCACCCACCACGCGTGAGGTAGATTGGATGAATGGTTCTAAAGATATGAGAAGGACACACAAGCGGACAGACAGAGATCCCTTGCTTTATACTTTGATTGCTAAGTGTTAAAACTAAGAGCAAAAAGAAGCTCAGATGTCTATGGGAAAGGAAGGTCGAACAAAGCCTTGACTCAAATGCATTTGTGAATGATATTATTCAGAGATACACAATAAAAGTAACAGACCGTTTGGCGACATGGCTGACACTTAATGGAATGCAGCCACCGTGTGTTAAACTCCTGTCAGACGTAGGCAGAGAAGGAACATTTCTAAAGCAGCCTACTGAGAACGGATGGGGTGTTTAAATACTGAAAGAGACAAGCAGGCAGAGATGGCAGGACCGCAACGGCTACATAGCAACAATAACAATCAGACAAAAGGTGGGGCATTAGCCTTCTATTTATAGTGGGAAGCTGATGACTGAACTGCTCTGCAGGAAGCCACAAATGGTCAGGAGCCTGGCAGAGGTCGGAAAATTGAACAGAGGCCACTATGGCTTTCATGGTTAGAAAAATCCTCACAATAATGCATCACTTTTTGTTATCAATATTGTATTTTGAGCCTGCTGTCACATTGAACTATATGGAACAAAGCGGCTGACATTTCAATAATACAAACTATTGGAAAATGATTGATGGCACCTGATGCAAGACATGGATTAAGTGTCTGAGCTGAGCAACACATGTACAAGTTTTATTTTTGTTTGACTGAGCTGTAAAGAGTTTGTGAAATACCAGCCTCCGAATGTTGTCACCTAAAATAATCCTTTTGTTTTGTCACGTTGATGGGAAATTAGGCAACACATTGTTAAACTCTTCAAGGTTTTGTTCAGACAATACGAGAAAGTATCCAAGACTGCAAAAGATACTCCAGAGCTGTTGAAGCACATGGACAGCTGGTCCAGCTGTGCAGCCCCCTCCAGCAATTGATGTTTCTTTAGAAGATGATTGAAAAATATGTTATTTTGGATTATCCTGTATTCACAGCTCTTCCTCACATCTTAACTGAAAGGAACTACGGACAGCACTTCAGAGAGTGTTGGCAAAGTCTAAGAAAACAACGAGAGAAGAATTTCCTCTTTTCATCAATATGCAACTAAAGTCAGAGAATAAGAAAGATGGAGTGGAAAATAAAATCTGAAATGCGAGTAGAGTTGGGGAGGGATGAAGAAAGATTGACAGAAATGTAGAGCAAACTGATAAAAGCATGACAGATAAGGACTGAGAGAAAGGGAAACAAAGAGAAAGCGACAGAGCATTTGTGATTAAACATACAGAGGGATGAAAAAGCAGCCAGGCATTCAAGGATAACATCTGACAGCAGCTCTGCATTACGCCTGAGGGATGGAGAGAGACGCGGAGAGGGTGGGAATCAAACAGGGAACGGGAACGAAAGCAAGGAAAGTGAGATGGGATTAGTAAAAAAGAGAAAAAAAGTAAGCACTGGGAGCAGAGAAAGAGAGGGAATCAAAGTGTCTCCTTGTCTTCTTATTTGCATCACTGCTGTCTTGCAAAGAGATAATTTGTTATCTATTATAGTTTGGCTCCATATTAATCTTACTTTTATCATTTTTTGTGCAAGGCCTCATTGTATGCTGATAGTTTTAGAAGTCCTTAATGCTTCCAAAGTATTTAATATGTATTATTGTTTAATTTGTGAATAAATATTTAACTTGAGTTCCATCTCCCTTGGGTAATTTCCACTGCTCACAAGGGCTAAGTGGTATATTTCATCTGTGTACCAGTGTTTGTGTCTCTCACACTCTCCACACAAACCATTCCCCCACTCTCCCTCTGTGGATGTGAGCAAGCCCGGCCTCTCTTTTTAGTTCGTCCACAGCAAATCGGTTGCCAGCCCTAGAAACGCGTAAGTATAGTTCACCATTTGTCGAAATGAGTGATAACATTACGCCATCGGCCGTTTCTCTTTCAAATCGAATAGGCGCTACATTGTTTCTGCAAGTAAAGTTGCCTCGGAGATCAATTGTCTGATTCACTTCCTCATTACATACGTAAGGCCTATGAGTGTTTCTGTATGTGTCTTTCAAAAGTTTAAAAATCTTGCAGTTGTCGGGCGTTGACACAGTTTGATGCATATAAGACTAGCGTGTGGTCGTAGTTGTGTGGTCAAGCGACAGAGAGAGAGGTGGATGCGCTCAGAGCATACTGGCTGAATGGAGCAGAGGAGAAATTAGCAGTAAAGTAGGAGAAGTTTATGCGCTTGCTAGTTTGGCCTACAAAGGTTTAAGGTTTGTGTTTCAACTCTGGCTAGGAGCAATGGTTTCAAATGTGTGTTGTGTGTTGTTGGGTATTGATTTGGATAATAATGAATGGGAATCCTGAGGCCAAACATTGAATGGGAGTCCAAAACACTGGCTTAATTCTGACTTATGGTACTTTTTTTTCCTTTGCAAGCATTGTCTCTTCAAACCCAATGCTGCATTGTTCAGGTAAAATGGGTGTGCTTCGCCAGGAACCTAGTGAAGCTGTAAAGTGGTATAAATACACAGTGTGACGTCCCAACAAACCTCTTCTTGTTCCACATTAGACTCTACAATTTGTAATTGAGGGGCTTCTGCCCTGAGCAGCAGCAAAATAACCCCCCCCCCCAGTCCACATATGTGGTTACTGATAATTATGCTGGTTATGAGGTTGTAGAAATGATGAATCTGATGAATCTGTGAAGACCGGGCCGTGATGGAGATGACAGGCTAACAATGTAGGTGTGTCGCTGTGCTATTACATAGATTTGACAATAACAGCAGGGACATTTTGAGGGAGCATGCATGAGAGGAGTGAATGCTGGGATGTATGAGAAATAAACAGCTCCGCAGTCACGAGGACAGATACAGGAGAACATTCCTGCCCTCTGCTATAACACTTCAATAAATCACCTCTGGCCAGATCTTCCTTCAAATGACTATAGCACCGCTATACTGCTGTTGCCGCTGTTGGCGATCTTTTGCACTACCGTTTAGTTTAGTTTTCCTACTTAGTTAATTTAATACCATTTTATTTTATTAATTTTCTTTAAATTTAATAGGTTCTGCACTGTTATTTTATTGTATTGTATATATTGTGCATTTTTCGTACTTAATATTTTTATTTTACTGTGTAACTTTGTTTGCTGCTGCTACAAACAAATTTCCCCCTGGAGATAAATACAGTATACATCTATCTATCTATCTATCTATCTATCTAAACTACAGGCCTAAGCATGCAAAAAAAATATATAGAGCCCTTGAGCTTCATTAATAACTGACCAATAAAAACACTGTTTAAATACTGATCTTCTGCAACTCCACTAAACAAATACTAGTGGCTGATTTATCTTTTGACGAGGTTCTTCAATTAAAACTGATCCATATGAGAGAAATATTCACTGAATAGACCAATGCCACAATACACAGATCAGATTCCTGTTGTTGCAGATAGTTGAAGGCTTTCTGGAGTTGCTGGATACAAAAAATAATAGAATGCCTACAATAATTCGTAACATGAAATGGCAAAGTTAAACAAAAATGTTGCTTTTGTTTTTAAGTTTGCTCACCATTTCAAGATGTTTGTTGCAATCTCAACTTGTTTGCATACCAACAGATTTTTGTCCATAATGACTCTGGAAGAAAACTGACATTTATCATGTTAAATCTTAGCTAAAATGTAACAAAAACTCAGAAATAGACAAGTTCAATATAAAATGATAATAGAGTATATTGGGCAAGGATAAGAGTGTATGGAGGTAAACTTAGAGATAGCCCAACTTCCTGGAGATGAGGGGATGGTCATTGTACACTTACTCATTTGTTATGTGAACGTCCCAAAGAACAGACTTTATGGTGTGCTTTTCATGAAAATATAGGGTAGATCAAAGGTCAAGATATTCCATACAAACCTAGTCTATATGCACTGGGGTATCCATCGCTGCAAAGCAACTTCCCTACATCTTTAGTGGACTAGATTCACAAAGCAATTATGTTGGGTATAGTAAGAAAATTATTAAATACTGGAAATCTGCAGATTTACCTCCAGCACATGTATGGTTTTCTCGGGTAGCATCCCATGTAGTTCATTGTAGCTTATACCAACCAAAAAAATAAATTAACTTCAGATCAGAAGTAACACCTCAACAGTACATCAGCGCCTCCAGCATCCATCTGTCCCATTTCCCAACAAC
The DNA here is from genome assembly GCF_023349555.1 of Cebidichthys violaceus. NCBI lineage: Eukaryota > Metazoa > Chordata > Actinopteri > Perciformes > Stichaeidae > Cebidichthys > Cebidichthys violaceus. The sequence goes on from NW_027176816.1 coordinate 3,549,761, forward strand.
TCTGACCTCCATTACAGCTGTCAGGACAAAGTACCTTCACCAGGCTGTCTGATATAAGAAATCCATCCACACACACCAAACGCACAGCAGTTCTCAGCAGTCTTCACTGAAACGTAAACTAAAAGATTTCTACACAGGGCCTTTCATTTACTTTTTAGACTGCTGTTTCTGATCTGATTGGAACAATGCTTATCTTTGTATATTCAAATATACTCTTTGGCAAAATGCAATCTTTCAAAAATGATGTAATGCAGAATATGATTAAGGTCAATCTACCTGTTTACTATAAAACACAGTGAAAATGTGCTGTATATCACGTCAAGAGTTGATATTACTTACAGAAAAGCTGACAACAGAGTAAATCCAAATAAGTACTATAATAATAACAACAGCAAGACTTAAAAATACTTTATTATGATAATGAATTCAACAACATTTAAGTGCTACACTGTCTCTATCTTATGTCACAGTTCGTGGGTTATCAGGTACTCCAGAAACCCAAAAGTATGTTCACAACAAAAAAATGTTTTTCATGGAATGTGCCCTATAGAATGCACTTGTCTAAGTGAGAGAGAAATAAGAAAGCAGGTTAATGCAGTCATTTTAAAGTTAAAATAAGTTATTTTGAATAATAACAAAAATTCCTGGCCACAAAATTGATTAATAATATCTAAAAAAATGTATATCCTGATCAGACCAGATTTATTCCTGACTATACTATACTATATACTATACTATACTCATTTAGTAATGTTTGTCTGCTTTTAAATACACTATAATCAATTCATGCAAAGGACACACAAACTGCCATCTTATCCCTCAACGCTTTTAAATGGCATTATATGTTTGAGACAATGAAACTATTTGGGTTTGGGGAGAACTTTTAGAGTGGGTCAAAATAATTTATTCCAGTCCAGTATCTTTTATTCTCACTAATACAGACATATTCCAACCTTTTGATTTGCAACGCGGCAAAAGGCAGGGCGACCATCTTTCTCCCCCTTTTTATAATATTGCTTTAGAACCTCTTGCAATAGGAATTAGGAGTCACACTCTTCACACTTACAGAAGAGTGTAAAAAGGGGTGGCCTTGATCTTCCTGTATTCAGGCATTATTACTGGGCTGCAAATGCGAGGGCTCTCACTTTCTGGCAATAGGGTTCCCCTGGTGACGACTGGTCTGCTGTGTTAAAAATCAAATCCATGCCAGTCTCAGGAACCTCGCTTCCAGTGCTGCTCTTTTCCCAAGCACAGCCTTCCTGCAAATTACTGGGTGATAACTTTACTCTCAGAAATTCCCTGGAGATTTTTAATCAAATCAAAAAAATCCCTTGGACTGCCTATTGTCTCTGTAGACGCCCGTACAGCATACAATCACTTGTTGAAACCAGCGCTGAGTGTTTTTGAACTGGAGGGAGAGGGGCATGCACCGTATTGGCGATCTTTATGTAGTTAAGAAATTTGCCTCATTCCTTCAGCTCCAAACTAGATATCACTTTCCTCAATCACATCTTTACCGCTACCTTCAAGCCAGGCATTACGTACCGGAGTGTGTCCCAGAGTTCACAAACAAACCAAAGTGCCACATTTTTTATGATTTTATTTCTCTCACAGCCAAACTCTAAACATTTGATATCCTGCTTCTTCTATTTTTTATGGTATCAGTGAATGACAGGAGGCCTGGACCAAAGAATCGGGCCTTCCAATGTCAGATGAACTATGGGAGGAGGGCCTGTCCAGTATACAGCGATGTTCTATCAATGCTAGATATAGATTAATTGAATTTCAAGTTTTACACAGACTGCATTGCTCTAAAACTACACTTAGTAAGATGTTTGAATCAGTTTCTCCTATGTCTGATAGATGTGGTATTACCAAAGGATCACTGTCGCCACTGCGTTTAATTGGTTTGGCAAGACAGTAATTTGGCAATATTTGGATGCTCTAAAAAGGACCTTCCCTCCCATCAAAAACAGACTCTCAAGGCAGGCATGGTAGCAGTGAAAACATGTATATTATTAAATGTAAAGTCTCCATTGTCCCCATGATTCAGGAGGTGGCCCAACTAAATACTTTCTTTTCTACGATGGAAGTGTTTAGCAAACGTAATTCACAAAAAACATTTCTTGAAGGTATGGAAGCTATTTTTGACATTGCTTGATGAGACCTAACTGTAAAGTTCATTAGATTTGCTGCTATTGTTTGTATCCTTAATCTGCAAAAATTGGCCTTGTTCTGTATGCTGCCTGTTATTCTGGAAGTCCCCCACATATTTGTTTTTCTTGTTATTTATTCTTTGTATATTGCTGTCGTTTGGCAGCTTCTTTTAGCTTTCTTTTGTGTAATGGTGCTGGGTGTTCTATGTCTTGTGTATGTACTTATTGCAAAAAAGTAAAAAATAAAATGAATTCAGGGGATTTCACTAAAGTTGCATTCAGTGCAGTGAAAACATATAGTACTCATTTTAAATAATTAGAATAGACTCTCACTGAGATAAAAGCAGCCTGAAAGTGTGTTTGATTTGTGTGCATATGTGCTCTTGCACTTCATCAAAAGGGTTTGTTTAAGGGTTAGGTTCACGCTAAGGTTAGGAAAGTGGATAGTAAAGGCATGTGCACAAGGCCTGCATATATGATCTATACATTATGCAGCAGACAGATGAAAGCAACAAAGCTTTCCATTTACACCTGGGGTGCAAATAAACAGAGCAAAACACGTCCACATGCAGAGTAATCACAGCATCTCTAATATATTTTGAAAAGAGTTGCATTAGAGTGAGGCTGCTCTGGCTCAGGGGAGACAACGGGTTGTCCTTTAATGACAAGGTCCGTGATTCGATCCCTGCTCCGATTTGGTAAAAGCAGAGGTAAAATTCCATGTACTGTATGTATGCACACAAACCTACATTTTTTCCCCAGCTCCCATTCTTTTTTTAAGCAACAGTGACTGAAACAAGGATCATCACATGGGATTACTTGAGTTTCACTTGTAAACTTAGCTTTTCTCTCCAGTCATTTTTTTTTTTTTTGCAGTGGATTTGACTGCAGGGAAACTTTAAACAGCGGATCACAGAAACAACATGCAGAGTGTAAGACTGCAAGTCAGTATAATATTTTTTGGCAGTCGACAGTTCTTTCATCTCCCCTTTCTGCTTGCACACACACACACACACACACACACACACACACACACACACACACACACACACACACACACACACACACACACACACACACACACACACACACACACACACACACACACAGAGACACTTTAAATATTCATACAAACAGATACTATATTCATGGGCACACCCAAGTAAAGAAAGCAGAAAAACATGTGTTCATTACAATGCAAAGACATATCTGTGATACTTTACAGATTAGACATTACAAAACAATGACAGACGCAGCATCACACTGAAAGATAGTATTATTATGAAGCGCTGTTATATTCAGCTCAATTGCAGTCATAAACCACATCAAAGTTACTGGAGAGGTCTGCATACTTTCTGAGAAATTCTGTCTTCCAAAATGTTTTATTCAAATTAGACGATGCAGAGGAAGTTTTTTGTCAGTGCAAACTGCAGGGGTCTTCATAAATGCTGCTACAGCAGATTTTACTTTTAAAAAGAGAAAGTGGAACATGCTATATCTAAACTTAAAGAACAGTTCACACAAAACTGAGCAGTTGTGAAGATGTGTGTGTGTGTGTGTGTGTGTGTGTGAGTGTGTGTGTAGTTGGATGCACCGGCTGAACACACAGTGTGCAGTAACAGCATGGCCCCTTTATGTAACTTCAGATGGAGCCACAGGAGGTATAACTTGCGCTGTGTATGGTTTTTCTACAAACTAAAGTTTATTTTTAGCCCTGAAGTGATTTTTTTTATCTTTTAAACTGAAAAAAAAAAAAGATTTTAAAATAATTATTTTACAAGATGAGAAGCGCTGCAACTTTTTTCACCTGCAACTGATGAGCTTCAGCATGAGGGCCTAACATGTGGCAGGTTCCTGCTATTTATTTACCATGCTCAGGTGATATCATGAGGTAAAAATTAACCCTAATCCTAACCTTGAGCATGAAAGATATTTAAGTCACTTTCTTTTTTCGCCCCTGCTTGTACTGCACAGGTTGCACTGCAAAAATAAATGAGTATCTTGCACTCCGAAAGCAACCCAGGAACCAAATGTTTTGCTACTGATAATCACACCCTGACTGCTTTGGTGGACCCTGAGTCACCCATGTGCCCATAACACAACCTAATACACCACTTGAATCAGTTCTCAGGACATTGTCCTATGAACTGCTTGTGGTTCCGTGCCACACTACGTTTAACAGTGCCCAGTGATGCCTGTCAGTTAATTTAACTTTTATTTGAATGCACATTGGCGATACACTTTAGTTGAATGTAATTGGTCAAGTCTTGCCTATCGTCATGTTTGTTTGTTTTTTGCTCACTGAGCCCCCTCTGTTTAAGTCTCATGTTTCTATTGAAAAGTAGTACAAATAATAAAAAAACATTTGGTCAAGATATATGTGACATCTTTTAGCTATTATTTCTGAATAATGGAGCACGCTGTTTGTTGTGTGTGTGTGTGTGTGTGTGTGTGTGTGTGTGTGTGTGTGTGTGTGTGTGTGTGTAGATGCAGCTGTCCAGAGTACTGAAACAGAGTGAAAGACGCAGTTTCTTTTCCCCGTTTTTGTTTCATGGTTTGTAAATACAACTTTCTGCCCTAATTCCGTTTCCCCCCATGTTAGCAAACCACAGAACGGAAACGACAAGGAAGCAAAGGGACCTTCAATGAGAGAGAGAGAGAGGCAAGCTTCAAACAGCTGTTATACGCGCCTTCCCAGGTTGATTTTAGAGAATCGTTCATAGAATTGGATGTAGCACTCTGATAGCTATGTTCTCGTGTGAGTGCTTTGATTTATAAATGCATTCCTTGCTTTTCAAACACGAGCCTTATATGAACATTTCATTTTGTGGTCATATGCTTCAATCACAAAGTTTTTGTGCACAACATAATCAATCACAGAAGGCTTTTGTGTGTAAATATAATTTTGTGTGCTTTTGTGTGTTTCTTATTTACAATTTAGATGAAGTGACCTTTGACTAAGATGTTTATTTTTCTGCTTTAAGGTCTAAAATTGTTATACCTTGTAAGGAAATATTTTAAGATGTTGCTGGTTCCATCTATATGATCTCATCCTCACCGTTTGTTCTAATGAGTCAACTTGACTTGACAGGAAGAGTGGTGAAGTTGAGACTGTACTTCTGGCCTTTAATAAAAGATGCCCTTTTCAAAAAATTGTCTTCTCTTCTACCCTGACATGTGAGCACACGCAGACACCACCATCGCTGACATTTTCTTGCCACCTGCATATGACACACATACACATGCACGCACGTGCACACACACACACACACACACACACACACACACACACACACACATATAAGAGAGGGGGTGAAAGGACAGAGCAGCTGTTGCAGGTGGAGGGCTGAAAAGCTGCAAAATACATTTCTGTCAACAACATCGCAGCAGAAATTAACCACATATAACCTTAAGGATCAGCCTTATGTAGAAGTTATGGACATATCCCTATAAATATATATCATATATTATCATACATATCTTTGGAGTGAAGCATATGCGATAAATCCATTGCCCCCTGTAGAGGCAATAGCTCAAAGACATGCTAGCAAGCCAGCACATGATTGGCTGAAATGGAAGGGGCTACGTATCTGAAATCTCACGTCACAGGCAAATACCGTATATATATTGTCACTTTATTTTCCTTAAATTATGGCTTTATTCACATAATATTATATTTGTTTCTCAAAATATTATGGCTATTAATTCTAGAAATATCAGAGAAGACAAATAAGTAGGAATTGTTTTGAATGTGAAGAAAGCCGTTCATCTGCATGTAATGTCACTGCCCACGCTGCAGTGACACAGTTGAAATAGAATGCTCTCTTTCATCTCCCCCTCAACCTTCTCCTGATCTAGCATCAGGTGAGAGAGGTGTGTGTGTGGAGTCAACAGATCCATGTTGCTTCATATAAACCCGCCCACTTTTATTAACTGCCCAAACAAATGCGAAAGATTTTATTTAAATATAATTTGTACACCGCTCAAAAATTCCGTTTCACTGTGAATTACGTCACAGTAAGCTAAAGAGGCTCAAACTTTAAAATCAGACTTTAATTCCAAAATATTTTCAGTTTTTCTGACATACTGTGATGTGGTATTTCATGCATTGTACACATTTAAATATCTTATAAAAAGCGAGTAAATAATGTTCCCACACCATCATGTTATAATGAATATCACATATTGATGAACACCGATAGTTTATAGCTTTAATAAGCCTCTGCTGAGTGAAGCTAATCTCTATACAGCACAAGGACCCAGAATTAGCCACAGGCCTGTGATTATTCGATGCCTTCGTGCCAGTCTTGCATTTCTTTAATAAATTACTTTCAGATTCAATCCTAGAGCGCCATTTAACTTTTAAAAACTGTTTCTAAACTGTGTCAAACAGTGACGCATAGCATATGTGAACCATCAGGTTGAAAGCCAACTCTTTACCCTCAGAGTGGTTCTCCCAAATGAAGGCAGGCAGCCTTCTTGGATCTCTTTCTGACGCTTTTTCCCTTCGGCTTTTGTCATGTTTTATTTACTCAGGATGCAACCTCTCCTGTCTGTGTGGGACTTCTGCCTCGGAGAGAAGACGCCAAATGGAGGAGCCGTGTAGCTTTGCCACAGCAGAGCTCGATGCTGAGGGCAAAATTGTGTCCTGCCTTTATAATAATTCAACAGCTCTGCTCGGCTTTGCTGCAAGTTTCTTGAAGTTGCAAACAAAGGCAAACAATGTTTCATTTTGAGCCAGTTCAATGTCCTGCTTTATAGTTAAACCAAACTTTTCTTTCTGTTTTTAATGACATGCATGATGACTGGTTCATAAATGTATCACTTGAGTCTCTCTGTTAATAGAACATGATTTTGACATGTGGCAAGAGGCTCTAATGATAACAGTAATTTGTCTAAAGTAATTAAATAATGGTTATGATAGAAAGACATTTACAAAATCACAGCCTTATTCCTGCCTTGTCTTCCTAATGTTAACAGAGATTCAGTAAGAGGTAAGAACACATAAAGTTGGTGTTTCATGTTTTATGTAAATGCTAAAACTCCCTAAAATGCATTTCTTAATTTCCCCTGGTTAGATGTAAACTAGATTAAGTTTTGATCATTTAAGTCTAAATATAATGAATTAAATGTGCCAATGCCAAACATATTTACCAATGTCTTCCAAACCATGGTGCTCTGTGAAATGATCAAAACCTCTCAGTTACTCAGGTGTGGGTGTAAATTGATCTTTCTGAGAACTATAAACGAAAAGCTTAAGTGTTCATGGACCTCTTCACCCAAAACCTGATCACATCAGGGATCATTTTAAACTCTAGTGGAAATAATCGCTGAACAGTTAACACCGTTGTCGATCAGGTCATTTTGTTTGTATTTTATCCACTTTGATTGTAATTTGATTTTTCCCATTTACATCTCCATTCATTATAAATAAATTATATGTACTGTATATGTTGTAGGAAGAAACATAAATAAATAAATAACATATTCAGAGTAAAAGGAGCTCTGATGCAGTATTATTTTGAATCTGCTATTTTTGTGTAAATATATATTGAGATGCTGCACTTCTTGCTACACAAATAAAATGTATTATTATTATTGTCATCATTCTTCTTCTATTTATCATTATTGTGAATGTTATTTTTATTGTTATTATTATTATTATTCATGATAACAATTTCACTTAAACCTCATTTGTACTTGAAACAGCGGAGGTGCTTCTATGGCTGCACAGAGCTACAGATGAATACATAAATACATAAATAAACACTGTTCCTCTGTTAAAGTTCCCAGACTCAAATCAGAGCAGATGTACATATTATGATTTGATGAGCTGCTTGACACTTTTACTGCACAATGTGACATTTAAAAACAATCTTGAATCTGAAATATTTTTACTGCCATTTCTAGCGTATTTACGCCTTCAGGGTGAAAATCGCTTCATGCATCATACACCCAGATCGACACCATTACCGCATTGGTCGCAATGACTGAATATGATATGGAAATAAAGTTAATGAAGAGGTTTTCTGTAGCTGAGAGGTTAGCATGTCAGTGTTTATAGCAGGCATGTATAATTACTGTATGTGACATGCATAGACAAAGCGGAAGATGACAATAACTGCAAGATATTAACAAACAGAAAACGACCTGATGGCGACAGTGTTATTCGTCTATCAGAGTGCAAGCCTATTACTATTGGAAAGAAAATTGATTGAATTTAAATTTGTCCACTGAATCTCCACCAAACCTTTCTATAGAAAAACATCCACACATAAATGCACATTTCCACAGACAACCACAGATGCTCTTCAACACCACTCAACTTCGCTCATTGTAATGGTTTTGACAGACAGAGTAAATTAGGAGGATAAGGTCAAAATACCTGCCTGGTTAATGCATATCAACCCCGTCTCAGTAAATCACGATTCTAACATGAATAATTGAATTTGATCACTCTTAGTATGCCAGCGAATACATCTTCTTCGCATCTGTGGCTCTTGGTGTCCACATGTCTGATGTGAGTACACCACTGCTATTCAGAGATTTCTTCACTTTTGAGCAGCAATCTTCATACATGGCTGCTTCTGTCCCTGCCATTAAACTTTTATAATCTTGGAATCTTGGAGTGTTGATCCAGGGTCATTAAAAAATATATAAATCCCTCATCTTTAACCTTAGAGAATGGTTAAAGGTCCTTTACAATTATTTCTGCAAGGCTTCTTGTAGTCTCCAGAGCTCTGACGAAATCACTTGAAATACCGAAATAATTAGGCCTATAGCCTATGATATGTGTAGCCCAGATATAGGAATTCTATTCCTTTCACAGTTAATCAAAAATGTTATTATATTCAGCCATTTTCATCTGCAAGGTTTTAGTCTTTTTTTTCAATTCCATTAACTTAATTCTACAACTCTAGTTCAATTCTATTATTTAAAGTTCCAATGAGCTGAATATATTATTTCAATGTCTGAATATTGTCTGGCACATTTCAGTCTGCTAATGATGACCAATAACAATTTGAAAATGTTGCATTGACTTTTATACTTTTTAAATTTCACTACAACACACCTGTATATCTCCTGCCTCTCTGAAAAGACTGTGGCAGTGAACTCTGTCTGTGTGTCGGGGGTCTGAGGCATGTCACGCCTCCTCCGCCCTCTTTTCTCTTGCAGCTCCAACTCCTCTCTCTTGTGTTTTTTTATGTGTTTAAACAAATCGGTGGTGTTGCCACAAATTGCAAACAGCCTTCCGATCACAGTTTGCAATGTTTTCATTTACAGCTATATTATGAAATAGCTCCAAACAATGCTCCTATTCCGTTCAGCGGCAGCCATGATGTGTTGGTGTGATGTGTTGTGCGACGCCTGTTTTGTTTGAAGTCACACACAAACAGGATGCAGTGAGTAAGAAGCAAAGACAGTACTACTGTTTGATGACATACTAATGGGTGTAGAAGAGAAAAAACTGATCCCTATTTTGTAGCAATCCTCCACCCACCCCATGTTGGTGTATGTGAGTGTGCCTCACTGGTTAGCTCACAGCTGCGGCTCTGCACTGTGTCATAAGGCAGTTACAACTGATAATGCTATCCAGGGGCGTTTCTAGGATTCAAAGAAAGGGGGGGCTTAGCCCTAAGGGGAGAGGCAATTTTTTTTAGGGCCCATTTGGGGCCGCGGATATCCGTTGTTTCAGACAGTTCATAGATTGGTTCAATCAGAAAGAGTGTGATTCTGCTCTGTAGTTTTGCTTGCATTCAGTATATGATAACACAACAGACAGAATTTCAGGGTCATAGTGAAATTTGACAACACAAATATGAACTTTTCTCAAATAAAGAGAGAAATAATTGTCCTGCCTGTAAAGGAAAGACGGATAAACTAGCTTTCAAATCCACGTCACTCCCAAATCCTAATTCTTAAAGGGACCGCACACAATGGATGGAGAATGGACCTGACAGTGTCAACTTTTGAGTTTACTTGTTTTATTATGAGCAGAAGGGAATAAGATTTTGATCAACATTTACATCTATTTTGTGGTCCTTGTAGTTTTTACATACCAGTGATATTTTATGCTCATTTGGACACTATCACTGAGATAAAGATGAACTAGTTCAGTGTCAAATATGCCATTAACTGATTATAAACAACAACATTGTATAGGGACTGATATTATTGTTTCGAAATACTAGAGAGATATATTAATGCAAAGAATAGAGAGATGTCGATAGTTATTTCATGTATTTTGAATTTACTCGTTCACTCTATTGCTCACTGGAAACAGTTTCTAACAAAATAGCTAGCTAGCTAGCTAGCTTAGTGTTAACATAGCCCACTACAATATTCCCTTTCATTTGCCTCAACTAAACCTAAATGTAAGCAGGTAACAATCGTTAACAACTACAGATTCCACATTCTATAACTACCTGTACTTACAATTTCACTCCGTGCATCATTTAACTTTGAGCTAAACTCCTTGGCTATAATCCTGGCTGTTGTTGACGAGAGACGTTACTTGGCAGAGTGAGAAAGTCAGCGCAGCAGCCTCCCCAAGGTCCTAGTGCCCGGGGATTATATTGTTCAGTATGATGATGGGCTGTTGGATTGTACTTTGAAGGGGGAGAAAACATTCAAACCAGAACGCACGCACATATGTAGCATATTAGAGTTATAAATAACTTGTCCATGTGAGAAACAATAGTTCATTTTAATGACATCACCAAAATAAAAATTAAAAAAAAGATAATTTTTTTTTAAAGCCAATAATGCCAAATTATTTGGGGGGGGCTGAAGAGCATTTTAAGGGGGCTTCAGCCCCCCTAAAATAGGCCTAACGACACCCCTGTGGAGAAGTATTTAAAATAGGGCTGGGAAAGTTAACGCGTTATTATCGCATTAATTAAGTAACGCCGACAATTATTTTATCGCAAATAAATGCAGTTTTTTTTATTATTATTAAGCGGACATTTTTAACACAACCGGGCAGCAGCACCTAAAATAGGCCTAACGACGCCCATGATGCCATCCCAACCAATGGCGGCCTTGTGTACATGTAACATCCTGTGTTCGCCCCCAGTTTAACACTGTTTGCTTGGTCAGCACTGTTGTCTTTGCCACAAATCGTGATTAAATCTTCAGGTGTTAAATACTGTATCAATGTGTTGCATTAAAAACAAAATCAATTTCTTTTTAAAGCATATTTAAAAAAAAAAAAAAATACATAAAATAGTTAAATTAATGAAATTATTGATTTGATACATATAACAAAGAGGCATATTTCTCATTGCATACAAAAAATAATTCAGATACAATAAATCAGGCATGAAGTTAGCATTTGCATGTGTAGACTCAAAAGCAGAGGTACAAAGATCGATGTTGTGTCTGTAGAAGCACAAGAACTGATAGTGAGAGGAGAACTGATTTACAGTCTGGGGACAACTATGGAGAATGAATCATCTCTGAATCTTAAACTGGGAGCGTGAAAAGAATCGTTCAGAGGATCCAGGGAGCCTGGTGATGGAAAAAGGACAGAGGAGGTCAGGTATATAAAAGGGTGCAGATCCATGTGGAGGTGCTTTTAAATCAAAATACTTCACACAGTTCCATGAAAAATTGTCAAATAACCCACTCAAGACCGTGCCTTCTTGCCAATTTTCGCCTGGTCTTATCTATCTGAATTAAACTTTGAACATAATTTCAGAAATAAAAGAACACAGGACATACAAAAAATGTAAATTAGATTTAAAATCCTGCTTTCCTTTGGTCATGTCTCATCCTGTCTCCAAAGTTAAATTTGTTCTTATTTTATAATTTGTTAGTGTTTCCTGTTTTATTTTGTGTCACTTACCTCTCCTCTCGTTTAAGGTCACTTCGCTCCTGCCTTTGTGTGTTTTCCCGCCACTGTGATTGTCTGTCCCACCCTGATTGATCCCACCTGTGACTAATCACCTTCACCTCCCCTGGGTACTTAAACCCTGTGTTCACGTGTGTCAGTTCGTCTTAGTCCTTTGTTTCAAGCAGTCCAGCGATTCTCCTAGTGTTCATGTTCCTGGTAATTCTCATCTTTGCCTGTTTTTTCCGAGCAAATTTTTCCCCGACTCCTACCTGATTTGTTTGCCTGATCTGACTGCATTCTCCTGTACCAAACCTCTGCTTGCGAGTAAAGATTGTTTTACCTACACCTTATCCCAGTGGTGGGCCATCAGGGCCAGCAAAGCCTTCTCTAGCCGAGACAGAATCACAAAGTTATAGCTATTTAATTATATTTGTATGTATTCTAAATATTTTTCCCACTAGCTTATCATCTCATTGCACAGCTACTGTCTTCCTCAGTAGCGCTGCTTGTTTTAAGTAGAGCTTTTAGCCAATCAGATTTTGCCCCTATGTTGTCTCTAGGTTAAAAAAATCAGCCCGGAGGCCTTCAGAATTACAAGTGAAACCCTTTGCAGTTCAACCCTTACACACTGTTCATAATCAATGCCTTCACATGATTCGGGTCAATTTTGACCCAGACCAAGAATTCCCTCATAGTAAGTGTCTATACCAAATTTTTATCTATTTAGAATGTCTAAATAGCCTTTGTCTCATTAATACATGTATGATTAATCCTTAATAAATGTTTCAGAAAGCAGGGAGAGTGTATTTTTTAAGTTTTACAACATTTGTTTTTGGAGAAAAACATCTACAATTACACATTTCCATGTCCTGTTTTACATAAGACATAAAAACATAAAAGCCATAATGACTTAAATGTATTGAATTTGAAAATGGCATGAACATTCTGGAACTGTTGTAATTAATAACATAACCATGTTTAATCAGTGCAACCATTAAACGCTGTCCTCACTGCTATATCATAAGAAATCATAATTGTCAATATTAATTCAACATTTACCACTTAGAACACAAAACATTACATAATAAAATGAACTAGTCAATAATCAGTCGGAAATCAGAACATTCTTCCACGTTGTCTTCCTGCTCTGACAAATCCTCCAAATCACTCTCAACCTCCTCATCTTAGAAGAACAGATCAAGGGCCTGTTGCACACTAAATCTTGCTGCCATGATGTCAGTCACTGAAATGGCAGCTCAGGTACCTTTTATAATGTTATGAACCCCCACACCACCCTCCCAATCCAAATTGATTCAAATGTGTTACTCATGGTGGATTATTTGATAATATTGCAGGTGTTTGTGCTTGCAGGTGCAGATCTTGTGTCTGTGACAAGGCACCCTGTGACCTCTGGATGACTCCCTTTTGTGCACCATGATCACTCCTGTGTTGTTTTACTATTTCACTGTTTCGAGGCTCCCCCATGCCCCTTCAAAGATTGCAGGTGTCTGTCTCTGGGGGAACCTAGACGGTTCTCATGACAGTGTCGAGGTCCCCCTCTGTCCCATAAAAAATACACACAAACATGGCCTGTACAGTTTCAAGATTCCCTAAAACCACCATTTTCCTTGATTTAACCCACACTGATAGATCTAAAATCCATCTCAATAGAAACGGGTCAAATTTGACCCGAAACAGCCTCAGTGTACAAAGATATGTCACACCTGTTCAAAAGTATAAAATTTTTAAATATTTTCATTTGTGTATTTTGGGTCACTTTAGGAAAAGTCATCAAATTTCAGGCTAAAAGAATGACGTTTAGGGTATTTTTACTGCTGTCAAATGTCAAAACGGGTCAAATTTGACCCTAACAGTATGTAAGGGTTAAGTAAATGGGGATGATATTGTTGTCAGTCTTCAACCAATCAGATTTTTAGTTTGACATGTTGGGCGTATTCTTTGACATGTCAGAGCCTTCCAACTAGCCTAGCCATACGTGATTGGTCAGTAGGCTAGCATGACATGTTGGGCGGTGACGATCCCAATATCTGCTACCTCTGTCGAGTGGCCATTTTCAGCCCTCAAACGCATTCAGGAAATACAATTGTTAAAGTGTTTAAGTGATCATCTTTGAAGATTCTTGTGTTTTCAAGTGGACTCATTTTCCCTCCTGGTGTTGACAGACGGATAAATCCATCAGTAACAAGAACTAAGGTGTTGTGTATTTCCTGGAGGGAGTGACACAAGTGTTACTACTATGGCGACTAGCTCACTGGGTTGTCTGGGAACTGGAGGGTTGATGGTTTGATCCTTGGCTGGGACATGTTCTGAGTCGAAGTGTCCTTGAGCAAGACACTGACCCCCCTAGCCGCTAGGATCAGGATCACTGCTGGATTTTTACTCTTCTCTCAAGGAGGAGAACTTTCCAAACATAAGGAGACATGCTCAGAAGATGTTGGTTCTATTTGGCTCTACCTACATATGTGAACAAACATTCTCAGTGATGAAGTTTACAAAATCAAGGTATAGATCCTCTCTCACTGATGATCATCTGGCAGCTGTGCTTCGCATCTCCACCTCAGACATTCAACCTGACTTTGATGCACTTGTGAAAGTCCAACAGAGACTAGATTTCTCTCACTGAACAACAAAAAAGAACTGAAAAAAATCAAATGAGGTGGTTAGACTAGAAATGCTGGCATGTAAAGGCACCAACTAGCAGTGAACTGGGACACTTTCTTTGGAGGCCTTTTTCTCAAAATCACAGTTCAGTGACAATCTTATAATATGATGTATCTTGCTTACTATTGGGAGTACAAAGACAATATTGTGTTGTCTTTAGAAAGCTAAGAACCTCTTTCCAACAGTATATGGAACTCAAAATGTGTTTTGGGGTAAATATGCCTGAAAATTATCACTAAGAGTCACACATGGTAAAAACGTTCACATTTTGTTTGTTTTGGTGTTTCTGGTTGATTTTTTCAAAATGTTTCTTTTACTGTTTTTGTTTACCATTGTTTTGGGAAATTTTATTGAATAAATTACATTTTTTGTAAGGCAACCTCGCTTTTTCATTGCTTAATCATAACATGCAGTACTCTTATAAGCTTGTCAAAACAATGCTATATACTGCTTTTATAAAGAAATATAATTAATATTATGCAGAGTTGAGTTCAGCCTTTTGGCCTGGCCCTCCACAATATTTTCTGTTTCTCATGTGGCCCCATGGAAAAAATAATTGCCCACCCCTGCTCTAGCGGCTCCCTGGGCGTCTGTCATTGGCAGCCCACTGCTCCCTGATACAGGGATGGGTCAAATGCAGAGATAAATTTCCCCCTTAAATGGGATAAATATAGTATAAAAAAAAAAAAAGTGTCTACCGTGTGGTTTTCATGATATGGTTAATATTGTTCCCTCTGATGTAAATAATATTTGAATTGCCTGGGCTCTTTAGTGTGAGGTGGAATACGTGTTTTAGTGCCGCTGGATTGATTTTGACTATATGCATTGTCCGTTAATGACACAGCATCCCGTCATGCTTGTATTCACATATCTGCACTCTTCAGTTAGTGTATTTGTAGGTGTTGAGCTTAACTTTTACACAAAACAAATAACCCGTAGCCGTGGTGTCATAATGAGGTTATTAGGAGGTAGTTCAACTGTAGTAGGACAGCACTGAAGGTCCAGGTATAAAATACACGACCTGCCACTGCCTTACCCTGTGCAGTCCAGTTTTTTCTTGTGGTTCACTGGTCGTAACACATTTTATGTATGGCTCTGTGGTATTGAACTGCAGATGAACTGCAGATGGTAATTGTCTGGATTAATGTGCTAATTCATAAAATTTTGCAGAATGACGCACGGAAACCATGATTTAATCATACTGTCCAGCAACAGCTATAAGCTTCCTCTGAGTAAATTCTCCACAGGCAGAAATAGTTCTGTGTTTATAGGAGAAGAAATCAATGTGATTGGCCATGATTATCGCAGCTTCTAGCACGCACACACGCACGCACACGCACACGCACACACACACACACACACACACACACACACACACAGCAGTAAAACTTTGATTTTCAAGCAAAATCACATGGATTTGTACCATTTTTATATTTAACCCTAACCTTAGCAAAGTAATTATTATTGTAAAGAAGAAAATAAAGTAACAACAGCATGATGTTCATTTTATAAATGATGGTCCTATTTAGAGCAAAATAGTAGATAAAGCAGGCTATGCTTTAGAGAGTGGTGACTTTGTGATTGACAGGTTGCTACCACGGTGTTGTCCGTTATAGGAGCAAATCAAGGCTTCAAAGGTCCACAAAGCAATGGGTGACTACATTCAATTGATTTATAGAGTCTATGGCTTTGTCACAATACCACTCATTTTCCATTCCAAGTACATTTGATAAGGCAATAAAATTAAATTTCAATGTGATTAAATTTCACAAGAACAGCAAGGAGACAGAGCAGGTTTAAATATCCTTTGGCTAATGTATTCGCAACCGATTGCTTACATACACATCCAGCAGAAACAGAAAAACATGAAGATGTGTTTCTGAACATACTGTATATGAAATGTCAAGCGAGCAGACTTGAGAAAAGCTTTAAAAATGTTTTTTGTTTTGCCAAATATTTGACATTCTTCACCTGATGAGCAAATGTTATACAGGTTGCTTTAGATTTTAAAAAGGAGGTGTAATACATTCAATATCTAATTGGGTCCTTGCACTTTTTTAGTTTCCTGCAAATGTGTAAAGTGACACACGAAAAAAGGGACGGAGACGGAAACATTGTGTGTTTCACTGCACACCCACATGCAATTAAAAGCACCCTCAAATCCCCTGATGAGATCAATGTGCAGAGCTAAAGATTAATGATGCTGCTTGTCTATTACAGAAGAGTATCGGAGAGGTAAATGTTGATTAGTGCAGTTCGGTAGTCTAGATGCACTCAAGCAGACCACTTGGGAGACATGTGGAGGAGAGCTGAATGCTAGAGCTAAAACATTAGACATAACCATTCTGAGAAGAGTTTGGGACTGGTTTTAACTAATACAGAGTCCAGATAGTACACCTTCTGTACTGTGCTTCATAAGGTGAAATGTAATTTAATGTGTATATAAACAGCAGTAGGGGTAGAAGTGTAAATTAATGTAGTGTAATTTTTTTTTTTATTATTTACAATGGAGTGTGAAAGAGGTTTTTGTACAGACTTTGTCCAAGAATGTATTTGTTAACTACAAGATGCACGTTACATGACTAGTTGCTTTGACTTACATATTATTTGGGACTATTTCTCTGATAAAAAAGAAGTATGTGGATTTTTCGCAGTTATTGAAGCATTGTCTCTTGAAAGACATGTTGAGATTTAGTTATTCAAACATAGATTTTCAATTCTATGAGCACAAAACATTCTGTTTACTAAGGACTAAGCAGCAGAGCTTGGATTAATGAACCAAAAGTCATTTATATGACCCATACTGTCTCTTTTTATTATAATTATGTCCTTATTCAACTCATCTGCAGTAGCAAATATGTTTTGCAGGAAATATAATTCTGGCCAGATAACATTGAGGTTATTGCAAACTTCACTGGCAGTTTAATTTATTTTTCCTACAATATCTGTGTCTGGCAACTAAAGCACTATTAAGGTCAAATGTTGGCCACTCAAAGAACTCTGTTAGGATTCAGGAAATATCCTTATCTTGGCATAGTGCTATAGATGGAACTGTTGGTCTGCTGGTTGGTCTGGTCCACCAATTTGGTGCAGACTGTAATATTGCAACAATTATCGGATTGATTACCGTAGAATTCTGAACAGACATTAAGGGTTCCTAGAGGATGAGCCCTGGGGCCAGTATTTCAAAACTTGTAATCTGGATCAGAATGATTTCCAAATCTCAAATCCCAGACCCTGGATTTAAACTGAACAAAAAAACATGGCAGACCATTGGCAGAAAGAAGCAAGTGTAGGCGCAGCTTCCGTGTTCAAATGTATGTACGTATTTGTCTAATATGTAGCATTTGTGATTCTACACGGATGGCAGCCAACATGTCTTGCTATCCAGCTACTTTAAGTGTTACCTACTTTAAACAATCACATAACGGTCGCTAATTAAGCTCAAGGGTCAAGAACTAAATGATTATTGCTAATCAATAGAAGCTTAAGATTATGCACCAGGACTGCTGGTCAAAGTTGCAATGATTGAACGAGTGACCTTTCAGCTCGCTATCACTTATTTCAAGACAAAGCCGCTCAATAATTGTTTTTGTCTCATGTGCCAGTGAAAATGGTGTTGAATCATTTCCAACTCTTTTGGGCCTCCACCACCATGTAGCTTTAACCCATGACATCAACTCTCTATTATCTTCCGATTCATTTTCTTCTAATCATTTCAACAGGCCAGTTTTGCATCAATTAGCTTTAAGCACCTTTCGGTTAAGACTCATGGATGTGGAACAGAGCGTTGCCTCAGCTTAATTTTCATCAAAGGGGATATTTGCATGCATATTGTCATTACAAGATGTAATTAACATTTGAGCATTGATTCAAACCTTGTAAGTCATTAAAAGCTGGACTTTGATAAAAAAACAGTTTATTCACTATATACATGTGAATAAGAAATTCCTTCATCTGTATTTAAAGAGGAAAATAGACGAAAATATGATTGTAACCCTATGAGGCTTGTGTCTGTAAAAAAAAAAAAAAGAAGCACAAAGTTGAAGGATAATACATTAAGTCTGTACTAGGATCTGAAGGGTTCAGTATGTTGTTGGATGATGCTCTGCTTGTCAGAGTGTCATGGATTCTGATGGATGATTAATTTAAGTTGCTGTACAGCCACTTTACTGTGCAGAATGTATACCTTTTTTTTTAAAATGATGTTCTCATGTTGCAACTAGGAACAACTTTATTTCTGTTTTCTACACATGCCATCTACTGGATCTCTGCCCTCCATGGAAGAAGGATCCCTCTTCTATTCTTCCTCTTGAGGTTTCTCCCTTGTTTCCCTGTTAACTAGAGCTGGGTGGGTAAGGCTGGACCAGTTTAAAATATCATGGTACTAGTATCCTTAAATTGATACGGATACAAATAAGTAAGTCAATTGATTCCCATCATGTGAATTGAAGCTGTGTGTGTATCCCACTGGCTAGCTAATCGCCGCTTCTCGAACACCGACCCACGGTGGCAGGTACCATTTAACTGGAAATGATTCAATAGTAGCCCTCTTTGGTACTGGGTCCTTTCAGTTGATACCTTGAATTTTAAAGGTTTTAAAAAATATAAATGATTCAGATGACACAAAATTATGTAGTTTTGTCTTTACCACTTGATCAGGACAACACACACACACACACACACACACACACACACACACACACACACACACATATATATATACACATATATATACACATATATATATATATACACATATATATACATATACATATATATATACACACACACACACACCTCTCTCTATCACATATTTTTCCCAAGGTCAAGAATGAACTTCCTTAATCATTTTATTTTGATGGGGGAAAAAGACTTCAGCACACTGATTGCTTTGCGGCTTCCAGTCGTTTTTTCCCCCTCTGAAGTTTGCAGTCGTTGAGAAGAAACTGATTGCGACAGTCCACCCGAACCACTTTGATTTGTAATATTTCAACGTACATCTCCTGAAGCGTCTGAGTCATGGGAAAAAAAACAAAACAGGCCTGCCTTAGCAAAAAGAGGGTCAGGATGTATGTGCATTCTTGGAAAGCTGGCTTCTAAATATGGATATGCGTCTCCATCCTGATAATTCGTAGAGCCCATCAGGCCCAAGCGAGTAATATGTTCAACCACAGAGAGGACTTTGATTGCACATTTTTTGGACTGTATTGACAAAGTGATCCAGAAGGCTGCTAATGCCAAATAAAAAGTGATTAAAGACAAAATCTTATATGTTGATACACACAAGAAGCACCTTCTTAGCTTCTACTCGTCAGAATGTGCTGTCTCTTATTGTAACGATTTATATCTGTTCTTCAGGGGACTCAAAGTGTGAAAATCACTTCGAAAGACAGTTTTTTCTGGCTGTAGAAGGACATCAACCACGTTAAAGAGATTTGGCTTTAGTTTGTTTGGCCTTCAGTCTTGAGAGCACGGGTGTCCGCCATCCATTGTCACTTGTTTTCTAGGAGGCTTACGTGAGAGGGAAAGAAGTCCCATAGGTATATAAATCATAAAAAAAGGCATGGAGGACCTGGACCCAATAACCAGAAGCAGAGAGAGACTCAAAAGGAAAGAGAAAAAAACAAAAAACTAGACTTTTTTTTAGCATGCATATTATGGTGCTTAGAGGACTTTTTGTATTGTGATGCGTACTACATCTCCAAAGAGACAAGAGCATTTGTTTCCTGCTTACAGTGCCAGCGCTGCAGGGCTTGGTGAAATGACAGAGGGATGCTTGAGGGAAACATTCAGGCTCTTGGCAAAGTCTCAAAGGTGTGCTGTTGAAGACGTTTATAGCTGAGCCACTTATGGCTGTCATGTATTTCTCTGAGGCCCTGAGGATGACAATTAAAACAAATTGTACAGCGTTGGCAGCGCAAGGGATCCAAAATCCTGACCTTCAATTGGTGTGATGAACTGTGACAGATTGTTTTATTTTATATACTTTTTATTCTTTAAGCTATTACCATGTATTCATTTTTAGAGGAAGCCTTGAAATATCACATGTTTATAAGGTATCAGA
Source organism: Cebidichthys violaceus (assembly GCF_023349555.1). Taxonomy (NCBI): domain Eukaryota; kingdom Metazoa; phylum Chordata; class Actinopteri; order Perciformes; family Stichaeidae; genus Cebidichthys; species Cebidichthys violaceus. The sequence goes on from NW_027176816.1 coordinate 3,570,501, forward strand.
AACTTTCAGTTTTGCCACATTTTGTTTAAAGAAACTTATCAAATCTGTATGATGTAATTCAAGGGATGAACAATACAAACTAACTTGATCTCATTTGAATGCAAAGGAAGCTCTTTAAAGAACCACAGATAGGAGGGAAAAGGGCTAGTACAATCATTTCATCCCAAAGACATTCAACTTTGTCATTTGCAGTGGAAGAAGACTTTTCTGACTGTGAAAGCATACAAACACTAAAGAGAAGCAGTAGTTTGCAGATGCAAACTACTGCCTCATGGTTGTATCCCACCGCCATCCAGTCAAGTTGCAGATTACATCCATTTCTGTCCAAATTGCAAATAAATAATTCTTTTCCAGGAGACATTTTTGTGAAATGTTCATTAGCTTATGTGGACGTTTGTGCAAAATGTGGAGAAATTCCCTCAAGACATTCCTGAGATCACACTGACCTGATCAGTTCGTCTTTTAATGCAGGTGGAAGTTTGTGCCAAATTTGAAGAAATTCACTCAAAGCGTTCCAGAGATATCAGGTTACTGTGACGGTGTCAAGGGAGTTCTGGACAGGACCCAATAGCAATACCACAAGACAGGATTGAGGAAAAGAAAGCACTTTATTTTAGAAGGTACAGCATGCAGGATCGACGGTGTGGTTCTCCGTGGACAGATACCACAAGACAGGCAGGATTACTGTGTGGATCCCCTGGTCCGACAGAAGGTTGCAGGCCGGATCAACGGTGTGCTACCCGTGGTTCGACATCGGAGGGCAGGCAGATGAACAGGTACTCAAGGCAGAAAACAGTACTCGGGTTGAAGCTGGTTCGGGAATCAAGACGGGACCAGGTTGAAGCAGGTTTGAGAATGAAGCCTGTATGCTGCCTGTTCTGGCTTGAAGACTGTACGAACTGACAACACAGGTCTGGAGGACCAGGGTTCAAATACTGCCCAGATCTCATTAGTGGGATCTGGGTCTGGTGTGTCAGCCCGCAGGAGGTAATTAACTGAAGTGTCTGCAGCTGTGTGGCCATGGGAGGTGTCTGGTCTGACAGGGATCCTGGCAGACGGACATGAGGCCATAGTGACCTAGCCTGTTGACCATTAAAATCCAGGCGGTACCGAGGAATTTTGTTTGTGAGAATGGACCAGATCTGAAAACACAATGCCACTGAGCATGGCTGTTTCTGGTGTGTAGGCATACAAATTAAAGGATTAAGTTCAAATTGAGATCCTCCAAAATCCATCTTGCTGTATTTAGAAATAAGGCTCAAGTCTAAAATAACAATGATGAATCCAAAATTAGGTAAGATATGCCCCTAATGATCCCGACACTTTTTACTTTAGATTTGATCCGGGTGATCTGTGGTTGTTTTCGGGGATTGTTAAATAATTTACTTGTTCGGATTTAATAAAGCATTACACTGGAAAAAAAGAACAGTGTGGCTTTAATTGTGAAACAGTCAAAGGAAAAGACATGTCTCTATCAGAAAGATTAGGGCTGACCATGATCATTTAATTAAAAAAGCATCAACAAAACAGAATGGTCATTTTTGGATGCTTTGTCTGCACCTCGGTATTAAGAGTTGCAGTGTCTAATAAAACAAAAACAAGCAGCCCCATTACATTACAGTCATTTAGCAGACGCTTTTATCCAAAGCGACTTGCATTCAACATTGGTAATCAAAAGAACTACTAGTCACCAGAAGTCATAAGTACATTTCCTTTTCCAAACAAGCATCTAAAAGCATGAAGCAGAGCATAACTCAGAGCCAAAGTACAGTGCAGAAACAACAGTGAGCTGATGAAGCTGCATGAGATGGGCTGCACAACTCCTCAGCAAAGTTGGCTGATTATACTCAGACTTCTTTAATGGAACATGGTTTTTTTTCGGCTTTACTGTAAACAGATACTCTTCTGTTGTAGTTCTAAAGAAGTAGCTGCATGTTGTCACCAGAATGAAGAAACCTGTTGTATTAAACTGAACTTGCTGTTACCCCCAGTAAACACAGATGTCGCCAAAACAATCAGGGCATAAATCCTGAGGCTTATTGCTTCCCGAGCTTTACACTGAAAAATCTGTAATTGGACGCAATTGAGAATAATAATTAAAAAAAAAAAGGCCAAAGCAGTGCGACAATGCAAATTGTGGTCAACGGTGTCAAAAGCTGCAGTTGCAAGACACAGATTTCAAGTGACACAAAAATAATTACAGTGAATGAATGGGACATGCAATCAAACGCAGGCTTTGAAATGAAGTTGGGATCAGACTGAGTTGAGATGGTACACCGAGCCACAGTCGTACAAAGGTCTTCATGCAAGATCGAAGAGAAACATTCTCATGGTTGGCAGTGTTTTACATGACTGCCTAAGATCAGGGGTCAGTGAAAATTGCTGTTCTGATGATTGGAATTGACTTGTGTGATGGCCCTCTGGTCTGTTCCATTGTGCCTAGTTTGCTCTTGCAGGGTCATGTAATTGGTAGGCAGGGCTGTCAACTTGAGCTAACTGTAAACACCTGGACCGAAATGCTCCCATTCACCATAAAAGCTGTCAGCTTAGTTCTTTGACATAAACTCTCTCTATGTGCTTTGTTTGGCTCTGTTAGAGAAATTCACTCGAGGCTGATGTAAAAATCATTAATCAGGACTTTTATTCTTGCAAGAAGGAGACAGAGTTGAAACACATACAGGTCATGTATCAAGGCTGCTCAGAGGTCTGTCTCTGAGTCTCTCATATACTTAAAAACACATGTAGTAAAACAGGGCGCTGTACGACAGGATCTCGTCACATGGGATAACAAACGGACTTCATCTTCACACAGGGTAGACTACACAGAGTGTCTGGAACATCACTTTACACTCTGTTCCCGTACAAAGGTCAATTGATCGTAATCAGGAAGTCGGGGTTATAATTCAGCTCTGCGTCTATCATTCTTATTTAGGACAAACAGCTGAGATGCTTAGTGTAAGTTCACACAAACACTCACATGAGGACATAAGCCTTTGTAAACGTAAAACAATAAGAACGGATCATTCTAAAAGTTATTTTTCTCCAACAGGCTCCCTTAAAATTTGTTCCACCCACCCACACCCACACACACACACACACACACACACACACACACACACACCATATTTATCCTTTCAGCAGATCTGCAAGATTTCTTTGCTTGCAGATGGAGCAATCTGTGATAATGTGACACATTATTATTTTAGTGTGACATTGAGATTAGCTTTAGGGGGATAACCATTATATTTAGATTGATCATGCCATTAACTGAACCTATCACAGGGACCAGGAGTACAGAATGGGGTATGATATCGAGTATCGAGCACCTTTTTATTTATTTTTTATTTATTTTTTTAATTTCCTTTTTTATGCAGTTGTAAAAAAAAATGTAGCAATCAAATATAGCAACACCAGATATGGATGCAATTCACAGTCATCAATACACATGATGAAATGTGCCAGAAGTTGGGTGACCATTCATATGGAAGCCCAGTTAATTAACCTTTTATAAACGAGGCCTATTTGCAGGCCTCAGCTAGAATAAAGATAAGAAATACCTAATTAAGTGTATAATTAAATAAAAAAAAATAAAAAAAATAAAAAAAATAATATATTTTTGAGATGAGAAAAATCATGAAACTATCAGAATACATGTTACAGGTTAACATAAGATAAGGATGGAACACAGCACAACTTGGAAAATTCAAAAGCTCGCTCTGGAAAAACAGCAATTTCAGGATATTGTTTTTTGGAAAGTATGGAAATCCAAGATTTTAAATATTCCCAGCTCTTATAACAACTGATAAAGGCTCTATATACACAGTTATACATAGATACAGTGAAACATTTATAAAATATAGAGCATATAAAATTAAAAAACTGATTAAATATTCCAATATTTGAATAAAAAAATATTTTTTAAATTCAAAAACACTCTATATCACTTCTGTGTCACTCCTGATGTTCAATGAATCAAAAGACAGAAGATTGGACCTTTTTTGAGTGTTTTAAGCTCTTTCTAAGCCCTTTTTAGTTGTTTAGTTTAAGGTCAAATACTGCTTCAGATTCAGCCCACTCTCTCTGTTCAGGGCTGTATCTCAGCCCCCCTTTCTCCGATTTTCACCATTGAGACATCCTTCGAACCGTAGGAGCCAATATAATTGCCTGGAATTGAAAGCTAGATGATTGACAGCACTATTAGCCAATAAAGCTCAAAAACGTCCCATCTGATGGCAGATCTGAAATCTAATTTGCTGAGCTTCCAACCCTCCCAAGAAGCCGAGGAGTGTCGGAGAGACACGAATCGAACGGATTCACACGGAGCACATGCAGCTGGATATAACAAACAGTGGAAGTACGGAGATATTTCATTTTTTCGCTGAGATTCGACCAAAAGTGAGTACAATATTCGATGAAAGCTGTGTGACTTTTTGTGTTCGAAGCTGAATATCTCTGCGATGGTTTACCGGAGAGAGAAATGGAAAATATGTCCGTAATCTCCGTCAGGCGGACATGCTTTTTCATGCTGCATGTTCGTAGGTAGCACGTTGCTAACGGAGTGTAGCAGCTGTTTTCTCCGGTCTGTCCCAGTCATATCGAGTATGATTTATGATATTTTGTTATTTGTTTGCTTGGCTGATGGGAGATGTGTTTGTCTCATGTAGAAGTGACCGAGTTCATGTTGTTCCCAGGACGCTGAGGTTTCTGCAGAACTATAACATCATTATATTCGTTCTTCGTGGGTTCTCTGCCAGTTACTTTTAACACAAAACTCTCTAAGTTTTTATGTACTCTGCGTCCAAATGGGGGACCCTCGGGTGTCCATGCATGCTGCTCAGAGTAATCAAAGTCTACAGTTTCTTCCTCTCATCTAGTGCTGTGCTCAGGCAATCAGTACGTGTGTGGCATGCTGGTAGGAGGAAGCCGCTCATCACAGGAGTTCAGTTGTAATGAGTTTCTATGGTTTCGAAATGTAAAAAGTGGAGCACTAAAGTACAAGCAACATTTTTAACACTGGTTGTATCCCACTGTCAGCGAAGAGCCGATCCACGACATGCAGTTTCATGACCAACAAACACCATGAAACCATAAAAACATGTTTAACGTGCCAAAGCTAAAGACAACAAGCATTTAACATGTTGGGCTAACTATGCTGCTTGGGTCACTAAACATGGATTGCAATCAAATCAAGTCTGGTACCAAGCTCACAGGTGTGCTCACTGAAATTTGTTTTAAATTTTAAAACAATTTTAATTTTGAAAAATCTCTCTTTCATCCTTTCACCATGTCATGTCATTTATAACCAAGGGGAAAGGTTCTCCTTTGGAACCATTTTATCACATTTTGCTGAATTTACCAGATGTCTTTCCAGGCCTGACATCAAACAAACATGATCCTTTTACTGCTCCACACTTCTGGAGAAGCTGTTAACTGGTTCAAAGGCCTCCTGCTGTGAAGGGTAAGTACAGTACTTAGCAGGAGGCCAAAGCCGAGGCAGCGAAATGGAAGAAAAATAGAGATGAATTATTTTTCAATGATCTCATGCACTGTCAACGGGATACATATACATCCTGCAGTGTCTTCATTGTGTTCATTTCTGAATAGCCTATTATACCGTGATTCACACATGGTCCTTCTGAGTCTTAGAAAACAGAACATCATGTGACACCTGTAAAAAAAAGAAGAGGGCAGATGGCTTTCAACAGGATGACACAGCTTGTAAAGCATAATAAAAACTCATGAAGTTCATGTGTATTGCTGCTGTGGAGTGATTTATTTTCACCATCTTGTTTCCATTGAATCCTCAAGCAAACTTTTTTGAAATCAACTAATTTGACGTTAGTTTTAAATGTTTCAGCTCAGCATGTCTATATATACGCTTGTTAATTTCCTTTAAAAGTTAACATTCGTTTTCACAGGAAGTTGGGTATAGGAAACAATCGTGATTGGCGTTAACGTCACTGACTAATGACTCACGTGACTAGCTAATCACATGGGCTAGTGAGTCATGTGACTCACGGGTCTAACGATACTAAGAAGTCACATACGAGCTAACGAGTCAAGTGATAAAAATAAACTGTTTCAAAGGGGCCACAAACAGTGGTCTCCTGGTCCGCTTGACTTTGTTCTTACGGTTTACACTAGAGTGGTGCATTGTATGCAGTTGTGGGTTGCCTTGGCCATTGAACCTATGTGCAAGAGAAAAATATATTACAGTATTTGTCTCAGTTGGACACATTTTAATTGCTGTTTTATGTCAGCTGGTATTGGCTATTATTAAAGCTGTACAGAGACGAAGAAAATATAAATATATGTCCGGGAAGATGGCGACAGCAGAAACGGCTTCCCTCATGTGAGTTACATGATATCTATGTCAGAATCTATTCGGCAAAGGTATTTACATAATCTATTTTCGGCAAAAAACACCTCAAGCGAGCATAAAAACTTTATTTGTGCGATGGAAGAAGACTTATTTAAATTTGTCATTTCCATTCAGCATTTTATAATATACTTCAAAATGCGTGACTGGAAACATATTGGGATAGTGGGATCTTTTTATAACCCACCAATAACCTTCTCCTCATCTACTGTGACGGATACAATACCACAGAGCAAAACATGCTGGCAAGTGAAATACAGCAGCCAGGGTGCCACCCAGCGGAGCGATCCTGACAGAAAAAACCCCTGCTCTTGTGGAATTGGTGTTTGAAAATAGAGCAGGGGAACAATCAGTTTGCTCACCCTCATGGCTATATGCCTTGCCTTCAACAGTGTGGGGGTGACTGTTGACACATGCCATATTATGCTGCAAGTGTATTTTGGACCTCACTCCTACCTGTAGTTCAAGTTTCAGTTAGTTTTAGTTTGCTAACACGAATGACTTTAGTTGTAGAATGAGTCGGACAGCTGATATAACCTGGCAGCGCTGCCATCGCCACCATTTGACTGACTAAACTGGTGATAGCGAAGACCAGTACCAGCTAAAAATAAGCTGCTGTTGAATGATAGAGAGCATAGCAAACCTGTGTAACACTTCGTCCATCCAGTTGAGAGGCGTACCGCAGCCAAACGGCCAAACAGAGCTCAAATATGTTGGAAGTGGTCATTCCATGCATCACTGAAAACAACAACGTCGTCATGGTAAACAGCATAACCGATAAGACTTGCTACTACCAGGTTCATGGGGAGCTGGTGGCTGTCAGGTAAGTACTTGTGCTCAGGAGGCACGGGACCTGGTTGTGATGGAAGCTGTGCCGAGGTTGTCCTTAACCTGGACCTTAACACAGAGAAGTAGCCTGTGGCTGCTTTGTAGCTGGGGGCACTGGTGCATCGGGTGGTGATGTATGGGGTAGAGGAGCATGTCAAACAGCAGAGCCTCATTCCACAACGTAGAAAGAGATGAATCAGCCCTTTGACTCTTCAAACAGACGAAGGCATATCGGGCAAAGAATACAAATGTTCTGCAAGCACTGCTCCCTGAAAAAGGCGGGTCAGGAGCAGACACTTTTCAGCACAGGCTGTGAAAAACCCTTAACAATTATTTAAATTAAAATCTTCAAGATTGCATAAATATGACTTGACAGTATGTTTAACAACAAGCTAGCTATCCAGCCATGTCATTTTCCCCAAATCAATGTCAGAATTGTTATGATAATGTAGCTGGTTCACATGTTGCAATGAAAACAGAGGCTTTGACTTCGCCCGTTCCTATGGTTACTTATTTCAGCTACAGCCAAAGCCTTTAGAACAATGAACGGACAGTATAACTGGAACCACTCGGTGAGTGTCCATTATCAGGAATTAATGGAAGCCCTGCAGTATTCACCCAGAACATGGTATAATGCCTTGTATGGCTCATGAATTTTCTTAAATCTTAATAGGTTTCTCATTAAAAAAAAAAAAAATTTGTATTGCATCATTAATTGCTCTACATGAAGCAGGATTAGGACAATATATTGTATTAAACAGAGATGTCCTGTGCGAGCATATATTGGAGAAATAGGTAATTGTGTTACATTATTTTACAATGATTCTTGCAATAGCTTCCAATAGCATTGTGTAAGCAAGTTGCTGATTGAATGTATCAGGTGTTTTAATTTTCTGCATACACCCTCTGTGGCCACTTTAGTAGGTACAAATGAATCCAACGCAAGAGCACAGCTATAAATTCTACCTTTGTGAAGATAATATTCTGTTTTGATGTGAATTAATTAAAAAAAATAGAATAAATATGTAGTATTGATGTTGTACCTTGTTGTTGGATTGGACTGTGTTATATTGAGGGGTGTTTCTAATGTTATGCCCATCCCATTCAAAAACATGAGGGTGAAAGAATATTGGAAACACATTTCAATATTATGCAGTCCAGTACAACACCTTAATAATAAATATATATAGAAGTTGATATTTTACAACCGTCTGAAGGTTTTAACCAAAACGGAACATTATTATCTTTGTAAAGAAAACGTTTGTGGCAGATCTGATATATTTTGTGTATGTATATATATATATATATATATATATACACACACACACACACACTCAGGTATAAGGTGTATTCCTACTTATTTTTCGGTTGACATTGCGTATTCCCCACTCCTAAATCCCCTCTTACTATACCGTAAAGATATAGTATTAGTTGTTGTGATAGAATATTTTTTCTCCTTACCAACCCATAGCATCTTCTATCTCTCATCCATTTTTTAAGCATCTTTTACAGAGAGACATTTTTATAACTGAAATCCCCCATAGCAAAACACACTTCACTTTTCAAAGCTGTCAGAATGAACACAACAGAGACTTCCTCATCAATGCCAACCTAGAAAAGTCAACAGTCTCATACGCTGCATCTTCATAGAGGCAAGATCAGTCAAATGTTAGTACATTTACACTCACAATCATACTGATATCAGTATATGTATAACATTATGTTACTTAACTCCTAATCACATAAGCATAATCAAAATGCTGCTCGGTATATCATCATTCCATATCATCATTATACAACAAATAAATCATATCATTGATTACCTAATTTGTGTATATATATATATATATATATATATATGTATGCTGTAAATGTAAATATAGATTAAGTTCCTTAAGACATTGAATATTTTTTAAACAGGACAATACAACAATGGAAATATGGCATGAAATAAGAATTGCTCACTGAATAAGAGTGATTGAAGCTATCTTGAAGATATGGTGTTATTATGCATGGTCTTGAAATCGCAGGGGTCTTGGTATCTTAGCTCTTTATGTTTCCCCACGTCACTGTATGCTTATAATAAAACAAAATACAAGTTGCATCCCAGGAAAGATGATCAAAAATAATGCTTCATGAGCAGTAATTCTAAATGGAACATCAAGACCTGCAGCGTGAAAGTGATGTAAGTGCGGGCAACAGCCCTCTCAAACAGCATTTCATACATTGTACGAGAACAGGGTGGAGAAAATGGAGCCAAAAGCCTCTCAGAATGCTGCAGAATTCTTCCATCTTCTTATAGTAATTGTTCCAGGTTTTATTAGCTCCTGAGAGGTGCACCGCTGTGCACAGGGCAACTACAGCCCAGAAGTCTAAATATGTTTTATAGCAGCAAAATGTTTTATTTTTTTATTATTATCTATCTTGTCCACAGGTTCAGCATAAAAATGGGTTAAAGTTGGCATCTGAAGTGAGAATGTACACCCAACTTCTTTTGTGAGGAGTTTGGTTGTGTGCCTTAGCATACTGCTTCAATAGCACAGGTTGATAGATGGGAGAGTAATCCCTTTTAATGTTTTCTCATTTTCTTGCTTCCTGCTGGAATTATTTCAACATTTTCACACTTTGAACAATGAGATGAATGGGTTTTTTTTAAATCAAGGCTTTTTGCCCCAACATTTGATCATTTTCTGTGAAGAGTGGAAGCTTTTGTCAAATCTGGGCATGGTCCCGAAAAGCAGTCTCTATCAGGGACCTGTTTATCTGATTTGTTTTTTCAAATGTTATCAGCTGATTTATTGGGGGCATCACCAGTTATCAATACCATTCTAATGCTTCAGACGGGCCAAACTGCACCAACAACGTCATGAAAATGAAACTTAACGTTATGTATTGAAACGAAACAACTTTAGGTTAAGGAACAAAAATATTTGGTTTAGATTAAACTAAGTACTTTTTAAATTACATAAAAGAAAAGTTAGCTGTGACTTTGTCACCTGACTTCGCCCTTTACTCCCCTAGAATGTTGTATTTGTATCCACGATCAACCATGTGAATACATAACAGCCATATGAACCTACTTGTAGGTGTGGCAGGCTGCTCGCAAAATACATGATGCTGATTCAGTCGGCTGATGATATTTAAAGCAGGTCTTTTGTACCACTGCTTCCACAAAGCTTTCTAATTGTGGCACCGTAACATTTCACAAATGATTGTGTATGTGTTGCAAGAACGGGGTTTGTTGTAGTGCAACGTGTCAAAATGAGCAAGAAGAAATTATCTCTCAAGCTGTGATTTAGGTAACAGGTTTCAAATTTGGTGAAATGGGCCCTGGGACAGGTGACGTGAGAAACAGGCAAGGATGGTCATGGAGGCTAAGATGCTATGGAAAAAGGTGAAACTGCTTGGAAAAGTGTCCATGATGTAGGCTTAACCTCTGAGGACGTCTCAGATACAGATGCAACAGACAGGAAGGCTCCTGTGAAAACATACAGGACCACAGATAAGTAAATGAAAATACACACAGCTCATCTCAAACCAAGGGAGAACCATGACAATGTCATGTCTGGTTCAGAGAAGCTGGGCGTTCGATGATTATGCTTGAAGAGATGACCACAGGGCTCGAGCAAGAAACTGGAAAAAAAAATACTGGCATGTGTAGAGATCTGAAGGAGTGCCTGTGGCTGAGGTTTAGAAAATGATTGAAGAACAGAACCTGTAGCAGGTCTTGACATGTCAGTGACAGTAAACAGACTGAAACAAGACAAGGTTCAAAGAGAGAAAGTGTTGTAGGCTCACACAAGAGGCAGGTACATGCTCTGTCAGAGAGTCTGGTGGAGGGAAACAACTGGTTTTACAGGTGGACACTAGCAACCCAGTCCCAGAAAAGAAAATGTTGCCATTGTACGTTTCTGAAAACCACAGGATACGGTGAATGTTGATGTTTCTGAACAGAAAACTACAACAAAAATGTAAGGAACAGATAAAGGTTAGTGATATGCTTCACATGGAGTATGCCAAAGTGAGGTTATCGGGAATATGGTGTGTTTTATGTTTTATATCTTTTTTGTCTTTATCATCATCTTCCCCTTATGCCTCTAATGGTCAAAATGTGGCCTATTCATGAAAAACAGCTCTCCCCAACTATATATTCACAATGGATTTTGCCAAGATCTGAAGAATTGAGATCTGAAGAATCGAGAGTCCATAGCTGGAACATCCAAGGTGCCAATCACCCAATGAAAAAGATGAAAATAATGAACTACCCTAACAAAAGAGAGCAGATATTGCTTTACTACAGGAGACCCATTTAAGTAAGGTGGAGCATGATACACTTAAAAAAGACTGGGTAGGTCAGGTGTATTCTGCATCTTATTTCACCAGAAGTAGAGGAGTTGCAATCATTATGAGGAAACAATTACCTTTTGTCATTGAGACAGTACAGTCTGATCCAAACGGGGGCTATGAAGAAAATAATATCTGAACAGAAAAACGTAGAGGCAGAATTACTAAGTTGTGAACATCCAACTAAAGAAAACTACGAAAAAATGACTGTTGTAAGGGCTGCTCTTAATAATTTAATCTCCCAACAAACTGAGAAAATATTATTTTCTAAAAAACAAAGGTTGTATGAATATGGGAATAAACCAGGAAATTTACTCTCAAACTTTTAAGCAACCATAATAGCCATAACTCATGTCTGAAAACCTTGAGTGGAAAAAGTTGTTTTGAATCTGAGATTAATGCTATATTTACTAATTATTACAAATCACTATATACATAAGAAGTACATAAAAGTGATTATTTTTAGAACATTTAAACCTACCACAAATTAATGATCAACAACAACAGGCTTTGAATAAGTCAATTACATTTACAGAGATAGAGGAAGCTATTGATCCCTCTACATCCCCTCTGGGAAAGCAGCTAGCCCAGATGGCTTTCCCCTGCAAATATATAAAGTATTCAAAGACAGTTGTATTCCACTCTTAAATAAAAAATACAAATATTCCTTCTTGAATCAAAACTACTTGAATCAACACAGATGGCGGCAATTGCCTTAATACCAAAGCAAGGTAAAAACCCAGAGGAACCTTCCTCATATAGATCAATTAGTTTGCAATGTGTGAAAAACAAGAAGTATTGGCCAAGCTTTTAGCTAAAAGACTCAACCCTATCCTACCCACCATCCTCGGGTCTGATCAAACAGGATTTATGTAAGTTCGTCATTCCTACACTAATGTGAGGAGCTTATTGGGCGTCATTCAATATACCAAAAATAAACCTCTAGACCAGGGGTCTTCAATGTTTTTCAGGCCAAGGACCCCCAAACTGATAGAGAGATTGAGCAGGGACCCCCTACTATATACAGTATATTGTATAACATTGTGTTTTATATTAAACTGGGCCTAGTGCCGTGTATATGAATGTTATTGTGCATTCAATACTAAGCTATTCAAATAATACACAGGTTCATATATTAATGTTTTTATTTTAAACATGTGCAAGGTACAGTGAGTAGGGTGGCCGTGCCACTGCCATTTATGAACATACCTTGTATGATAATCATGAATACAAGCTATTCAAACTGACGTTTTTATTTTAAACATAAATGTGGAAACGAAAATGAGTGATGGCCTATTAGTACCACTGCCATGCATAAACATGTTATCTTGCATACAATACTGAACTATTAAAATAATGGACAGATTCATGTTTGGAAAAAAATAAGAAAAAAAATACATAATTGTCTAATCAGCCAAAAATTTTGCGGACCCCCTGTTGAAGACCTCTGCTCTAGACTCTATGGTGGTCTCCTTAGAAGCTGTGAAAGCTTTCAATCGAATGGAATGGGTGTTAAGTTATGTACTATTCTTTTTGAGGGTAACATATAGTGTGTAACCTATATAAACTGAAAATAAAATGATTGAAAGAAAGGAACAGATATAACTTTAATAATATTTTTTATTACCAAAATGGTAAGGCCAAAATAACATAATGCATGGTTGTGCTTGTTTCAATTTGAGACAGAATCAAAGAAATAATGAAACGTCAATTAAATCTTACTCTTAAAGAAAACTCATACAAAAACAAAAACAAAAAACAGATTGAAGTCTGTCGTATATCGTCGATATTTATTCGCTATAAATGCTCTCTATAACTTGTGTGCTCCGCTCTCATGTTCACACACACACCTGGTAACAATGTGGCATATTCTGCAGCTGGTTCTTATAATTTCATATTGGGCCGTTTCCTGTCATTCTTCAGCTAAGCCATTGGTAAGGTTGTGACCATTATCTGGGGGATGTTCTCCCCGTCTCGCACGCCTGGATAGCAAATCCCAGACATGCTCGATTGGGTTTAGGTCAGAAGACCTGGCCGGCCAGTCAATCAAAGATATACAGTATATATAGTGTTCTCCGCTCTCCATTCTACTCATGCTTTTTCAAACTCGGAAGTCTCGTAAAGAACAGTTATAAATAAATAATGAATAAATAAATACCATGGCACACATACACAGCCTTTACATACACTCCAATTTACATCTGCTGTGGCCATTAATCAGAGTGATTCATGTTGTGGTCACGGTTAACAGGGCAGACTTCAATCACCCTCTAATGCAGAGGTTTTCGCCTCCCCAAGGTGTGTGGGAGAGTTGAAGTACAGCTCATGGAGGCAATTAAGGTATTTAAACCAGACTGCCACAATTTGTCAAAACTCTCACTCCTTCTTTATAACTGATCACACAGACAGAACACACCTACCCACTTTACACTGTAAATGAATGTCCATAAATCGTTGAGAGCGTTGAGAGGCACAGCGGGTCGTACTTCAATCAGAAGATCGGTGGTCTGATCCTCGGCTTCTACAGTCCATGTCGATATGTCCTTTGGTAAGACACTTAACCCCAATTGCTGCCGAAGGCTGTGCCATCGGTATGTGAATGATTAAGTAGCCCTGATGGGTGGTGCCACTTTCCATTGTAGCCTGCCATCAGTGTATGAATGGGTGTAAATAACATATAGCGTTAAAACGCTTTGAGTGGATGGAACACCAGAAAGGCTCTATAGAAGTACGAGTCCAATTACCATTACTTTTTACCATAAATCTGTTAAGATTTATCATCTGTGTCTGTAGAGGCACCTTGTCCCAAGCTCAGCCTTTTAAGGCCCCAGAACTGAGCCTTGTTTTAGTTCAGACATAAATCCTTTCCATTGCACATAACAAGAGTGACTAAAGTAAGAGTAGTCTTTGTTGAGCCCTGACAGGTGGGGTTTTACAGCCATGCTAGGGGCTCCGTTAGGCTGTCCTTAGACATGCAGTGTTTTAAATGAAATGCTTAAACCAGCATGATTTTGATTGACATGATCTAGTTGCAAGTGACAACAGAGGGTGTAGTTAAGTACAACCGAATGCTGAAAAAGATATTTTTAGGCAACCAAAGTGATCAATGGTAAATGGACTTACATTTATGTAGCGCCTTTCTAGTCTTCTCAGCACTCATAGCGGGAGCAATTTGGGGTCCGGTATCTTGGCCAAGGACACTTGACTGGAGGAGCTGTAGATCTGCTGATCTTCCGATTAGAGGACAACCCGCTCAACCTCTGAGCCACAGCTGTCCGCAACAAATGTTACAACTAACTTTCTCACCCCAATGAGTCAAATACTAGCTTGTTCAGTGCTCCTAAATTTAAAAATATGACTCAAATTCAAAGTCAATGACGCTCTACACCCTTTAGCGTTAGCTTTAGACGTGTCAGGGATGGTGTGTAAATACACGCTCATTAAATTAAATTAAACTGAAGTGACAAAATGTCAACGATTACTTTTAGTTATGCAAGGGACATGAATAGTGGTCTCCTGGACACAAGTCCTGGCTTTTAACATTTGACGCTTTTATCCAAAGTGACTTACAGTAAGTGTATTCAACATAGGTATTCAAGAGAACTACTAGTCACCAGAAGTCATAAGTGCATCTCCTTTTTTAAACAAGCATCTAAGAGCATAAACCAGAGCAAAAGTACAGTGCAGAAACAAGCTAGTATGAATACAATAAGTGCTAAGTGGAAGGCTCAGGGTAGCACTTCATGAAGAGGTGAGTTTTCAGCCTGCGCTGAGAGATGGGCAGCGACTCTGCTGTCCTGACGTCAGTGGGGAGTTCATTCCACCACTGTGGGGCCAGGACAGAAAACAGCCGTGACCGGGTCGATCAGCCGCAGGGACCTCTGAGTGACGGGGCGACCAATCGCCCCGAGGCAGCAGAGCGAAGTGGTCGGGCGGGGGTGTAGGGCTTGATCATGGCCTGGAGATAGGAAGGAGCTGTTCCTTTCACTGCCCTGTAGGCCAGCACCAGAGTCTTAAACTGGATGCGAGCTCTTACAGGTAGCCAGTGTAGAACAGAGAAGGGAAGTTGTTTGGGAGAACTTGGGGCGATTGAACACCAGGCGAGCTGCAGCTTTCTGGACAAGCTCCAGAGGTCTGATGGCCGACGCCGGGGCTCCGGCAAGTTGTGCGAGTCTTTTGACCCCCCGCTCACAATTTTTTACCTGATGATGGTGTTTGATGAAAAGTCTGGGGATCAACATAAGTTATTACAGTTCATCCTGAGGGGAACATATCATGCTGATGCATTCAATAGCTTTTTAAACATAAAATATAAATGATCACGGTGACACTCTCCAAAGTCGTTATGATTTATACTCTGGGAAATGTATCCGATTGTAACAAAATCTGTTCCAATTTATCCAGTAGCATCCTGCTGTCAGGGACCACTAAAACAGTTGGATTTATCCTTTCAAAAAACCACATATCAATTCCGTTACAGTCGCCCGTATCCCCCCTCTTTTTTATCTTTGGCTATTGGCCTTTGCTCACTTCTCCATTATCCCTTTGTCTTTAACCTCTGATCTCATCTATTGTCTGACCTCTTTCCGACCACTTCTCCCCCTTCTGCCCTCTGCTTTGTTATTGCCTGTTCACTCCTCTCCTCTTTTTTCTCATGTTCATTGTTCTGTCACATATTCTCACATCACTCATAACCGCCCCCGCTTCTTAACTGAGTACACCTCTGTTCGTACCTTCACATTAATTAAAATCTCAGCTCGTTGGTCTGCTCTCCTCTCCTCTCCTCTCCTCTCCATCTTTCCTCTATTTCTTGGCTGTTCGCCGCTCTGTAACAGTCCCAATGTATTTTTTCACTGAATCTTAGCTCAAGGAAAATAAACTTTGACAGGCTGGTCACTTATTGTTTTTTTTAAAAGGATCATAGTGTATTATAATTCCCATGGTTGTTATTCATAGTAATCTTTTCCTAATGCAGGCATGATCATTGTTGTAATGCATTATAATGTGATTATAAGTTGCTCTTAGTGGTAGTTGTTTGCTTTAAGTAAAGTAAAAATACATTTATAGCAAATTTTGTGACGGATCATAATTTCCTGCCCAACTCCAAGTGCTTTGTAAACCTAAAGGAGGATTTTGGATTGTATTCTGAAAGTAACAGTTGACCAATTAAGGTTTTGGCGTGTTGGAGTTATATAGTATGTGTTGTGGATAATGGTTTGGACCCCTTAAACAGAGAGTTGTAGTAATCCAACCTGCTCATAACAAATACATGCATTTGCTTCTCTGATTCAGTTTTTGTGATAAAAGCCTCTGATTCTGGATGTGTTTCTGAATGGATGAGTTTGCTGCTGTGCATTTATTAATGACTGAAGGTTTCCTAAAATCCCCATAAATCTCCTGTGGATAAAATGAACATATTATAAAATCCCTCTGAGGACAGGACTTCCTTGTACTCTTTTGTCATTTACTGTTTGGCTTTCTAACTGAAAGTCTCCAGACAAAACACTAGCTGCACTCCAAAAAATAAATTGTTGTTTTGTGTATTTGGGAGACAGAGCCCAAGGCAGAATGAATGAGTGTCTATGCATATGTGTGTGTGTCAGTGAATAGCCTGAATCTTTAAAGTCATTAGTGTAAGGCCAAAGAAACATCTTTCTTCTGCTCTGCTTTGCAAATGTGACACCCAGGCCAAGCTTCGATTTACTCTCCATTCAATCAACCTAGGATAAATATCATGGCTTAAAACATCTATATATTTAAATGTAGGATGTAAATAAAAATGGTTTCACATGAATGGCAGTCACCTAGGACTTCTTTGTTTGAGCCGCCTGTCCACCCCGACCTCCTCCTTACAAACCTCTACATGATTATGATGAGACATGACTATGATTAACGTATTTGTGATACTCAAAAACCAATGTAATCCAGGAGAAAATACATTACCCTCAAAATGTAATTTATAATGCCTTTGTTTTATCGGAATTTCTTTTTTAGAAGGCCAGGATTATATAGAGCTATAAACCTTATTACAAATCTGGCCTGAACCCTGTGAATCCCAGGCTTCTTTAACATGAGAATGGTACTATACATATCATATGACACGTTATTGAAAAACATACATAATTTATTCTTATCATCATCCAGGTCTGAATGACACAATGTGCACTAGTCATGCATGAACAGTAACACCATAGGCCATGGGAGTGGGGAGGGCAGGGGGTCGCAGCCCGGTTAACTTGTGGAATCTGTTATTATATTTTAATGAATAAAAGAATTGTTGAATCAGGGTTTTCCTCCAAACTTTTAATGTATAACAACCAAACAACATTGTTCACTGTCACACACCACAGAATGCTACTATGCTGTTTGACATTTATTTATCACTTGCATTGTTTCTGAACCATGGAAGGCACTGTTTGTTGTGTGTAGGTGGGGCTCTGCTGTAGTACTGAAATGTAGCGGTGGATGTTGATTCTTAGTCGGCTTGCTTGTCGTGAATGTAAAACGGGAATTTGCCAGGGAGCGCCAGTTCGTAAATGAGACACATTTATCAGGTGGCCGTCCGTCTGTGCAGAACAGCAGCAACTCAACAGAAAGCTTTAACAATGAAGCAAAGTACAGTACATATCTCTGACTGTGACAATGACAGAAGTTCCTGTTTGTATTGTAATCATGATCAAAAAGACAACAAGCAAGTGCATTACATTGAACACTGAAGAAATATAACTATAATCGTTATGAGGAAACATCTGAAGTTGTGACGAGTTTACTTTTATATGAATTTTAGACATCCAAAATGTTTCCTGCCATCATTTGAAAGAGTGAGTTGTGGTTACAGCAGTATGAGTGTGATGCTGTGTTCTGGTTAATCAGAATAACTGAGTGGAACAAGGGCTACAGTTGAAGCAACATGCATCAAAAAAATGTTCCTGTACTGATAAAGGTTTGATCTACCACTCTGCCTCTTAATACTTGTTGCCTTCGTTGGTGGGGTTGGTTATGTATCGGCATAATAGTGAGATTAGTAAACTTTAGGGTAAAAATATCAGGTTTATCCAACAAGAGGCAGAGTAGGGCGGGTTCTGTTGCTAATCAAGTGTTGCAAATGTTGATTTGATTGCTGGTGATGAGCACTTATGCTATAAGTACTCCATTGATTAAAATGCATCACAGGAGCATTCACCGTACAACTGCGGTGGCCATTCAAGATTGTATAATATGTCTGTGAGTGAGTCACATTTCTGGTTAGTTTCTGTCTCTCTGCACCTGATGCTGAATGAAGCAATGCTTTAACCCTTTCTTGTCTGAACTGTCAGGATCTTTGGTGATGACCTAATGTGGCTACATCATTCTTGCTGTGAACTCATGATCTCAAACATGGATGAAATACCGAGCTCACCACAAACACTCTAATCTGTATTGTGATGACAGATTTTACTGGAATTCTTCTCGTCTATGTACTTCAAGAAAAGTGACATTTGTGTATTTCAGGAACAACACCACTGCTTTAGTGCTGCAAATATCCTTTCCTTGACATGTGGGAAATTAGGACCATCTCAGGATTTGTGATTACACAACTTGTGTTGTGAGACTTTCATGTGCAGGTTATGAGGGTTAATTTCCTATTGATACAGCAGCTCCTTAGATCCCCTTTGATTGAGGTTGTTTGTGAAGAAAATAGGTTTTCCTAAAGCTCTCCCAGGCGGTCAGGTTTAGGATTTTCTAGATGAGATATATTGTATATATACGTAGCTCATGCTGTCTTTGCATTCACTGCATGTTCAGCACCAGGAATTACAGATGGCATGTTGATACTGTGTCCGTATGTGTCAACATGTGTTTAGAGAGGAACAGATTTGAAAATGATGTTTGTCAGCATGATTAGTTTTGCCACAATTAAAGAGAGCTGTAAAGTGAATGACAGTGAATTGATATAAAACAGATTGCAACCTTAAAGACAAGTTACACCTAGTCATGGTGGGATACATCAGGGAAATTAAAACAGAATGAGAACATGAGTCTAAATCTTGTTGTCTAAATTGGATATAACAGGTTTTTCAAAGATATGTCTTAACACGATTTATCTTGAACGTTTTTAACAATATATTGAGATACTAGTTCTTGTAAAGAAGCTTAAAGCTTCTGTAACTGCAGCCAGAATACACTCAGAGGCATCTTAGTAAGCAATTACATTCAGCGGATCAAGCAAAGCAAGTCAACATCCCTGTCGCAGTAACCCTCAAAACCATTGAAAGGGCCTTATGCATAATTTATGAGCTTATTAAAGTGTAAGACTATTAATACAAAACTTTGAATTTTGCTGTTGCTCTTGTATTAGTTAATCAGATTACAGATTGTGCCTTTAACACTGGAAATGTGACTTTTCAACATATTGCATGCTTAACATCACCATGTTAACTTTCTTACTGAGTGCAAGCAGGCGGCCACCTCATGGTCTTGAAAATAAAGATAATGCAGAAGTGTTTAAATTTGAATTCTTTCTAATGGCCACAATGAGGCGACTCCCGTGGTTTCAAAATGAAGACCGATTGTATAAAATCTATTAGAATAATGAAAACAACCCTAATTCTCACATGATTTATTACCTAAGTAAACATTGTAAAAATTTGTTTATGGTGTCAATCACTAGTTTTAAGTCTTTTTCAATACAGCATGATGTTTATTTAGTAAATTATGGTCCATTTTGGAGTAAAATAGATAATAAAGCAGGGTATGTTTTAGGGCGTGACTACCTTGTGGATGGTTGTCCAGTTTGATTGTTTTTTTAAATGTTTTCGTCTTAGAACTTTAACCCTTTCAGTGTGTTTCCATTTCATGAAAGTTAATTGTAACATTATTGGTAGCCTAAAATAGTCTTATTCAACTTTCACTTGTACTCATGTTACTTCAGGGGCCAAAAAGCCAGATGGTGATGGCGAAAAACCAAGATGGCCTCAGCCAAAGGCCAGTGGCTTCAAAACTGTAGTCCATAAACCAATGAAAGATATCACAGTGACTATGTTAGCTTATTATATACAGTCTGAGCGCATGACAGCATGCTGATATTAGCATTTTGCTCAATACGGCACTATGTCAAAGTACAGCTTCACAGAGTTAGCTGAGGACTTCATTTTGTTTGCTGGACCATTCCATTAGATGTAAAGTTCAATGTCTTGTGTATCGTTTTAAACATGTCTTCAAAATTCCGTCTGATATATTTTGTGTCTTTGCATCTTAAAGAGCATTTCAAATTGAGTTTTGCGGGTTTGAATAGTGCTCCCACAACATGAGTCCAAGGTGGTATGACGAGGTTCACCTGAGGTTACAATCTTTAATCAGACTAAATAGTTGTCTTTTCCTAATGTACAGTATGTTTGGTCAAATATTCCTTTCATCATAGTACTCTGGAAATCTGAAAGACTATGACTGTGTTTTCTGATGCATTAAGGACTGGAGAAGCACTTGCTGTCTTGCTTTGCTGGTTATGCTATTAAATGTAGATTTTAGATTATATATTTGTGGTTCCAAATAAATTGTCCTCCTTATTAAGCTATGATCTGTAAATCCCAGTTGGAATGTGTTCATTATCTAATTGCTTCATCACAGACAGAGAAAAACTCTTTGAACATGTGACCCAACACAACATTACACTGGCTTTTCTACTTGTCAAGTTCTGAGAGAATGTGAGATCAGAAAAGCAGATTCCAAAATGGGGTCACTCCGACTTTGTGGTGGAAACATGCTGTCAATACATGCCCACACACACAAACACTTTTATAGTTTTTTATAGTTTGGACCTCACAAGAGTCGGATCAGCTGCATATACACAATTTAACAAAAAAGCTGACATACTTGTTAGTCAGCTGTTAGTTGTAATTGTTGTCAAAGTGAACTGATAATGAGAATTTAAACACTAACACAGTCAGAGAAATATTCCAAAAACCCACACATATGGCCATTTTAATTGGGCGGATGAACCTACATATGTGGCACTTAAATCCAGCCTTGTCCATTTTTATACTAGTACTGCAGCATCAACGCGTAGGGTGGCATTTTTTGTTATTTGGTTTTCTTCATCTATTATTATCATCAGCTGTTCAGAAGACAGCTTTTTATTACTTGCTAGTATTGCGATACAAGTTTCCCATAATTTGTGACGATTCATTTTCTTGTATTATTTTCATAGGCCTACTATAACACTACAATTTGTCAAAAAACACATTATTGGGCACGCAAATGTTTGCGTAAATGAATGTTCGAGAACATTTTTACTTACATTTCCGCATCATCTTATATTATCTTAAATTGGTAAACCAGCCATTTCAAAGAGATATGCATTTAATAAATGAAAACTGTGTTTTATGCATGTTATTAAAAAAACATATACACATGCTAAATACTTTATAAGCGAGACCAAATAATTAAGGCAAAGTTGATGGAAGACATTTGATTTTATTTGGGGACCCTGATTGTAAATGGAAGGTAAATGGACTTTTACTTGGATAGCGTCTTTCAAGTTTTCCAACCACTTAAAGGGCTTTAACACTATATGTCATTCAACCATTCAAACCCAGTCTCACTCAACTGGACCTCCTGTAGGGCCTGAGCCAGTCTTTAGGAATATTAATAATTTTAGGGTATTAAAGTGATATAATAGTTATGAAGTGTAATACAAAAGTCAAGATTGTTACAATTATTCCCACATTTATTTTGAAAGACAATTATTTGGCTGCCTCCACAAAAACAGGTACAAATACTGTTCTCTCTGCACAGTACACAGTAAAGTTTGCACAGTTGTGCATCCCTCCTAGCTGCAATGTGTTAGCAGACAAGCGGTGTCCTTAATCAAGCAGAGTCCATCCAATCAGAATTACTCAAAGGTGTGACATCTGTCGAGCTAACCAATTCAACATGGAACTACACAAACGAAATGTATATGTAGTGAAGTTCTAGTTCCAGAGATTTGACAGGTGAAGCATCACATTTTATACAATAATTATCAACAGTAGTCTATTAACAGCATTATTCCAATGATAAGACTCACAACAGGTAGTAGCTGTTCTATTGCTTGTTAACACATTTAGGTACAAAAACACAGTGGTCACATATGTGGTTCATAATTTGGTCATAAACAACCGAGTCTCTTGCAATTCCTAGAATTTGAAGATTTCTAAATCGGCCCTTACCGACAGAAGTCCCCCAGATTTCCGTTGGCATCATCACGTAAATGACCTGTTTGTATCTTGTGGTTTTGCACCAGTCACATGGAAACATCATCAACACGCTCACTCACTCGTTGTGAAATCTCCAGATATTTAATGACCAGCTCTTACAAACATGTCATATTCAATGTCTGTCAAATGTTAAGGTATGTGGAAAGACAGAAACATTGTTACCTTGCACACTGAGCTCATTATAGAAATAATATAATTGTTGTTATGCAGATGATTTCGTTGGTTAAGTTTATAGAAGGAAGGTGATGGATTGTAACCAGCTGATTGGTGCGGACCAGCCTCTAATCAGCCTCTGGGCTGATACTCATCCTTCCCCTCTAGAGACAATAGTGGGCACCAATGCAAGGCAGTTAGATGGTCTAATGAAAGAATGATTGCAGAAATAATTTCTACCCAGGCGTAGGTGGATGATGGGAAGGGTGGAACTGGTGTGTGTTTGTGTATATCTGTCCGTTGCCTCTCATCTCTTTCAGTACCTCTGCTTTGCATCCATGTTTCACTCACTCAAACAGCAGCTAGGTTTCAGATAAAGGATGAACACAAGATTAATTATGATGGCAGAGATACTGCTAATCACATTTTTCATTCTACAATTATTTTTCAAGTCTGTTTCCTGGTGTCTTAATCTGATTCCTTAATGGGGCTGCCTGATGTTTCTCTAAATCCTGCATGCCAGCCTTTCAGAAATCAAAAACGAGAACCTGGTTTGCTGATCAACACCAAGCCTTGAGTCCCATCATGTGACGACCACACACCAATTTGTTTTTCCCAATTAAGATCCATATTTTTGAGGCAACGTGATAGAATCTCGTTCCCAGTGCAACGTGGTTCCCTTCTCAGTGCAGTGCTGGATATAGATCACACATAAAGATTACGCACACTGCTGTCTTTTGCACATTTGTACCACCACAAATGTGTAATAGGTGATGATAGTACACAAGATGAACAATAGCTTTCAATCAAAACTATCATGACTGAATACACAACAATCACGTTACTGACAGAAACAAATGAAAAAAATATTCTGCAGCCATTGCAAGGTATGACAATGCATCAATTTATTTCTTGATTATATTTTGTATTAATTATATCATTATATACTCTGAATCTGAAAAATAACTAGTAACTGAAGTTATTAAATATATGTAATGCAATGTGTAGTACAATATTTGCCTCTGAGATGTACTGGTGTAGAAGGATAAAGGAGCAGAAAATGGAAATATATGTACAAATACCTCAAAATTGTACTTAAGTAAATGTACTTGTAAATGTTACTTTCCAGCACAACAGAGATGATATTAACATAGTTAACGACATTTTCATCTGAAACATCATCTCAAACTGCAGACTCTGCACATACCTTGCAGTACTGGTCCCCAGTATGGTTTCTGGTTTGGCACAGAGGCACTGGATTTACCAAAGATTTAAATTAGGGCTGGGCAAGTTAACGCGTTATTAATTAATTAACGCCGCCAATTATTTTAGCGCACATTAACACTTTTTTTTTTAATGCAATACACATCATTGATGCCAGCAAATCACCCAAACAACCGGTGGAGCGAGGCTTCGGCAGACTACGTTGGATGCAGCGTGTGGGAGAAGTATAGATAAACAAAAGCAAGACAAGCTAACAAATGCCACAGCAAAGTGGATAGCTACAAACTGCAGGCCGATTAGTATTGTGGAAGATGTCAGTCTGAGGAACGTTCTCAAGGTGCGTTTGGTGTGAACGCACCTTTAGGATTGCAACGAATGACGGCACGTATGAGCCTCCCTCAAGATGCACCATCACAAGAAGAATACACAAGTTGTATGAAAAGGAGAGGACTACAAAAGCGATGGCATTACAACGTGCACCAACTGTTGCTCTCACTGGAGACTACTGGACATCGCTGGGTAACCATAATTACCTTGGAGTTACAGTGCATTATATTGATGAACAGTGGGAGCTGCATTCACATGCTCTGACTGTAATGAAAACAGAAGACAGACATTTTGCTGAAACCTGCGCGGAACATTTTATTGATGTTGCACAGCAGTGGAACGTTTCAAATAAAGTCAGCACACTTAGCACAGATAGTGCAAGAAATATAACTGCTACTGTGTAAAGGGAATACTGCTGTTAAAAAGCACCTTATTTGTTTAAAGTGTTTGCAAACCAAATGTTATTGCACTTTTGTTCATGTAACAGTACTTTTATAATAAAAGTGTGCAATACACTACTTTTGAATTCATTATTGAATTATGCACATAACAATGTGATTAAAAATTGTAATCGTTGCTCAGCACTTTTTTAAATATATGCCAGACTGTTCACTAAAGCCTCTCAAGCTTGGTTAAAAATTTTTTTTCCATCCTTGTATCTCCAAATGTCAGGGTTTGACAAACTTTCAGAGATTATTTCCAAAATCATTAAAAATAGACAACGATGTGTTAACATCAATATGTTATAACAGCAGTTTGTACAATGTGTTATTTTACCCATATGTCTTTGTAGGCACAACCACTTAAATCATGGTTCAACCCATTTTACAATAACATCATCTGTATTACTACTGCATTATATACAATATTTTTGATGTCATAACAATTGCATTTCCCAAAGAGTTCAGACAAAATCACTGTTATCATCCCTGTAAGATGCCAGAACCATGGCCACAGAGTTAAACTATGACATGAGACATGAGAAACTCACACAATTAGGAACAGAATTACAAAGCACCAATTAGAAAGCAGCTTTAGGCAAAACGATGCCAGGTTTGGTTTGGTTTGATTAGTGCGAATGCTAAAAGATGCAATTTTTTATAAATAAATAAGCTTTGTGTGCCCTTCTTGTGTTTGTTTATCCGTGCACCTGCTCAGGTTCATCTCTGTTACAGGGCTGTTTATTTCACCGTGTCTGTTGTTTACTTGTACATGGCTCTTATTGCCCAATGTCTGTGTGCAATTGAATCATGTCTTATATGCTAAGCTCTGTCCCACTCCACTGGGAAATGATAAAGAAATATATTTTTTTTATTTTTAGTAACCAAAGAGTTCCAATGAAACTAACATAATTTGTATTGCACTGTAGAGACACTTAAGAAGTCCTGGAAGAAAAGGCTGTATTGCTTTAATGTTCTAGTGTGTGCTTTATTCATTATGACTTTACCAAAGCTGTAATGACTAATTTCAAACCCCTCTGCAGGAGCAGTCAACTTATGAGGATGAGGAACATTGGAGACTGTAAGCAAGATGTCATTAGATACAGCACGAACAGCTCCACATGGTAAACTGAAACACTAACATTGCTCTTCAAACACTGAAGTGGAGTTAAATTGATATTATCCATCTGCCAAAATAAAGGACTGATGTTTGTTGCTAAACCTAAAAGCATGACTTTATTGTCCAAAATAACACCTTTAGCTTTTGACATTCGATCACATGGTCTCGTATTTTCCGGGGGCTTTGCATTGTGTTGTTAAGTACTTTGCAATGCAGCGCTCCGTCATATGAAACTCACTTTGACACTTGAAATACTAAAATTAGACTTTCTTCTTCCAGGTAAGACATACAAAACGTATAGCAGCCCCAAAAGTCCCTAGTCATCTGTGTTCTGGGGCATTTGGAACAGCAGAATGAAACAGACAAACCCAAAAACATTTCCTTTTTTCTTTTTGTTTGGAGGTGGAGCGGAGAGGCCTCACTGTATGCAGCAGTTCAGTTTAAATGGTAAATGGACTGTACTTGTCTCTAAATCATACCGAAGAAAGCATACTGTAGGTCAGTGTTTTTCAACCTTTTCTGAGCCGCGGTACATTTTTTACATTAAAAAGATCCCGCGGCACACCAACATCCTAAAAAGTTACAAAATGACACAAGTTACCTGTTTCTCAGTTTGTGTAAGCAGGCGAACAAAATAGTCTGTGTTCTTGTTTTGAAGTGACGGGTGTTTCGTTTGGAGATGACGTTTAAGCTTGCTTGGGACCATGGCACTGTTGGATAGCTTTTCCCCATACACCAAGCATAACGGAGTCGGTGCAGTGGGATCCCAAACGAAAGATAACTTTTGCTGTATTGCCACGAGCTCACCGTTTTTTCTTTCTTTTGACCACCACTCATACTAGGCTTTTCATCCGAGTTAAAATTTTGTCCAGGGCCCAGTTCAGAGTCTGCATACTGTCTTAAATTAACAAGGTCATTATTGTGCTACCTACTGCCACCCACTGGCATGGAACAGTATTTAATTACTTAGCCACTATATTGCAGGCTCAGACGCTCAACAATAGCAAATTATTTGCAGCAACTAAATAATATTTTTTTTGACCGATTAAATGAAATTGGACATTTTTCCGCGGCACAGTGGTTGAAAATGACTGCTGTAGGTGACAGTCGATAGTCATTGTGAAAATGAAAATGAAACGCTCGATCCATCCATCAGTCATTGCGTTGGTCCCAACTTGAAACCCCCACATTAATCAACAAGGATCTAATCCAAAGGTCTGAATTAAAACAATAGCTCAGATTTAATGTCAGAAAAAAGATTTTCATCATCTGATGTCAAAGTTTTACTGCCAGTCAATAACTAAATTAAAAACTCAAAAAACACTTTAGACTTCTCCCGGCCAAAAAATACATTTGCAACATGCTCATTACAACAAACATGAGGAATTGATGTGAACAAAGGTGCAAATTCAAAATGACCATAATTACAATAATAACCTATTAAGATGTTGTCAGGAAAACAAATCAGGTGTGCTTTTAAACCGTAACCCTTAGAATTAAATTAAGGTTGTTGAGGGGGAAGTAATCACAGCTAACCATTTTAGAGGGACAGGTGTAATACAAATTGTTAATGAGGACTTAATCAGTACACACGGCGACATTGTGAGGACTTGGCTTTCATCTGGGGATGAAAAGCATGATTCCCATGAGGTGAATACTATACTTTATGGAGCTATAACACGATATCCCTTTGACAGAAATAAGATTTTCAGGAACAATGCAACCATATCAGCACAACAGTTCAAGTACAATGACTTAATGTTTTTAGTTGGAGATAATACAATTATGTTCATCAACAAAATGTTTTGCACTTCAGTTTCTTCAGCAGTAAGCAATATAGTGATTTTATGATTTCAATGAATAATCTACCTTTAACTACTGTTAGCCAGCATTACTTTATCTATTTATGTGGCAGCTCGGAAAGTGAAAGTGTGGAAGTTGGGGGGGCATGTAACACATACGCCTGTCCAGGAAACTGGAGTTCATGAACCGTCACAGACCTGTAATTAACATTTATTTTGAATTATAAATACATGGCTAAGTATTATGCAGAATACTATTGTAAATAGTAACTGATGACTGATTAAGAAACGACAACACATAGGCCCAAAACAAAATAAGCATTAAATGTTACACCTCACACTTGTATTGTGCTCATTGCTTAGAAATGTATGTGGAAAACACTGAAGAAGGTCAAATACTCCAGACAGAGCATTCTAGCGTCTGTCTGCACGATGGAAAAGTACAGTGACACATCGAAGGTTTAGCTTAAAGCCTATTCATCAAATAACATGTCGCAAGAGTGAAAACAATGTCTGGTTAGCCTTGAGACTAATAGAAACAGGAACCAGGACTTTCCTGCGGTAGACCTAGTTTCGAACAGCAAGGTTTGACCTTCTGATTGCCAGCGACACATAGCTGAACCCGGTTTCTGCCTACGTTGCACATCATGCACACATACTGATAGCATCAAGGAAGGAGTGGAAATCCGTGAGCCTGGAGGGATGGACATCCCTGTGCTCCAATGAGGCCCTCAGAAAGTCCAAACCAAGAGCCGCCTCCACCATAATGAACCAATCACATCATTTGTCAAAAATATACATAATACCGCTGCGCACTCTGTTTAAGTGCCCTTTTTCTGTTCTTATGTGCAGATTCTAGGTCCGTGCACGTTTAACTGCTGGACTAAATACTCCTGTTATAATTGAATAAATGTAATATTGCTTTTAAGACAATTCAACAAGTCGTGTATTGATTTCTATCCACAACAATACTATGGCAAAGGCATGCCCGTCTAACTCTGCCTCTGACTTACCCTCTTCTTACCCCAACCACTTTCACTCCTCATGCCTAAACCGAACCCATAACGACGACAACTACTAACCAGGCTGTCTATTTTACAATATTGTTTGTGTGAAATCTCAAAAAAGTTAGAGACAGATTTTGACATGGGCCAAGGATGATGATGATGAGGGAAATGGGGCTGAGGGTACATAGGCCTGACCCCCCAGAGGGGTAGCAGATCAGATACAGTCAAAGGGATCTTTTTAATGGAAAACACTGACTGTCTACCTGCCCAAGTAGAAAGTTACTACTGATAGGATGGTCATTTCTCTTCATAAATGCCCTTTTATTTCTGCAAATCATATTTGTTCTCTCTGCTCTTTAGTCTGTGGTCTCCTGTCAGCATCTTGTCTCGCTGCACAGCAGAAAACCTTCTATCTTAACCACATGCTCCACTCTTATCTCCATCTGCCAGTGGGTGTTAGTGTTCACTATAGTACCTAGAGTCGGCCGCTGGAACACCGTCTCACCAGAGTGCCAGTATGTTTAATGAGCCTCACTCTGAGGGTAAGAGACCTCAGATGCTCTGTGTGCATCCTGCTTCTGATGTGTTTTAATGAGCCCATTTCTGGGTGTTGGACTAAATATGACTTTTACCCCATACCGAAACTGTCAGGAATTCTTTGTAAACTTTATTTTTGCTTTTATCTTAGGTGTTTTCTTGCCCTTTGCAAAATTGAATCACGCCCCCCCTTACACTCTCTTCTTCTTTAATCCCAACGCCTCAACAGTCTCTATCCCAAAAAACAGTCAGTCTCATCTTCAGTGTTGTGGATTCTCTCTCATCACAGTGAGCAAAAGTGAAGAACTATCACTAAATGCTTTGGAACTCAGAATCTTGCACCGGCTCCCCTTTAAT
This sequence comes from Cebidichthys violaceus, assembly GCF_023349555.1. NCBI lineage: Eukaryota > Metazoa > Chordata > Actinopteri > Perciformes > Stichaeidae > Cebidichthys > Cebidichthys violaceus. The sequence continues at coordinate 3,600,253 of NW_027176816.1, forward strand.
TGAAGGAACAATAGGCAGTAAAGCCGTATTTAAATAGCTGGTAGATGAAAGACATTGCTTAAACACTTTCAAATAAAGTGAAGGATGTAAGAAAAAGTAGTTGACTTAATTAATTAGCAGTGGAAAGCAGTAAGATTAAGTGCAAGCAGTGGACTGAGTTGAATGGGCTTTTGGTTTCTAAGTATTGAAGTAACCAGAAGTTTACTGAAAAAAAGTTCAGTCTTTTGTGTAGTTGCTGCTGATGGTCTGTGCACAATTTAACAAGAGCGATCACGCAGTCAAATCCTCTTTCGCTGGCAAAAACTATATT